>NC_073402.1:22917210-23262835 GCF_028641065.1 Leucoraja erinaceus | reverse complement strand
TGTTTGAGGTGTTGTCGATGCAGCTGTTGTTGAATATTACAATTTGCCTCCCCTTTCTTGCAGTATTCCCTGATCCTAGCAAGTGGCATCTCAGTCCCGACGCATCCTATCTCTATTATTGTGACAATGATTCTATCAGTGGGGTGGAGTTCCACTTCATTCCAGACTCCAAGGAAACTGTCCTGATCTCCGATATGTCATCCAACTTCCTTTCTAAGCCTTTGGATGTCTGTAGGGTAAGTCTACACTAAACAGAAGAACACTGTTGTTACTGGAGCTCCTGGAATGGCATTGAGAATGACATGTTTGTAAGGTATTATCTTAACGAGAATTGAAATAAAGTTAAATGTTGACCATGTTAATATTTTTCTCTTGCCATTTGACTCCTTTTAGTTTGGTGTGATATTTGCTGCTGCCCAGATGAATCTTGGTTGTGCAGGAGTGACAGTGGTGTTAGTGAGAGAAGATCTACTAGAATCTTCACTCAGTAGGTGTCCAACTGTGCTTGACTATAAACTGCATGCAGACGGTATTATTAGTTCTCCTCCATGTTACAGGTTAGTACAGTGCTTCAGCCATTTTGTCAAAGATCCTTCTGTCCAATTCACCTCTGCCCAATTGTGGACTTTGAATGTGGAACTGCTGCACTACCATTCTTTGAAATCTATATTTTGCACTTTCTTCCCCTTTGCTCAACCTATTGCACTTGAGTTTAGTTTGATTATATTTATGTATAGTATTATCTGACGATTAGATAGTATGCAAAACAAAGCTTGTCATTGTACCTCTGTAGACATGACAATAAACCTCAGCCGAAAGTGGTCTCTGCAATATCACCACACTAGTTTGCTAAAACTGGATCTACATTAGTCAATTTTTTTCCCCCTCAAATCTACCTACTAGTATCCTTTTAAACTTCCAGACAAACAGACCAGGTCAATTAATGTCTTTAATGACCTGCAACTACCTTTAAGTTAAAGGTTTCCATGCTTTGTAAACTCCAAGTGTGGTTAGAATGTAGATGTAAGCCATTTTAACTAGCACTAATTTCTTGAATGTCCTAAAATTGCCGGGCAGAGATTATTTCTGGTGTTAAGTTTGTAAATAAAGCACTGTGGCTGACATGCAAAGTGAACGCAGCTTTTTATATGACTTGATCTTAATTTGCAAGCAAACACCAGCCTCTCCAAACATTGCTTGTGGCACAAGGAGTTGATCTGAAATAGCCTGTTGTGCATGATATCCAGCTGAGTGTAAACTGCATGGTCATGTTTATTGGATATGCCTTCCTTTCAGTGTTTATATCATGCACTTGCTGTTGGAATGGATAAAGAGCCAAGGGGGTCCTGAAGCAATTGAACAATGCAGTATAGCTAAATCCAAGCTGCTATACAATGTGATTGATTGCTCCAGTGAATTCTATATGTGAGTTAGCTCAATGTAAGTGTTTGTGGATTCTCTACATTTAAAGCAAAATGAACATCAAACAATGACATCCACTGTTTCCATTATAGATGCCCTGTTGATCCGAAGTGCAGAAGCAGAATGAACATATTATTCAGGGTTGGTGGCCCTGATGGATCTGATTGCCTTGAACAGACTTTCGTCAATAAAGCTGCAGAACGTGGCATGATTTCATTGAAAAGCCACAGGTAAACTAGAATATAAGAAATGTTCAACAATCCAAATTGAAGTCTGGAGTTGAAATGAAAGGATGGGTCAGTCAATAATTTTGATTCCACCCCCAACCCCCTCTTTTCCTTGGACTTTCTTCCTTTCCACAACACTCCCTTTCATTCTGAGAGTTCAGTTCTCACTTAAATAATTCGAAACTAATAGCATCATAAAACTGTGCAGAAGTCTCCAGATATAGTGTCTGGCTTATTTGAACTCAAATGTGTCAAACTGGCACAACAGGTCCCGGGGCTTCAGCAAATATGGTGATTTATTCAATATGTATAATAAAAAGGAATTGTAGATGCTGGTTTATGCCAAAGATAGGCACAAAATGCAGTCGGAGGCAGCACCTAGTCAGATAATGGATAGGTGATGTTTGTGTGAAGAAGGGTCCTGTCCCAAAGCATCACCTATCCATTTTCTCCAGAGATGCTGCTTGACCTACTGAGTTTAGTTTTGAGATACAGTGTGGAAACTGGGCCTTCAGCCTACTGACCAGTGACCCCTGCAAACTAACCATGGGTCAATTTAAAATGTTACCAAGCCAATTAACCTACAAACCTGTACATCTTTGGAGTGTGGAAGGAAACTGGAGCTCCCAGAGAAAACCAATACAGGTCATGGGGAAAATGTACAAACTCCATTCAGACAGCACCTGTAATCTCTGGTGCTGTAAGGCAGCAACTCTACCTTGCCATGCCAATTTATTCCTGCAATTTGTCTATTTTTCATTAAATGATTTTACAGATTGACTCAAATTTGTGTATGCAACTTGCGTGTTGCAAACCAGAGCATATATTCCGATCTTTGTTCCAAAACCAGGCCTTGTATTTCCATAAACCAGTGGAGAGTTTTCATGTGGCAAGATATGGCAGGAATCTTGTAAGAAAGGTATAAAGTTCTATATTCTGGACTGCGAGGTCAAGGCCAAGTTTCTGCCAGGCTGCCAACCCAATCTCAACCATCTTGTGACCTCTGTCATTATTTTGGTTGCAGGAATACACACGTGTATTATTTCAATTTGATGTGCCCATCGAGCCAGAGTTGTGCAGCATGGAAACGAGTCCTTTGGCCCACTGAGTCCATGTCAACTGTCAAACATCCATTTACACCAATCCTGCACTAATCCAGTTTATTCTTTCATTCACACCCTTTCTTGTGTCTCCCCCCACAACTCCATTTGCCAACAATGGTTAGGGGGATTTGTAATTCCCTACCAACTCTCACACCTTTGAAATGTGGAAGGAAACTGAAGCACTCACAGAAAACCAACGTGATCACTGGCAACTCCATATGGACGGCGCCAAAGATCAGATACAAGATCAGTGAAGCAATGGGCTATCGGCTGCACCACTGAGCCTCTAAAGCCTTGAGCGTTTGTACTTTCTCAATTGCTATGGTGAACACATAGCGTTATCATCCCTAATGAAGCAACAAGGCACTAGATTTAAGACGACCTGGAGCATCATAAGGACATTTGAACACCATAATGCTCTTTTCAATACTTTTTTTAGCAAATGACTGTGGCTTGCCTTGATCACATTCAACTGAATGCTAACAAGGCAGCGAGCTGTAGCTATTTGTTAGCATATGCTGAGGTTACTTAAAAATTAAAACAAGTATTGTCCCAGAATTTGTGCATAAGATGAACATGAGCAGCTAAGACTATTCATCTACAGTTCTGTTCATAATGACCTTGATGCCACAGGTATGTCCAGTCTTATCACAACTAACATTGTCAGCAATTCTACACCAACTGCACACATGATGTTCCATCTTTTAGTTCTTCCTCTACTTGAATTGAACTCTGCAATATGGGTTTTGCATCTAGCTGGTTGCCATCATTTCTCTTATCCATCTGCTGCTGTAGGAATTTGCAAATAGGTTAGTGTACTATGTCAAATCTTGTCCTGTCTACATTGTTCATACTGAAACTGTCTTGTCTTTGGCAATATTGTCATTTGAACCTCAAAAGAAGTTCAAACTAACACGGAGAGGTCTGTAAACTCATGGTGAATATATACAATGGTCAGTCTTTTTCCCATGGAGGGAGAGTCTAAAACTAGTATGCACTCATGTAGCTGAAACGTAGTAGAAATTCCCAAATTTGTTCAGTCTTGCTTGTGGTCAGTTTCAGTAGTCTTGACCCTGTTACTGATGTGGTATAAATGGACAATGAAGATTATCGAAGATTATATTGAGGTCTAGGAGAAGTGGGGCAAGGACTGACGAGTGAGATATTTGTTTTGGCAAGCTAAAGTGGGCCCGGACCACTCTGAATGGTAGGGCCTTGGAAGATTTTGCAAAATGGAGACCTAGGGGTACAGGTATAGTCCCCTGAAAATGACACTGGTAGACAGGGTGATGAAGAAGGCATTTGACACACTTGCCTTCATAGGTTGGGGCATGAGTATAAGATTTCAAATGTCATGTTAATGTAACACAAATTATTGTGACTGTATAAGTATTGTTTTTAGTTGCCCAGTTGGAGGAAGGATGTCATTAAGCTGGGAAGAGTGCAAAAAAGATTTGTGGTGTTACTGGGACTTGAGGGCTTAGGTTACTAGTAGAGTCTAAATGGGCCGTGTGTTTTTACCTAGTGTACAAGGCTGAGGGGTGAACATGGAGAGGTCTGTAAAATCATGAGGGGAATAAATACAATGGTCAGTCTTTTTCCCATGGAGGGAGAGTCTAAAACTAGGGGGAATAGTTTTAAGGTGAGACGGGAGGTATTTCTGAAGTCTGAAGGGCAATTTTTTTTCCAGATGGTGGTGAGTATATGGAATGAACTGCCAGAGGAAGCTGTAGATGTGAGTGCAATTATAATGTTTACAAGTTATTTGGACACTTGCATGAATAGGAAATCTTTTTAAAGGGACATGGGACTAGCTCCGGTAGATGTCTTGTTTGACATGGGCAAGTAGGGCCCACTCTCAGATATATAACTTTTGACTGCCTCTAAATTGTATTTATTTCTAGATCAGTTGGTGGGATCTGTGCCTCGCTCTTCAATGTGACACTAGAAGAAACGCAGAAGTTGGCAGAATTCATGATATCCTTCAAGAAGGAGCATATTTAGGCCATGACTAACAATAACACTGTATTATCTACCTAACCATCATAATATTGACATATAACCAAATCAATGTGCTTGATCTCTGCAACAACTAATGGTTTGTAGCATCTCTCAATACCTGGTTGAGCTAAGATTTTGATGAAAATAAAGTTGCATCTTTATGATCTTTTCTCATGATCTCAGTGCATCATCTCTGAACAACTGAGAGAAGTACTTGAAATACTGATATCCCTCATAACTATGATCCATTGGTGTCAATTATGATCGAAGCTCACTCCCAGGCTAAGCGGACAATGCAGAAATATTCTCAACAGTACAAATAGTTCTGATGGAGCCGCACATTTTCTCAGAAAAAGCAAATCTGTTTTAATTGGGGGCGAATAATATTCTCTGTGCACTAATGCAGAAGCCTTGTGTGGTTAGGTTAAAGTATTAAAGTTTCAGTGCTGGCCTTATATTTTGTGCTAACAATATATATATTTGTGCTAACAAATTGTAGCGCTATCGTGTACCGTTTTGGCGGAGTTTTGAAACGTCACGCACTCACATGCATACAAACAATGTTTTAGTAATATACTAGACCAAGTGCAGACCCATTGCGTCTGTTCCTCCAACACAATATTCCACCACTCACCTGTTCCCCCAATGCAACTCGTTCCCCCAACGCAATATTCCACCACTCAGTCATAGCCCCCAACTGCGCAGGCGCGACTCATTTCTCCTCTTCCCCCAGTACTCCCTCCTCCTCCTCCTCCTCTTCACTCTCCCTCTTTAATCCCTGGAGAGGGGGTAGAAAGGGAGGGTAGAGAGGGAGGGAGGGTAGAGAGGGAGGGGGATAGAGAGGAAGGGGAGAGGGTAGAGAGGGAGGGGGAGTGAGGGGAGATAGTGAGGGGGTATAGAGCGGGAGGGAGGGTAGATAGGGAGGGGGAGAGGGAATGTAGACGTGGCAACTATGGATTCTACCCCCTCCCCTCCCTCAACCTGTATTGTACTTCCGGTGGTGCTGGTGCCAGCAGCCTCCACCTACAGCCCGGTATCTTTTTGTTTTTTTGTTTTTATGTGGGGGAAGAGAGCACGGTGCGGGGGATACCGCACTTCAGCCGCTTCCTGGTGAGGACGCGACTATTATTCGAGTCGTGTCCTCGCCCCCCCCCCCCCCCTCCCCCCACAGCGGCCTACCTACCTGGATTGGCGCGGCCTTTCCTGCCGGGATCGACCGGAGCTCCAGCAGCGGCGGGACAGCGCTGGAACATCGCAGGGCTGGCGATGCCTTACCGGGGGTCGCCGTCTGGAGCCCGGAGTGCTGGACCTGCTGCACCAACATCATGGAGCTGCGGTTTGCGGAGCTCCCAACGCGGGCGGCGCGCTGATGGACAACGCGGGGTCCTGTGACTCTGCCCGGCTCGGCCTGCGGACTCAGGAGCTGCAGACTCCGGCAGCGGGAGGCGGCTGATCAGGAGGTCCGGGCCGCTGAGGAGGAGGATGTTCACCGTCGGGGTTCGGCGTTGGCGTTCCACCAGCCCGGCGTGAGGGCCTGAACATCGGGCCACCCGGGGCGGCGACTGCGGGTGCTCGGAAGGCCCCGTCCACGGATGAACACGGAGGGGAGGCTGGCTGGACTATGGTGCCTTCCTCACCTTGGTGCCATATATGTTATGTTGTGTCGTGGACTTTCTGTGTTTGTGCTTTTTTTTAAATTTTAATTCAATTTCAATTTTATTTTTAATATGTTTTATTATTTATTTATTATTTATTTTTATTATTTCTTTGTGATTTTTTTTAATGATACTGCCTGTAAGGGAAATTCATTTCGTTGTCTCAAATTGAGACAATGACAATAAATTTGAATACAATACAATACAATACAATAACAACAGTTCCTATGCTGTCGTGGCCAATGCATTTATTTTTCTCTTGCTGCCGCTTTCAGACTCTTTCTTCGGTTCCTCCATTTCACCGATTATAGGAGATGTGAACAAGGTCTTGGTACATGGTGCCTTCAATTTCAATGCCAGTAAAAGTGAGGCTGAGAGCTACTGGTTGCCTCATACTGAGTTTAGCCATTCCTGTAAGGCCAGCCTGAGGTACTGCAAGCTTCATGATCAATGCTGTATCTCACGGGGCAGTTGCATGGTTTGATAGACAATGCCATCTCCTTCAGAAACAAGGCTGTGAGCACATGTCATGTTACTTTATTGTTTTAAAACATAAAGACATGTTTCTGAATCTAAGCAATAGATTGCAGATGATAAAATGTGATCAAATTGTTTATCTTTGTCTCAATATTAAATACTTAATCACATACACTGTGTGTTAAAAGATTCTCAGTGAAGAACTTTGATTTTATTTAGATTCCTCGAATTTGCAACGTTTTATCATATGGCTTCCCAGTTGCACTAATCAAACATCATGGTCTATACCTCTTGTTTCCCTTTCCCCTGACTCTCAGTCTGAAGAAGGGTCTCGACCCAAAATATCACCTATTCCTTTTCTCCAGAGATTCTGTCTGGCCCGCTGAGTTACTCCAGTTTTTTGTGTCTATCTCCCATCTATTGTCGCCTGTCTACTATCCCACATTTCTGACATTTAACACTTTCTTCTTTCTCCTTGCCATTTCAGATTTATTTCATTCATACCCAGATCTACCTTTTTATAATTTGCTAGCATTTGTCTCTTACAGCCAGTCTCACCAACACTTTATTCATTCATTCTCTCCTGCCCTCCACACTTATCAAAGATCTGTTTTGCTCTGCCCCTTCCTCTCGAGTCTTTTTATCATCATTAATCTGAAACCGTTTCTCTCGGACCTGTTATGTGGTCCCAACAATACACTGCCAGAATGCTTTTATTTCCAGATTTGCAGCACCTGTAATATTTTGCATTTGGATGTTAATAAATTGTATAGCTATACAACATTGGATAGCAACCACTTGTTGCCATTTAGAAAGTACTCCTCTTTTCTCTTTGAATTTATTCATCTTTATAACGTGTTACAGTACATTCCAGGTGTCCACCATTCTCTTTTTAAAAGGAACACCTACCCCACACAACTCCTTTTAAAATTTGAGCCTCTTGCCTTAAATCCATGCCCTCTGGTCTTTGACATTTGTACCCTGGGAAAAAGATTTTTACTGTTTATCTTATCTATGCCTCTCATTTTATATACTTCTCTCAGGTCTCCTCTGAGCCTACAATGCTCTGTAGAAAAAAAATCCAAGTTTGCCCAACCTCTCTTAATAGCTAAACCTCTTGAATCCAGAAAGCATTATAAACATAGAAAATAGGTGCAGGAGGAGGCCATTTGGCCCTTCGAGCCAGCACCGCCATTCATTGTGATCATGGCTGATCGTCCCCTATCAATAACCTGTGCCTGCCTTCTCCCCATATCCCTTGACTCCACTAGCCCCTAGAGCTCTATCTAACTCTCTTAAATCCATCCAGTGACTTGGCCTCCACTGCCCTCTGTGGCAGGGAATTCCATAAATTCACAACTCTCTGGGTGAAAACATTTTTTCTCACCTCAGCCTTAAATTACCTCCCCTTTATTGTAAGATTGGCCCCTGGTTGTGGCTCGCCCAACATTAGGAACATTCTGGTAAACCTCTTCTGCACCCTCACTAAAGCTTCCACATCCTTCTTGCAATAAAGCCACTAGAACCCCACATAGTACATTGGATGTGGCCTAACCAAAGGCCTATAAAACAACATGACTTCCTGACTCCTGCACTCAATGCCCTGATGCATGAAGGCAAGCATACCATACACCTTCATGTGTGTTTTGCATTAATGTCTAGTTTTTTGCATGATAATTTTCTTGTTACTGTCTTTCTGTATTTATGCTATTGTGTGTTATCTGAGTATGTGCCTATGGTGCTGCTGCAAGCAAGATTTTCATTGCACCTATCCTTCACCGTACTTGTGCCCATGTCAATAAAGTTGACTAACAAGAAATATTTAACCCGCACAAATCTCTCTGGTAAAAAGTGATCCATGTCCATGTGGCTTGACAGCACTTTACAGGACTCTTTCAAGATAGTTTAGTCTGGATCTTAACCTCCATGACCATAGCATGGCACCTCCAAATACTTCCAAAAGGTTCCCGGTAAGACATAAAATGCTGGAGTAACTCAGCCGCCCTGAGGAAAATGGATAGGTGATATTTCCAACAATTCTCCACTTTCCAGACCCTCAAATGGTCAGGTACTTCTTCAGTTGCACCAGCAGAGGTTGCTGGAGCTCTGTAAAACCCAATGGCTGATTTATCAACTGTGTTACCTTGCCAACCTACGTTACAGGAAATTGTCTCGAAGGAGAAATGGCAATGTCCACTCAGTATTGATTCCCCTCGTAGAAATATTGATGTAGCATTGCTCTACTTCAGGGGAAATCTCTTAAATGAGGTATTAAGCAGCAGTTTCGCCCTCTTTTTCATGTTCCTCTATATTTGAGTCCAAGTTGTTTTCCTGAAACGATATGACAAAGACTCTAATCATTAAATAATATGCTGCTTGTGGCGTCTGTACAATTTGTTTTTACTAGTGATCTAATTTTTCTGTTAATTTATTAATTAATTTATTCCCACTGGGAAATTTAAATTCCATTTAATTAATGACCATCAAAAAGTATCGTATTCTTGGCCAAAGAGTCAACAAATATACTCACAATCCAGAGATGTGGCTGGTGATATATGGTTGCGAGTGAATGACCCTGGAATCATCATTCCATGTTGTCTCACACAGCAAGGCAAATACAGGAAAGGATACCTCCTTCTGATCGCCTTCTATCAGCTAATGAGTCAATGCTCCGTGGAGGATGCAGCGAGATTAGTAAGGACACAGGATGTAGTCAAAGTGAGGGATCACATTGTGCACCACAAAGACTGACCAGGTAACACCACCATTTCCTGAGCTTTGAAGGACATGACAGCTAATTAGGTGGCAATTGTCGAGGGACCAACACGAGGGATTACACGACTTGACCTTGAACCTTTGAAGGCGGATGTGACATTGAGATAGTTCCATCTTCTCATCCTCCATTTTGTTCTATGGTAACACACTCATCTAAAAGTAACTGACTCAGAATAGAATTGACAGTTCAAAACTGAGACACTGGGCTATCACTAGAGGCGATTATGACTTGTAACACATGACCTGACATCTAGCTGTGAGTCAACCATGGTTCAAAGATAAGTGCAAATAGCTGAAGATGTGTGTGTGGTGTGGGGGGGGGGGGGGTCGAGGGGATGGAGCACTAGACATTACACATATCAGGCGACTACATAGCAGTCAGTTTGAACTAAACAAGACACTGGAGAGCGCAAAGTTATCTAATTTATTCCCAATGGCTAATTGCTCAGTGCTAAGTAATTCATGTGAATGGGTGAAAGCTAGAGAGACAGTGGGAATCTTGCATCCTGAAATCAGAGACAAAGAACATCTTTGGAATTACTTTCTCTGCTACTTTACATAAAACCCATTTATGTTAAATGGGCATGTTGAATATTACAAGTTGGCAGCTGTGGGAGAGATTGCTGAGCAAGGAAGACCTGGAGCAAACTGATGGATGTGTGCAAATTGTATTATACTAAATAAAAAATTTCAAAGCCAACGGATTTGAAACGAGTATAATTATGTAAATGTATAGGACATTTGTCAGTCACTGGGCACAGTCCTAGTGTGCATTCTATGAAAAGGATGCAAAACTACTGAAGAAAGAAAATAACAATTACACAGATGGTGCCAGGATTAGGAAACTACGTTGCGCAAGGGTAGCGCAGCGGTAAAGTTGCTGCTTTACAGCGCTTGCAGCACCATAGGCCCAGGTTCGATCCCGACTACGGGTGCTGTGTGTGTGTGAAGTTTGTACGTTCTCCCTGTGACCTGCGTGGGTTTTCTCCGAGATCTTCGGTTTCCTCCCACATTCCAAAGACATACAAGTAGGTACTGTAGGTAAATTGGCTTGGTATAAGTGTAAATTGTCCCAAGCGTGTGTAGGATGGTGTTTAGATTAGATTAGATTAGATTAGATTCCTATATTTGTCATTCAGACCTTTCGGTCTGAACGAAATTCCGTTGCCAGCAGTGATACACACAACAATAAATAACAAAACACACAATAAACACAAATTAACATCCACCACAGTGAGTTCACCAGGCACCTCCTCACTGTGATGGAGGCAAAAGTCTTAAAGTCTCTGTATCTTCCCTCCTTATTCAGATTCAGATTCAATTTTAATTGTCATTGTCAGTGTACAGTACATAGACAACGAAATGCATCTCCCTCTGCGCTGAGGCGATCCAGGCCTCCGATATTGTTACCCCACTGGGTGATGGTAAGTAAGTCCCGCAGTTCAAACGAGCTCCGCGAACGGGCCGGTTCAAGCTCCACGGCCCGGGATGGTCACAGCTGCCGAAGATGCCGCCCTCCAGTCCAGCAGACGCAGCTGTTGCCACGGGAGCTCCGTAAAAACAGGTCACCAACCTGTGACCTGCGAGCTCCCGACGATGTCGTCCACAGGCCCGCGGCCGAGTCCCGGATTCAGGTCGCTGCCACCGGTTAATGTGCGGGCATCGCTGGTCGGTGCGGATTCAGTGGCCCGAAGAGTCTGTTCCCGCACTGTATCTAAACTAAACTAAACTAAACTAAACTAAACTAAACTACCATAACTAAACTAAACATACCATACACCTTCATGTGTGTTTTGCATTAATGTCTAGTTTTTTGCATGATAATTTTCTTGTTACTGTCTTTCTGTATTTATGCTATTGTGTGTTATCTGAGTATGTGCCTATGGTGCTGCTGCAAGCAAGATTTTCATTGCACCTATCCTTCACCGTACTTGTGCCCATGTCAATAAAGTTGACTAACAAGAAATATTTAACCCGCACAAATCTCTCTGGTAAAAAGTGATCCATGTCCATGTGGCTTGACAGCACTTTACAGGACTCTTTCAAGATAGTTTAGTCTGGATCTTAACCTCCACGACCATAGCATGGCACCTCCAAATACTTCCAAAAGGTTCCCAGTAAGACATAAAATGCTGGAGTAACTCAGCCGCCCTGGGGAAAATGGATAGGCGATATTTCCAACAATTCTCCACTTTCCAGACCCTCAAATGGTCAGGTACTTCTTCAGTTGCACCAGCAATCTCTTCAGTTGCACCAGAATCTCTCTGGTAAAAAGTGATCCATGTCCATGTGGCTTGACAGCACTTTACAGGACTTTCTGTATTTATGCTATTGTGTGTTATCTGAGTATTTTTCAGGAAAAAGTGGGGCCTGCTCTCTAGAAAGATAGAATGAAGAATGATGATAAGTTGAACAGAGTTGTTCTGAAGAGAATGAATACTGGGAGAGAGTAGTCTTTCCCAGAAGATGGTTGCATGCAACTCTACTAGGGGAACAAGGAAACGTTTCTTCATAAGTAGGAAGAAACTGCAGATGCTGGTTTGCACTGAAGATGGACACCAGGGTTTCTTTATTCTTAGAACTGTTAGAATGTGGAACTTGGTAAGTGGTTGACGCAAATATCTTTGACCCTGTTATAAGTCAATGAGACAAGGGTGAAAGATTAGTAGAGTAGTGTTGATAGGCTGAAATGAGGAAGGTAGATGGGAAGAAATCCCTGGTGGATGTAACACCACCAAATACCAAGTGGACCAAGTATATCCGTGTTGTATATTTAATACTAAGTTAAGATTTGGGAGAACCGTCATCATTATCTTGGTAATATACTGTTGCAAGGCTGCACAATGTATGGGTGAGAAGGCAAAGTACAGATAACAAGAGTTCAAAATGCAGAGATGGTGCAAAATTAAACAACTGAGAGATTAATCTCATTCAAATATATATAGCATGTATTGAATTAGCTCACCAGAAAATGTAACTTTCGATTTCCTCTTTGCTCTGCATTTGCTCTTTATTGTAGCAGTATAATCAATGATTCACTATTACCTTGCTTATCATTTCATTCTTATCTCAACCTCAGCTATTTACAATGCAAGAATATAGGTATTGTTTGTTGCATGAGAGGGTTTGCCTACTGACCAAGAATAACCTGTGCAATGTTCACGATGCGATGTCGTGCTGCAATTTATTTGCTGCAAAGGTAACAAAGCAAGGTCCTAGTTTAATAACACACGTGGAACATATGCACCACACTGTTGAAATTTATATTCTATTTCTTCTATAAGATCCTCCTGCGCTTCTGTTTCTACCATGAACATAGAAACATAGAAATTAGGTGCAGGTGTAGGCCATTCGGCCCTTCAAGCCTGCACCGCCATTCAATATGATCATGGCTGATCATCCAACTCAGTATCTTGTACCTGCCTTCTCTCCCTACCCCCTGATCCCTTTAACCACAAGGGCCACATCTAACTCCCTCTTAAATATAGCCAATAAACTGGCCTCAACTACCTTCTGTGGCAGAGAATTCCAGAGATTCACCACTGTGTGAAAAATGTTTTTCTCATCTCGGTCCTAAAAGATTTCCCCCTTATCCTTAAACTGTGACCCCTTGTTCTGGACTTCCCCAACATCGGGAACAATCTTCCTGCATCTAGCCTGTCCAACCCCTTAAGAATTTTGTAAGTTTCTATAAGACCCCCCCCTCAATCTTCTAAATTCTAGCGAGTACAAACCGAGTCTATCCAATCTTTCTTCATATGAAAGTCCTGACATCCTAGGAATCAGTCTGGTGAACCTTCTCTGAACTCCCTCTATGGCAAGAATGTATTTTCTCAGATTAGGAGACCAAAACTGTATGCAATACTCCAGGTGTGGTCTCACTAAGTCCCTGTACAACTGCAGTAGAACCTCCCTGCTCCTATACTCGAACGTGTCGATCATGCTGAGAAAAAATGGAGCAGTAATGTGGCTGCACTACCTGCTGCGCCACTGCGTCACCACTTTCGAGTGCTTTGGTTTTCTTTGAAAATGGCCAGAAATGGAGAGAAACTATTCCCAACGGTAGTAGCTTAGTGAGCTCAGGGACACAGACTAAAGATGATTGGAAATAGACCATCCATCATACATGGTCCTGATGATTTCTCGCCTCCAGCTCTTCACCTTCCTCCCCCCCCACTTTCAGTCTGAAGAAGGGTCCCGTGAAAAAACGTCACTCTTCGTTTTTCTCCAGAGATGTTGCCTGACCGCTGAGTTACTCCATCACTTTGTATCTATCTTTGGTATAAAACATGTACGTTTGTAATAGGGAATTTGCAGGGCTACAGGAAGAGGGACAGAGTGAAACCAACTCAGCTGTGTCTGAAGAAGAGTCAGTTGTGTCTGAAGAATTAATGGGACAGAAAGCTCACGAAAGGATAGGGTTAAGTGAAATAGGAATCGGTGAAAAATGAGGTGAGTAATGGATTAAAAGTATTATATATGAATGCGCGAAGTATAAGAAGTAAAGTGGATGAGCTTGAGGCTCAGTTAGAGATTGGTAGATATGACATTTGTGGGGATTACAGGATGCAGGAGGATCTGGACTGGGAACTGAATATTCAGGGTTATACATCCTATAGAAAGGAGAGACAGGTGGGCAGAGGAGGTGGGGTAGCTCTATTGGTGAGGCATGAAATTCAGCCCCTTGCGAGGGGTGACATAGGGACTGACAATGTAGAGTCGCTGTGGATAAAATTGAGGAATTGTAAAGGTAAGATGACACTAGTGGGAGTTATCTACGGGGCCCCAAACAGTAGCCTGGACATAGGGTGCAAGTTGCAGTAGGAGTTAACATTGGCATGTAACAAAGGTAATGCCACTGTGGTTATGGGAGATTTCAATATGCAGGTAGACCGGGAAAATCAGGTTGGTTCTGGACCCCAAGAAAGGGAGTTTGTAGAGTGCCTCCGAGATGGATTCTTAGCAAAGCTTGTTCTGGAGCCGACCAGAGAAGGCAATTCTGGATTTAGTGTTGCCTAATGAATCAGATTTAATAAGGGAACTTAAGGTAAAGGAACCGCAAGGAGGTAGTGACCATAATATGATAAATTTTAATCTGCAATTTGAGAGGGAGAAGGTCAGAAGTGTCAGCATTGCAGTTAAATAGAGGGGACTATGAAGGCATGAGAGAGGAGCTGGCGAAGGTCGACTGGAAAAGGATCCTAGCAGGAATGATGGTGGAACAGCAATGGCAGGAATTTCTGGGCATAATCCAGATGATGTAGGATCATTTCATTCCAAAGAGGGAGAAAGATTTTAAGGGAGTAAGAGGCAACCTTGGCTGACAAGGGAAGTTAGGGATGAAATAAAACCCCCCAAAAAGGTGTATAACATAGCAAAGAGTAGTAGGAAGCCAGAGGATTGGGAAACTTTCAAACAAAAGGTAACAGAAATGCAATACGGGGCGAAAAGATGAAGAATGACGGTAAACTGGCCACGAACATAAAGAAAGATGGTAAAAGCTTCTTTAGGTAAGTTAAGAGAAAAAGATTAGTAAAGAGAAACGTGGGTCCCTTGAGGCAGAAACAGGTGACATTATTAAGGGGAACAAGGAAATGGCAGAAGAGTTGAACAGGTACTTTGGTTCTGTCTTCACTAAGGTAGACACAAATAATTTCCCAGATGTAGTATAGGACAGAGGATCTAGGGAGACAGAGAAACTGAAAGAAATTTGCATTAGGTGAGAAATAGTATTGGGCAAACTGATGGGACTGAAGGCTGATAAATCCCCAGGGTCTGGTGGTTTGCATCCCATGGTACTCAAGGAGGTGGCTCTAGAAATCGTGGACAGATTTTTGATCATTTTCCAATGTTCTATAGATTCAGGATCAGTTCCTGTGGATTGGAGGGTAGCTAATGTTATTCCACTTTTTAAAAAAGGAGCGAGAGATAAAACAGGGAATTATAGACCAGTTAGCCTGACATCGGTGGTGGGGAAGATGCTGGAGTCAATTATTAAATAAGTAATAACAGCGCGTTTGGATATCAGTAAAAGGATTGGTCCAAGTCAGCATGGATTTATGAAGGGGAAATCCTGCTTGACTAATCTTCTGGAATTTTTTGAGGATGTGACAAGTAAAATGGATGAAGGAGAGCCAATGGATGTAGTGTACCTGGACTTTCAGACATCCTTTGATAAGGTCCCACACAGGAGATTAGTGGGCAAAATTAAAGCACATGATATTGGGAGTAGGGTATTGACATGGATAGAGAATTAGTTGGCAGTCAGGAAACAAAGAATACGAATAAACGGGTCCCTGTCAGAATGGCAGGCAGTGGCGAGTGGAGTGCCACAAGGCTCGGTGCTGTGGCTGCAACTATTTACAATATATATTAATGATTTAGATGAGGAAATTAAAATAACACTAGCAATTTTGCAGATGACACAAAGATGGGTGGCAGTGTGAACTGCGAAGAGGATGTTAGGAGGTTGCAGGGTGACTTGGACAGGTTGAGTGAGTGGGCAGATGCATGGCTGATGCAGTATAATGTAGATAAATGTGAGGCAGGAGAACAAGGAGGCAGATTATTATCTCAATGGTGTCAAATTAGGAAAAAGGGAAGTGCAACGAGACCTGGGTATCCTTGTACACCAGTCACTGAAAGTAAACATGCAGGTACAGCAGGCAGTGAAGAAAGCTAATGGTATGTTGGCCTTCATAACGAGAGGATTTGAGTGTAGGAGTAAAGAGGTCCTTCTGCAGTTATACAGGGCCCTGGTGAGACCACATCTGGAGTATTGTGTGCGGTTTTGGTCTCCTAATTTGAGGAAGGACATCATTGCCATTGAGGCAGTACAGCGTAGGTTCACGAGGTTAATCCCAAGGATGGCCGGACTGTCATATAAGGAAAGATTGGAAAGACTGGGCTTGTATTCACTGGAACTTAGAAAGATGAGAGGGGATCTTATAGAATTGTATAAAATTATAAAAGGACTTGACAAGCTAGATGCAGGAAAAATGTTCCCAATGTTGGGGGAGTCCAGAACCAGGGGGCACCGTCTAAGAATAAAGGGGAAGCCATTTAAAACTGAGATGAAAAAAACTTTATCCCAGAGAGTTTTGAATTTGTGGAATTAATTTCCCACAGAAGACAGTAGAGGCCAATTCACTGGATGCATTTAAAAGAGAGTTAGATAGAGCACTGGGGGGTAGCAAAATCAAGGGATATGGGGAGAAGGTAGACACGGGTTACTGATTGTGGATGATCAGCCATGATCACAATGAATGGCGGTGCAGGCTCGAAGGGCCGAATGGCCTCCTCCTGCACCTATTTTCCATGTTTCTATGTCACCTATTCCTTTTCTCCAGAGATGTTGTCTGAGCCACTGAGTTACTCCAGCTTTTTGTGTCCATCTTCAGTTCTTCTCACATTGAGCCAGTGCAGAGCTGAGAACGCAGTGGTTTCCCTGTGTGGTGACTAAGCCGTAATTCCAAGAAATCCAAGCGGTATGTAATCGAGACCCAAAATAAACAGCTGATAAACACAGTGCGTTGGGCAGCATCTGTGCAGAGAAAGGAATTGTCCACATTTCAGGTCTGCTAAGTTATTCCAACCGTTTGTTTCTTGCTCTATATTACAACGCCTGCAGTTTCTTGTGTCTCTAATGTAATCAAGACCCTTCTCAGGTTTAACAGGAGCCTTAGTGCCCTGTAACTCAACCACTCTATAATTGAATTGCATTGTTTGTTTTTGCTTTCTGAGCTTTATTATTAACCTGTGCCACTGCGTCACTGATTATGTGACCTGCTTGGGGGGTATATTCAAGTATCTTTAAGACAGATGCGAGTGATAGATCTAGGCAGAGGTAGATAGATTCTTGATGAGTACGGGTGTCGGAGGTTATGGGGAGAAGGCAGGAAAAAGGTGGGTACGAGAGATAGATCAGCCATGATTGAATGGCGTAGACTTGATGGGCCGAATGGCCCAATTCTACTCCTATCACTTATGGTTATGATCTTATGATCTTTAAAGTGACTTGTGGTGGGTGTTTCAATGGAACGTTTATACAAGTTTGATTGTATAGGAAAGTCTGGAATGCCAGGGAATTGAGGGCTGTGCCAGCTATGGTTGTAAATGTAGCCTACAGTAAAGTTTCCTGAGTCAAAGCTTCAAAAACAACGCTGGAATCATGTGGCTACAAGTTGCACACATTACGACCATGAATAAAGCAGCAGCCATTACTCACATAGCTGGTTAGAGACATGGCATAGAAGCAGGGCCTTCAGCCCACTGAGTCCATGCCGACCAGCGATCACCCTGTACCTTAACATTATCCTACACACTAGAGACAATTTACACTTTACAGAGGCCTGTTAACCTACAAACCTCTTTGTCTTTTGGGGTGTGGGAGCAAACCGGACCACCCAAAGAAAGTCCACATGGTCACAGGGAGAACATACAAACTCCAGACAGTCGCAATCCCTAGTCAGGAACAAACCCATGAATCTGGAGCTGTAAGGCAGCAACTCTACTGCTGCGTCACTGTGCCACCCCTTGTTCTTTTCGAAAGTCCATGTGCTATGCAGGACAGAGAAATGTCTGAAGACATGCAGCCTCAGCATGAAATGAGTTTCTCATAGGAAGACAAATAAAGGTTATCTGAACAATGTTATAACTGCTACAGTTTACATAGAATGTAGTTAATGCAGCATTGATGTTGCCTTCGACGATAACAGCGCTATAAAGTCAGAGTCCTGATTAGCAGTGAGTCAATAGACAATAAGTGCAGGAATAGGCCATTTGGCCCTTTGAGCCAAGACCATCATTCATTGTGATCATGGCTGATCATCCACATTCAGTACCCTGGTCCTGCCTTCTCACCATATCCCTCGACTCCGCTATCTTTAAGAGCTCTGTCTATCTCTCTCTTGAATGCATCCAGAGAATTGGCCTCCACTGCCTTCTGATGCAGAGAATTTCACAGATTCACAACTCTCTGGGTGAAAAACTTGTTCTTCACCTCCTTTCGACATGGCATACCCCTTATTCTTAAACTGTGACCTCTGGTTCAACACACAACAAGGTACACAAAAACTTGAAATTAAAATTAAATTCAAAGTTTAAACATTTAAAGTTTAAACATAAAATTTAAAACAAATTAAAACGTTTTAGTCTACTTTAACAGTTTAGTTTGGTTAGTTTAGAGATACAGCGCAGAAACAGGCCCACCGAGTCCACCAAGACCAGCGGACCCCGGACACACAAATTGGGGCAATTTACAATTATACAAAGCCAATTAGCCTACAAATCCATATGTGTTTGGAGTGCAAGAACAAACCGGAGCATCGAGAGAAAACCCACGCAGATCACGGGGAGAAGGTACAAACGCCGCACAGACATCGCCCATGGTCAATATTGAACCGGGCCTTTGGCAGCTCTATCACTGCACCACCATGTTGCCCAAACCAAATCGGTAATTCAACTACATGCACAGCACAAAGCAATCTTCGATAAGAAGGCCATTGCTAGGCTTTTTGTGCATTGGTCAAACATTCACAAAGTGGTGTAAAATTTGTGTCCATGTAAAGCAAACGCTTAAGACTGTTACTAGCCCGTGAAAAATGGCCACTTCAATCATTGCCACATATTCATGACAACTTTGATCAAAATTAAGAAGTTAAGATGGACCTCTGCCCAGGATGGCAGAATTAGTGTTCAACAGTGGACCACGGTTTACTGGATTTCTCTGAGAGCTTTGTATGGTGCAACTGCATCAAATTTCATTCTGATATATCTGTGTCATACTGCTTCCAATGAGGCAGCGGAGAAAAAAATGTGCCCACATCTACAGAAACCTTGAACAAGGATGTATTTTCATGCTATCGAGACTTCCTGGTTAAATATTTATTGGATAGCATCTACTTAAATATGACACAACATTCAGTTACTTGTTTTAGCTCGGCAGAGCTGTTTATGCTTTATAATCTCCGTAAATGATTGCATTTGATAGTGTAAATTAGAGGGGAGAGCAAAGTCTACAAAGGCAGGGTTTTCAAGGAAAAGAAAAGCAATACTGAGCGACTGTGGTTAGATCAAACAAGCTAGAAACTGCGAGTCAAAGCAATGGGACCTTTGTGAAGTAATCCAATCTACTGTAACCAAATGCTATGCTTCATATTGGTAATCTTGTTAGAAATGATCATTTGCATCAAATTTTGTTTTTTTCATTTTGAGATACAGAGCAGTAAAAGACCATTCGGCCCACCGAGTCCTCGCCGACCAGCGATCCCAGCACACTTACACACTCCTACACACACTAGTGACAATTTACAATTATACCAAGCCAATTAACCTACAAACCTGAAGGTTCACCAGACTGATTCCTGGGATGTCAGGACTTTCATATGAAGAAAGACAGGATAGACTCGGTTTGTACTCGCTAGAATTTAGAAGATTGAGGGGTATTATAGAAACTTACAAAATTTTTAAGGGGTTGGACAGGCTAGATGCAGGAAGATTGTTCCCGATGTTGGGGAAGTCCAGAACAAGGGGTCACAGTTTAAGGATAAGGGGGAAATCTTTTAGGACCGAGATGAGGAAAACTTTTTTCACACAGAGAGTGGTGAATCTCTGGAATTTGCTGCCGCAGAAGGTAGTTGATGCCAGTTCATTGGCTATATTTAAGAGGGAGTTAGATGTGGCCCTTGTGGCTAAAGGGATCAGGGGGTAGGGAGAGAAGGCAGGAACAGGATACTGAGTTGGATGATCAGCCATGATCATATTGAATGGCGGTGCAGGCTCGAAGGGCCGAATGGCCTACTCCTGCACCTATTTTCTATGTTTCGATGTTTCTATGTACGCCTTTGGAGTGTGGGAGGAAACCAGAGATCCTGGAGAAAACCCACGCAGGTCACGGGGAGAAGGTACAAACTTCGTACAGACAAGCACCCGTAGACAGGATCGAACCCGGGTCTCTGGCGCTGTAAGGCAGCAACTCTACCACGGCGTCACTGTTCCGCCCCAAATGATCCGAGGAACGAAACAAATAGCAGGGATAGGCATCTGGACCTTCACTAAGGCTGTGCCATCCATGAAGATAATGGCTGTGCTGGTACCTCTGCTCCATTTTCCCGCACTATTATTGTATCCTTTGATCCCATCATATTTAGAAATCTATGAGCAGAACAACTAATCCTCCGTCACCTTCCAGAGTTGAGAATTACAAAGCCTCACCATCCTTTGAGGGAAGAAATATTTCCTTAACCCAGTCCTAAGTGCCCTAAATCGTATTGCAAACCATACTGACTTTGTGAGACTCATCAATCAGGGGAAGCATCCTCCCTACATCGAGCCTGTCCAGTCTGCTACGAATCATGTACATTTCAAATTCCAAACTCGAGTTTCAAACTCCACGTCTACAGGTGCACAGTAGAGAGCATGCTGACCGGTTGCATCGTGGCTTGGTTCGGCAACTTGAGTGCCCTGGAGAGCAAATGACTACAAAAAGTAGTAAACACTGCCCAGTCCATCATCGGCTCCTTCCTTCAATCGAGGGGATTTATCGCAGTCGCTGCCACAAAAAGGCTGGCAGTATCATCAAAGACCCACACCATCCTGGCCACACACTCATCTCCCTGCTCCTTCAGGTAGAAGGTACAGGAGCCTGAAGACTGCAACAACTAGGTTCAGGAATAGCTACTTCCCCACAGCCATCAAGCTATTAAACCTGGCTCGGACAAAACTCTGATTATTACTAACCAATCATCTGTTATTTGCACTTTATCTGTTTATTTATTCATGTGTGTATATATTGATATTATGGTATATGGACACACTGATCTGTTTTGTAGTAAATGCCTACTATGTTCTGTGTGCTGAAGCAAAGCAAGAATTTCATTTCCTATCAGGGCCACATGACAATACACTCACTTGAACTTGAACTTGAACTTGAACAGATGATATTACTCTTTCCACTGTCTCCACCATTTCTGCAATCAGACCATGTGTGTCCTCATTGATACTTTCTTACTCGTATAATCAAATCCCATTTTTTATAAAGGCTAACGCAGCAATGGTAGTCTGAGGAAGAGTGCCATCCCAAAATGTTGCCTATCCATGTTTTCCAGAGATGCTACCTGGCCCACATCTGCAGTTCTTTCTGTCTACCCTCCTAAATGCTACCAGTCTGGTCTTCACACCTTTGTACATCAGCACTCCACAATTTATCAGGGGTTAACAAATATTTTACTTTACTATTAAGTTTACCAAAGTCGATGATCTCACATTTTTCCACATTATATTCAATTTGTCATGTTCTCAGCTACCCTGGATGCTTATTACAGCCTCTTTATATCCTTCACTGTACTCACAATGCTACTTCGGTTTAGTATCATAGATAAACTTGGAAATATGACATTTGGTCCCTTCACATAGAAACATAGAAACATAGAAATTAGGTGCATGAGTAGGCCATTCGGCCCTTCGAGCCTGCACCGCCATTCAATATGATCATGGCTGATCATCCAACTCAGTATCCCATACCTGTCTTCTCTCCATACCCCCTAATCCCCTTAGCCACAAGGGCCACATCTAACTCCCTCTTAAACATAGCCAATGAACTGGCCTCAACTACCCTCTGTGGCAGAGAGTTCCAGAGATTCACCACTCTCTGTGTGAAAAAAGTTCTTATCTCGGTTTTAAAGGATTTTCCCCCCTTATCCTTAAGCTGTGACCCCTTGTCCTGGACTTCCCTAACATCGGGAACAATCTTCCTGCATCTAGCCTGTCCAACCCCTTAAGAATTTTGTAAGTTTCTATAAGATCCCCTCTCAATCTCCTAAATTCGAGAGAGTATAAACCAAGTCTATCGTATTTACAATAGATTTACCTTACTATTCACCCTAGTCATTCATTTGGATCACAAATAGTTTGGGGTCCAAGCACTGATCCCTGCTGATACCTGATCCCACTAGTCACGGCCTACAATCTTGAGAAAGATCTGATTATTCCCACACTTCTTCTGTCCAATAATTAATTCTCTGTCCATGTCAATATGAAACTGCTGATTCCATATGCTCTCACCTTGTTAACCAACTTCCTGCGAGGAACTATGACAAAAGCCTGTTTTGGAAGGAACTGCAGATGTTGGTTGAAACCAAAGATAGACACAAAAACCTGGTGTCATTCAGAGGGTCAGGCAAAATCTCTGGAGAACATGAGTAGGTGATGTTTCGGGTCGAGACAAGTAAGGTCTCGATCCAAAATGTCATCCATTCCATTTCTCCAGAGATGCTGCCTGACCAGCTGAGACACCAGCTTTTAATGTCTATGACAAAAGCCTTCTGAAAATCATCTATTGATGCCCCTATGGTAATCTATTGAAGTAGTTATGTCTCTGGGAACTTCAGTAGATTAGTCAAGACAGATACATCATAACATTAATTCCAGCCTCCCAGCCAGCCTTGATCCACTGCAGTTTACTTACTGTTGCAACAGATCCACAGCAGACGCCATCTCCCTGGCCCTAAACTCATCTCTGGAACACCCAGACACCAGGGACTCATCTGTTAAACTCCCATTTATCAACTCTTGCCTTCCGCACCATAATCCCATACAAACTCATCTCCAAACTCCTGGATCAAGGAGTCAGCTCCCCCCTTCTGCCATTGGATCCTTGACTTTCTGACACAGACCACGATCAGTGAGCATAAGTGACAACACCTCCTACACAATAATTCTCAACAGTGGAGCCCTGCCAGGATGTGTTCTCAGTCCCCTGCCATACTCCCTGCTGCACTCAAGACTGCACAGCTAAATTCAGCTCCAATTCCATCTACAAGTTTGCGAATGACACCATTGTAGTGGACTGAATTATAAACAATGACGAGATGGAGTACAGAAAGGAGATTCAGAAGTTAGCGACATGGTGTCAGGACAATAACCTCCCCCTCAATATCAGCAAGATGAAGGGCCCAGTTATTGACCTCAGGAAGCGTGGTGGAGTGAGTATATGCCACAATCGGCATCAATGTCAACTTGCTGGGCGTCAATATTCCCAATGATCTGTCATCCACCAGCCACGTTGATGCAGCAGCCAAGAAGGGAAACAAACATCTCAACTTCCTGAGGACACTGCGGATATTCGGCATGTCTCCCATGATTCTTACAAACTCTCCAGTGACGGTTACAAACTTCTACCGATGCACCATAGAAAACATACTGTCAGCTTGCATATTAGCTTGGTTTGCGGACAGCTCTGTCCAACAGCTTCAGGGAAAAGCATGATGATGTGTAGGAAGGAACTGCAGATGCTGGGTTAAATCGTAGATAGACACAAAATGCTGGAGTAACTCAGCGGGACAGGCAGCATCTCTGGAGTGAAGGAATAGGTGACGTCTGAAGAAGGGTCTGGACCCAAAACTTCACCCATTGCTTCTCTCCAGAGATGCTGCCTGTCCCGCTGAGTTACTCCGGTATTTTGTGTCTATCTGGCTCTATGATGGATTTGTATAGCTGCATATTTGTCATAGGATTCAATGAAGACATTTGCAGGGAGTTTGTTGAATTTGACTAGAATAAACACCCTTCCTTCAAACACCTGTATCCTGTAAAGCTTATTGGAAGTAAACCTTACTGATACTCCTGCAGTATCTGTGGAGCGGCCAGCTGCGGTGCTGAACTTTACATCCCGGAGCCTGGGATCTCTCGCCGAGATCGCCAGTGTGTGAAGCTTCGTCCAGCGCGGTCTGTTGGCTTGGAAGCCGCGGTCTCCGGTAAGAAGGTGGCCGTTCCTGGCACCCCAAGCTGCTGAGGGTTCTCCCAACGCCGGAGTACCATCACCCGGCGAGAACGGCCGGGAACATCGGGCCCCGTAATGGTGACTGTGGAGGTCTCAATAGGCCTGACTCTGGGTGGACAAGAGGATGGGGACTGGACTTTGTGCTGGACTGGATGTTTTTATGTTTTAATGTTTTAATGTTAAACTTCTTGAATGCTATGTTGTATTTTTATTAGTGTGCTGCAAGGACATCTGAATTTCCCCTGAATAAGGGGATTAATAAAGTAATTCTATCTATTCTATCTATCTATCTATCTATCCAAGGCTCACATTAGGATACAGTACACTGCTCCACTGTTTACTTCACATTTCACCCTTTGGCTTTATTTTTAAGAGCTTACATTTTCTTTTTTTTTTTTTTTTTTTTTTTTTTTAAATTTTTTTATTATTGGAGATAGGTACATGATCTATTACATCATTACTGTTACATCATTTTTAAATTGATAATATTGTCAGTTATTATTACATTGTCTCCAATACTTTTTGCATTTTTCTTCGTTTTTTTTTTATAACTAGATAGAGCTAAAGGGATAGATGAAATAGAGAGAGGGAAGAAGGAAAAAGAAAACTAAAATAAAAAAAAAAGGAAGGGGAGTGAAAGAGGTAATTGAAGAAGAATGGAAAAATTTGTTAGAGTTTAAAAACATCATTCGAGATATGTTCGTACATTTCGAAGTATAGCATTTCATCCAATCTTTAGTCCGGGTGCTAGTCAGGTTCCTGTGCTGAACTATTCTGACCCTTTAAGTAATCAATAAAAGGAGACCATGTTCCAACAAATAATTCCTGTTTATCCAACAGGGAAAATCTGATTCTTTCCATGTTTAAGGTCTCCGTCATTTCTATAATCCACATTTTGATTGTGGGGGCCGTAGGGCCTTTCCAAAATTTTAGGATTAATTTTTTTCCTGTTATTAAACTGTAATCGATAAAGTTTCTTTGTGTTATTCTAAGTGTTTGATTTAATTCTAATATTCCGAGTATTTAATTTTAAGTTTGGTTCCAGTTGTGTGTTGGTTACTTTGGAAATTATACTAAAAAATTTACCCAAATTTTTTTAATTTTTGTACAGTTTGTAAACATGTGCGATAACGTAGCTTCTAAATGTTGACATTTATCACATATAGGTGAGATATGTTGAAAAATTTTATGTAATTTTGTTTTGGCGTAATGTAACCTATGTATTACTTTAAATTGTATTAGAGAATGTCTCGCGTTTAGTGAACACTGATGTATGTGTTGTAGACTTTCTTCCCAAGTGTCTTTCGTTATTACCTGATTTAATTCTTTTTCCCATGCTTGTCTGTATAAGTCCGTCAAAGGAATGTCACTATCTAATAAGATATTATATATATAAGATATTAATTTTTCTGTATTAGGATGCTTATTCCAACATTCATCAAGAATCTCTGGGTTTCTATTTCGAAAATTTTTAGAATTCGATTTAACATAATCTCTAAATTGAAGATATCTGAAATAATCATTTCCTCGAAGTCCATAAATCTGTTGCAACTCCTGAAATGTCAAGAGCTTACATTTTCTGCAAAACTTGTGTCAGAAAGTTGGAGCTGGTAATTAAGAGCATAAGTATCTTATAACTTTGTAATTATAGATGCAATGCCAACGAGTCTTCCCAGTACAGAAAATGAACTATCGTGCTTGTTAATCTCATTCATGCATTTAGTCAATTCTTCTTTGACATTGAAATTTTGAAATGGTCCAACTTTGCATTTTTCTCATTTCCTTTTGCCTTTTTTTCCAACAATGTAATTGTTCTTTGTCCCTCTTTTCCTTCCTGATTTGGGTTTGGTACCTGCCCTGTTACCACGTTACTTCGGATATGTGCATTTGTATGTATACAATTGCTAAAGCATGGGCTTGTGTACAAATCAGGACAGGCCCTATGGCCAACTGTGTCTGGGCCAACCAGCGATCCCCACACATTAACACTACACCAGGGACAATTTTTACATTTACCAAGCCAATTAACCTACAAACCTGTACGTCTTTGGAGTATGGGAGGAAACCGATGATCACAGAGAAAACCCACGCAGGTCACGGGGAGAACATATAAACTCCGTACAGCCAACACATGTATTCGGGATCAAACCAGGATCTCCAGCACTGCATTTACTGTAAGGCAGCAGCTCTACTGCTGTGTGATCCCAACCGCCCTTAATCTAAACCATGCATTTCTCTATCAGTGTTTATATTTAAGTCTGTATGTCCGTGTTCAAACACATTTTTGTTTAGCTGAAGGGAGTATCACAGCCTTGCCTAACCTTGCCCGTTGCTAAAATCCACACATCTCCCTTTCAACGGCCTGGGAAATGTTGATCTAATTTTCCATGATGCAATATCTCTGGCATTTAACAGTTATTGCATTGTTTGCAGTAGCTAAGTTATTATACGGGTTGTATCAGTTTTAAGATATGAAGTTGAGATTATGTGATTTAATTGGTATCTATAAAACATTTATTCATGTGGAGTAACACAGAGCAACCAGCACACCGGGAAATGAGTGGAAATGAGAGATGTTGTTCCTCCTGCAGATCTGAACTGTAATTTGAGAACTAAAATACTCTTTCAGAGACGGCCCCAGTAAGTTAACATGTTGACATTGCAACCATCCACGTACACTATCTACCGACATTGCCACTGACAAATTGAGGAAAGGAGTGGATTTTTAACTTTTTCTGCTCTCCACAGCAGCTACTTGATCTGGTATTTCCAACATTTTCTTTTCATTCATATTTTCACTAAACTGCTCTGCCCTGCAACTCACCGCTCCATTGTTGCTTCTATTCCCACGGACCTTCCACGTCCATCATCCTCTATTTACCTCCACAACGAATAAACTAGCATTTATCTTCTTTCATAGGCACTGAATGCACTTGTATCACGTGGACACACTTGGACAGCAACCTATCACAGGCTTTCCTCTGCTTTCCCCACCTCCCTCACCCGCTGCAAATTAAAACACACTTGCTTTCTCACTTTTTCCAGATTTGCCACAGTCTACTCCATCTCTTTGGACCTTGCTTAGTGGCACATCTCCTTTGCTTCATAAACGTTGGCAGCTTCCATCCAGCTTTTGTATGACCATCACAGATGAGTACAGATGAAACTGAGTTTTTACCACATAAAACTGTTCTCAGAACTGTTGCTAATGGCACAGGGCTGTTGATAAAGCATTATAGAAACATAGAATATAGGTGCAGGAGTGGGCCATTCAGTCCTTCGAGCCAGCACTGCCATTCAATACGATCATGGCTCATCATCCAGAATCAGTATCCCGTTCCTGCTTTCTCCCCATATCATATAACCATATAACCATATAACAATTACAACACGGAAACAGGCCATCTCGACCCTTCTAGTCCGTGCCGAACACGTATTCTCCCCTAGTCCCATATACCTGCGCTCAGACCATAACCCTCCATTCCTTTCCCGTCCATATAACTATCCCATTTATTTTTAAATGATAAAAACAAACCTGCCTCCACCACCTTCACTGGAAGCTCATTCCACACAGCCACCATTCTCTGAGTAAAGATGTTCCCCCTCATGTTACCCCTAAACTTCTGTCCCTTAATTCTCAAGTCATGTCCCCTTGTTTGAATCTTCCCTACTCTCAATGGGAAAAGCTTATCCACGTCAACTCTGTCTATCCCTCTCATCATCTATCAAGTCCCCCTTAACCTTCTGCGCTCCAAAGAATAATGCCCTAACTTGTTCAACCTTTCTCTGTAACTTAGTTGCTGAAACCCAAGCAACATTCTAGTAAATCTCCTCTGTACTCTCTCTATTTTGTTAACGTCCTTCCTATAATTAGGCGACCAAAATTATACACCATACTCCAGAATTGGCCTCACCAATGCCTTGTACAATTTTAACATTACATCCCAACTTCTATACTCAATGCTCTGATTTATAAAGGCCAGCACACCAAAAGCTTTCTTTGCCACCCTATCTACATGAGATGCCACTTTCAGGGAACTGTGCACAGTTATTCCCAGATCCCTCTGTTCACCTGCATTCTTCAATTCCCTACCATTTACCATGTACTTCCTATTTTGATTTGTCCTGCCAAGATGTAGCACCTCACACTTATCAGCATTAAACTCCATCTGCCATCTTTCAGCCGACTCTTCCAACTGGCCTAAATCTCTCTGTAGACTTTGAAAATCTACTTCATTATCCACAACCCCTCCTATCTTAGTATCATCGGCATACTTACTAATCCAATTTACCACACCATCATCCAGATCATTGATGTACATGACAAACAACAGTGGATCCAACACAGATCCCTGTGGCACCCCACTAGTCACTGGCTTCCAACCTGATAAACAACCATCCACCATTACTCTCTGGCATCTCCCATTCAGCCACTGTTGAATCCATCTTGCTACTCCACCATTAATACCCAACAATTGAACCTTCTTAAACAACCTTCCGTGAGGAACCTTGTCAAAGGCCTTACTGAAGTCCATATATACAACATCCACTGCTTTACCCTCATCAATTTCCCGAGTAACCTCTTCAAAAAATTCAAGAAGATTAGTCAAACACGACATTCCAGGCACAAATCCATGTTGACTGTTCCTAATCAGACCCTGTTTATCCAGATGTTTATATATATTATCTCTAAGTATCCTTTCCATTAATTTGCCCACCACTGACGTCAAACTAACAGGTCTATAATTGCTAGGTTTACTCTTAGACCCCTTTTTAAACAATGGAACAACATGCGCAGTACGCCAATCCTCCGGCACTATTCCCGTTTCTAATGACATTTGAAATATTTCTGCCAAAGCCCCTGCTATTTCTACACAAAATTCCCCCAATGTCCTAGGAAATGTCCTGTCCGGACCTGGAGACTTATCCACTTTTATATTTCTCAAAAGTGTCAGTACTTCCTCTTCTTTGAATCTCATAGTTTCCATAGCTACTCTACTTGTTTCCCTTACCTCACATAATTCAATATCCTTCTCCTTGGTGAATACCGAAGAAAATAAATTGTTCAATATCTCCCCCATCTCTTTTGGCTCTGCAGATAGCTGTCCACTCTGACTCTCTAATGGACCAATTTTATCCCTCGTTATCCTTTTGCTATTAATATAGCTGTAGAAACCCTTTGGATTTACTTTCACCTAACTTGCCAAAGCAACCTCATATCTTCTTTTAGCTTTTCTAATTTCTTTCTTAAGATTCTTTTTACATTCTTTATACTCCTCAAGCACCTCATTTACTCCATGCTGCCTATAATGATTGTAGATCTCTCTCTTTTTCTGAACCAAGTGTCCAATTTCCCTTGAAAACCATGGCTCTTTCCAATTTTTACTATTTCCTTTCAACCGAACAGGGACATAAAGATTCTGTACTCTTAAAATTTCACCTTTAAATGTCTTCCATTTCTCTTCCACATCTTTCCCATAAAACAAACTGTCCCAATTTACTTATTTTAAATCCTTTCGCATCTCCTCAAAGTTAGCCTTTCTCCAATCAAAAATCTCAGCCCTAGGTCCAGTTCTGACCCTCTCCATAATTATGTTGAAACTAATGGTATTGTGATCACTAGTCCCGAACTGTTCCCCAACGCATACCTCTGCCACCTGACCCGTCTCATTTCCTAACAGGAGGTCCAGCACCGCCCCTTCTCAAGTAGGTACTTCTATGTATTCCTGCAAAAAACTATCCTGCACACATTTTACAAACTCCAACCCATCCAGCCCATTTACAGAATGTGTTTCCCAGTCTATGTGTGGAAAATTGAAATCTCCCACAATCACTACCTTGTGCTTACTACTAATATCTGCAATCTCCTTACATATTTGCTCTTCCAATTCTCGCTCCCCATTTGGCGGTCTATAATGCACCCCTATAAGTGTTGCTACCCCTTTCCCATTTCTCAGTTCCACCCAAATAACCTCCCTAGACGAGCCCTCTAATCTATCCTGCCAAAGCACTGCTGTAATATCTTCCCTGATAAGCAATGCAACACTTCCACCTCTTGCCCCTCCAATTCTATCACACCTGAAGCAACAAAATCCTGGAATATTTAGTTTCCAATCACAGCCCTCCTGTAACCATGTTTCACTGATCGCCACAACATCATACTTCCAGGAATCCCTTGATTCCATTAGACGAAAGAGCTATATTTAACTCTCTCTTGAACACGTCCAGTGAATTGGCCTCCACTGCCTTCTGTGGCAGAGAATTCCACACATTCACAACTCTCTGGCTGAAAATGTTTTTCCTCATAGTCCTAAATGGCCTACCCCTTATTGTTAAACTGTGACCCCTGGTTCTGGACTCCCCTAACACGGGGAACTTTTTTTCTGCATCTAGCCTGTCCAATCACTTAAGAATGTTATATGTTTCTATAAGGTATCCTCTCATCCTTCTAAATTCCAGTGAATATACTGTAAGCCCAGTCGATCCATTCTTTCAATATGTCAGTCCCGCCTTCCCGGGAATTAACCTGGTGAACCTAGAGTGAACTCCCTCGATAGCAAGAATGTCCTTCCTCAAATCAGGAGACCAAAACTGCACACACTACCAGGTGCGGTCTCACCAGGGCCCTGTATAACTGCAGTAGGACCTCCTTGCTCCTATACTCAAATCTTCGCTGTGAAAGCCAATTAGCTTTCTTCACTACCTGCTGTATCAAGTTGATAAGGGGTTAATGTGTAAGAAGGAACTGCAGATGCTGGTTTAAACCGAAGAGAGACACAAAAAGCTGGAGTAACTCAGCGGGACAGACAGCATATCTGGAGAGAAGGAATGGGTGATGTTTTGGGTCAAGACGCTTCTTCAGAGTTAATGACTACAGAGCCAAGGAGTTAATGACTTGTTTGATATAGTTTATCATATTTAATTTTGTTTATTTCATTATCATCAACGTTTATGCAATTTATACATTACTAGGAAATATAACACTATTGTTGCAAAGAATGGAATATCAATCAATTGTGGAGTTAGCTGGAGGCATTCACCAAATAAATATATATCTAATCAGATGTGAATAACTGTTGTAAAGTCCTACATATGATTTAAAGCCACTGATATCGAGCACATTCACAGTAAGTTTCATTTCTGCATTTTAAAATTTGCATGAGTCAAAAGTCTCCCAATAAATGTTTGCGTGTCTGCCAGTCAACATTTACTGCCCTTCCAAATGGCCCTTGAAAAGGCAGTGGTGAGTCATACTCTTGAACAATGGAAATCAGACTCCCCACCATTGACTCCATCTACACTTCACACCACTTCAGAAACAAGACCAGATCCAACATAATCAATGACTTGTCCCACCCCGGTCACTCCATCCATTGCCCGCTTCCAACTGAGAGAAGATACAGAAGATACAGAAACTTGTGAGTGTGCACCACCAAACTCTTCCCCTCTGTTAACACACTTCTGAACAGCCTTCCATAAGCTAGGGTACTCTCCAATTCCCTTCTATCTAATTGCGGACATTGGATTTTATCTATGGAACTGGTGCATTACAATGCTGAGAACGATATATTTCCCTTTGGTCTATCTATTATATTTGATTTTGGCTTGATAGGATTTATATCTCGTACGTTCTGATTTGATTGGGTGGCATGCAAAACAAAGCGCTTCACTGTGCATGTGATACATGTGAAATTAATAAACCTAATTCTAAACCAAAACCTAAATCCTTCTGAGATGATACTCTCACCATATTGTTGGATGTGGAGTTTCAGACTTTCGACTTTCGACTTTAGAGATACAGTGTGGAAACTGGCCCTTCGGCACACCGAGTCTGTGCCGACCAGCGATCAACCCATACACTAGGACTATCGTACACAGTAGGGGCAACTTACTATTTTATCGAAGCTGCAACCCTACAAACCTGTACGTATTTGGAGTGTGCCTTTATTCACCTCTTTAAAAAATGGAACATTTCCATAATGCTGACAGCCACGGATACCTTGGTTGGCCATGGGTGCCTCTAGGGTGCTATTCCCTATATGGAGACACCTGTGTGTGACTTTGTTTAATGTGGGGAGACTGGTACACAACCAGACACCCACGTTCCTTGACAGATCGGGGTCAGGTCCAGTGGCATGGTCCAAGACGACCGGAGACCCTTTACTGCTGCAGCCTTCATCCGCCTTCGCAGCCGTTGTGACGCTCCACTAAGGTCAGCCATCGTCCTCCGCCTGTTCCACCGTTAAGGTCTTGGTTGGATTGCTCTTTGGACCTCCCCCTCGACCTTACCGCCATGGGTGACCCTAACAGGAGCACAGCTCCAGACGGCATTGTTCTCAGGATCTCAGGTCCACACAAGCTTCTCCACCACGACAAGGTGACAATCCACGGAGAAGAAATGAAACATATGATGAAACAATGCTCTCTTATTGCTACTTCTTCCAAACACCAAGCTTCATTCCCAAAACTAATCCCTGAATTGCAATTCCTTTCCCCTTCCTGTCTGACCCCATCTACCCCTTTCTTCTCCCTGACCGACCCCTTTACCCCCATGCCCCCTTTTGTCTCTCCCTTTCTACCACCCTCCCTGTTCCATCCACTTCCATCCCTTCTCAATGGATTTGCAACATTTCGCTGAAAACATTCTCCTTATTTCCGTTTATGAATGGGGTGAAGGAAAGGGCGTTCACGTCCCGGCCCTGTTTCCACCAATCCTTGCACCACTACTCACAAGAAGCACAAGACACCATTTTATGCAGATGCCAAGAAGTGTGTTCAGCTCTGACTGAACAAATTCTAATCTTCTGATGTGAACTCAATAAGAAGTTTATGAATTCTGTGCCTCAATGCCTTTACACGTACTGTCTAAATTGATATTATTATCACATTATTAATGCCGTCGTAATTTGGTCCATTCAGAATTTTGTTTATAAATTTGCTCTGCTCTGTCAGATTGTTTGGCAATCTATAGAACATTTCATAACTGTAATTACACTTTTTTCATTAGTTTAACTTGGGTGGGAGATTGCAACCTTCACGTGGTCCACCGTGTTTCGACTAATGCAAACAACGCAACATGCACAAACAAATAGATCAAATAGAACAAATTTAGGCTGTGCACGTCATACGCAAGAAGAAAATTAGTTGAATTCGTAAAGCCTCATCTGATGATTTTTAAATATATCTTCCCTTCACACAGCTGAGATTATTCCTTCAAGCAATATTGCCAACAGTATTAGTTTTTATACCCCCTCATCGTTAATTTATTGCTTGTCATGTTTCCCAATCATTGTAAAGTTGATAAATTGCATCAGGTGATTGAAACCCTGCCATAAAAGAAACAGAAAATGCTTGAAACACTCGGCTAGTCAGATGTCATCTCTGCAGAGTGAGTCATTATCAAATGTTACAGTGTTAGTGTGACTGACCCACTGTCTGAGGGAGTGGAGGTGATTGGTGACTTTCAGTGCTGTCTGTATGGAGTCTCTCTGAATCCTTACCAGGACCCGCCTCATGGTTTTTTCTGGGTGCTTTGCTCTCCTGCTGATTAATTAGTTACTGTAAAGTGCCCTTACTATAAGTGACTGGAAGGAAAATTAAGGACCAGGATAGGGGTTGATTGATGCCAGGGGGGGATTTGTGACTAGTGTAGATGGACTCAATGGTGAAACAGACAGGAAGGACTTATTTACCTATTGTGTGACTATGATCATTCATCAGAGGGATGAAATAGCATTGACCTAAAATATTACCTGTTTCATTCTCTAGTTGTTTCTGGACTTGAATATTGCGGCATCTTCTGATATCTCCCCTTTTCATCAAAACCCCTGTGACTTACAATAGTTCTAAAGTTGGCTCTGCATCCACTCAGTGCCAGATATCTATCAAAAGGCTAGACTAAGTGGGACCCATTGGGTCCCATGTTCACACGGGAATGCTGGTCCTCCAACGCAATATTCCATCTCTCCACCGATTCCAATATTGGTGGGCATTGGGGGGGGGGGGAGTGGGGTGGGGGGGTTCTGGAGCGCTGGTATGGGTGTTGTGGGCTGAAGGGACTGGTCTCCAGAGGGCTAGTATGGACATTGTGGGCCAAATGGATTCTTGGGGTGGCAGCTCAGTCTCGCGGCTGGTGGGCTGGCAATTGACTCACGGCTATTCCTTGAAATTCCATTTCAAGCAGGGTGCAAGGCCACCAAATTCAAATCCATTTTCCTACCATTTCAAGTGCAGTTTCATACCACATCAAGCAGGGTGCAAGGCCACCAAATTCAAGTGCAGTTTCATGCCATTTCAAGCAGGGTGCAAGGCCACCAAATTCAAGTGCAGTTTCATACCATTTCATGCAGGGTGCAAGGCCATCACATTCAAATGCAGTTTCATACCATTTAAAGCAGGGTGAAACCACCATAAAACCACACAAAACACCACACCCACAGTTCAGTAGACATTCAGTGTGTTCAGTTGATTCACAGCTCAGACATAGTCGTGACCTTTCCCTCCCACATCAGTAAGATGGCCAAAAATCACAGCCGTAAGTGGTAGCGTTTTATCTAAAATCAATATACAGTGCAAAAAGGAAGTTGTCAAGTTTACACAACCAATCATTTGCTGTGCTTTTACTTCAACCGCAAACCCCCAACCAACCATTTGCAGTGCTTTTACTTCAACTCAAAATCCCACCCAACCATTTGCAGTGCATTTTCTTCAACCCAAGCCCCACCAACCATTTGCAGTGCTTTTACTTCAAACCAACCACATTTTCATTTTCAAACCACATTAAGGGCACTCAAGGTCAGTCAAGGTCAGTAAAACCACACTCACAGTTTAGTAGACATGTGTTCAGTGTTATAGACGTGACCCTCTCACTTCCCCCATCTTGCAGCAACTGACTGAGGCACAACACTTCTGGGTTTTAGAGAGGAGACCACGCAATACGCTTGAGAGGGAGACGAAAGAAGGAGATGTCAGGCAAGCTGATTCAGTGCGATGCTTGCAGTATGTGGGAGGTCAAGGACACCGCTGGTGCCTCTGGCTGCTACAAATGCGAAAAATGCATCCAGGTAGAGCTCCTGAAGGGCCGTGTTGGGGAACTGGAGAAGCAAGTGGGTGACCTCCGGTTCGTCCGAGAAACGGAGTTGTTCCTCGACAAGTCCTACAGTACGATTGTTACACCTAAGGTACTGGAAGAGAGAAGGTGGGAGACAGTGAGAAAGGGAGGGAAGCATGGAATGCCAATGTCCCTGGGTGGTGTACCTCTTGTAAACAGGTTCATCCGCTTAGAAGCTGTTGGGACAGAAGACGTGAGCGGCGGACTGGCCTGTGATGCGAATAGGGCTGTTGAGCCAAAACCAAAAAGGCCTAAGGCAGGCAAGGCCATTGTAGTGGGAGACTCCATCGTGAGAGGTACGGACAGGGGTTTCTGCGGCAACAGACGGGATGCGAGGATGGTGTGCTGCCTTCCCGGTGCCAGGATCCAGGATGTCACGGACAGAGTGCAGAAAATCCTCAAGGGCGAAGGTGAACATCCGGAAGTGGTAGTGCATGTCGGCACAAATGATGTCGGAAAGAAGGGGATGAATATTCTGCAGCGTGACTTTAGAGAGCTCGGAAAAATGTTGAAAAGCAGGACCTCCAGGGTTGTTATCTCCGGTTTGCTTCCAGTTCCCCGTGCTGGCGAGAGCAGGAACAGGGAGATACGGGACCTGAACGTGTGGCTGAGGATCTGGTGCACGGGGCAGGGATTTAGATTCTTAGATCATTGGGATCTGTTTTGGGGTAAGGGGGAACTGTACAAAAGGGATGGATTGCATCTTAACAGGTGTGGGACCAGCATTCTGGCAGGCAGGTTTGCCACTGCTACACGGGTGGCTTTAAACTGAATAAGGGGGGTGGGGTGTTGAATGGGACAGTGGAGGATGGAGTTAAAGGGAAAGGGTTTCTTAAATGTGTGAGCGTAGAGACCGAAGGGTGTAAAATGAGGGTAGAAGAAATAGGTAGCAAGGTGAAAAGTAAAAGTGGCAGGCAGACAAAACCAGGGCAAAAATCAAAAAGGGCCACTTTTCAACATAATTGTGTAAGGGGTAAGAGTGTTGTAAAAACAAGCCTGAAGGCTTTGTGTCTCAATGCAAGGAGCATTCGTAATAAGGTGGATGAGTTGAATGTGGAGATAGCTATTAATGACTATGATATAGTTGGGATCACGGAGACATGGCTCCAGGGTGACCAAGGCTGGGAGCTGAACATCCAGGGATATTCAATATTCAGGAGGGATAGACAGAAAGGAAAAGGAGGTGGGGTAGCGTTACTGATTAGAGAGGGGATTAATGCAATGGAAAGGAAGGACATTAGTTTGGAGGATGTGGAATCGGTATGGGTAGAGCTGCAAAACACTAAGGGGCAGAAAACGCTGGTGGGTGTTGTGTACAGGCCACCTAACAGTAGTAGTGAAGTTGGAGATGGTATCAAACAGGAAATTAGAAATGCGTGCGACAAAGGCAAAACGGTTATAATGGGTGACTTCAATCTACATATAGATTGGGTGAATCAAATTGGCAGGGGTGCTGAGGAAGAGGATTTCTTGGAATGTATGCGGGATAGTTATCTAAATCAACATGTAGAGGAACCAACGAGAGAGCAGGCTATTTTAGACTGGGTATTGAGTAATGAGGAAGGGTTAGTTAGCAATCTTGTTGTACGTGCCCCCTTGGGCAAGAGTGACCATAATATGGTTGAGATCTTCATTAGGATGGAGAGTGACATTGTTAATTCAGAAACAATGGTTCTGAACTTAAAGAAAGGTAACTTTGAGGGTATGAGACGTGAATTGGCCAAGATTGACTGGCAATTAATTCTAAAAGGGTTGACGGTGGATATGCAATGGAAGACATTTAAAGACTGCATGGATGAACTACAAAAATTGTTCATCCCAGTTTGGCAAAAGAATAAATCAGGGAAGGTAGTGCATCCATGGATAACAAGGGAAATCAGGGATAGTATCAAAGCGAAGGATGATGCGTACAGATTAGCCAGAAAAAGCAGCATACCGGAGGACTGGGAGAAATTCAAAGACCAGCAGAGGAGGACAAAGGGCTTAATTAGGAAAGGAAAAATAGATTATGAAAGAAAACTGGCAGGGAACATAAAAACTGACTGCAAAAGTTTTTATAGATATGTGAAAAGAAAGAGATTAGTTAAAACAAATGTAGGTCCCTTGCAGTCAGAAACAGGGGAGTTGATCATGGGGAACAAGGATATGGCGGACCAATTGAATAACTACTTTGGTTCCGTCTTCACTAAGGAAGACATAAATAATTTGCCGGAAATAGCAGGGGACCGCGGGTCAAAGGAGTTGGAGGAATTGAGTGAAATCCAGGTTAGCCGGGAAGTGGTGTTGGGTAAATTGAATGGATTAAAGGCCGATAAATCCCCAGGGCCAGATAGGCTGCATCCCAGAGTACTTAAGGAAGTAGCTCCAGAAATAGTGGATGCATTAGTAATAATCTTTCAATACTCTTTAGATTCTGGAGTAGTTCCTGAAGATTGGCGGGTAGCAAACGTAACCCCACTTTTTAAGAAGGGAGGGACAGAGAAAATGGGGAATTACAGACCAGTTAGTCTAACATCGGTAGTGGGGAAACTGCTAGAGTCAGTTATTAAAGATGGGATAGCAGCACATTTGGAAAGTGGTGAAATCATTGGACAAAGTCAGCATGGATTTACGAAAGGTAAATCATGTCTGACGAATCTTATAGAATTTTTCGAGGATGTAACTAGTAGCATGGATAGGGGAGATCCAGTGGATGTGGTGTATCTGGACTTCCAGAAGGCTTTCGACAAGGTCCCACATAAGAAATTAGTATACAAACTTAAAGCACAAGGCATTGGGGGTTCAGTATTGATGTGGATAGAGAACTGGCTGGCAAACAGGAAGCAAAGAGTAGGAGTAAACGGGTCCTTTTCACAATGGCAGGCAGTGACTAGTGGGGTACCCCAAGGCTCAGTACTGGGACCCCAGCTATTTACAATATATATTAATGATCTGGATGAGGGAATTGAAGGCAATATCTCCAAGTTTGCGGATGACACTAAGCTGGGGGGCAGTGTTAGCTGTGAGGAGGATGCTAGGAGACTGCAGGGTGACTTGGATAGGCTGGGTGAGTGGGCAAATGTTTGGCAGATGCAGCATAATGTGGATAAATGTGAGGTTATCCATTTTGGTGGCAAAAACAGGAAAGCAGACTATTATCTAAATGGTGGCCGATTGGGAAAGGGGGAGATGCAGCAAGACCTGGGTGTCATGGTACACCAGTCATTGAAGGTAGGCATGCAGGTGCAGCAGGCAGTAAAGAAAGCGAATGGTATGTTAGCTTTCATTGCAAAAGGATTTGAGTATAGGAGCAGAGAGGTTCTACTGCAGTTGTACAGGGTCTTGGTGAGACCACACCTGGAGTATTGCGTACAGTTTTGGTCTCCAAATCTGAGGAAGGACATTATTGCCATAGAGGGAGTGCAGAGACGGTTCACCAGACTGATTCCTGGGATGTCAGGACTGTCTTATGAAGAAAGACTGGATAGACTTGGTTTATACACTCTAGAATTTAGAAGATTGAGAGGGGATCTTATAGAAACTTACAAAATTCTTAAGGGGTTGGACAGGCTAGATGCAGGAAGATTGTTCCCGATGTTAGGGAAGTCCAGGACAAGGGGTCACAGCTTAAGGATAAAGGGGAAATCCTTTAAAACTGAGATGAGAAGAACTTTTTTCACGCAGAGAGTGGTGAATCTCCGGAACTCTCTGCCACAGAGGGTAGTTGAGGCCAGTTCATTGGCTATATTTAAGAGGGAGTTAGATGTGGCCCTTGTGGCTAAGGGGATCAGGGGGTATGGAGAGAAGGCAGGTACGGGATACTGAGTTGGATGATCAGCCATGATCATATTGAATGGCGGTGCAGGCTCGAAGGGCCGAATGGCCTACTCCTGCACCTAATTTCTATGTTTCTATGTTTCTAACATTTAAAAAACATTAATAACTCTTTTATGTTTCATCGATGGGAGAAATCCTCTTGTCCTGCGCAACAGATGGGGACTCTGGGTAAGCTGGCCAAAAAATCACAGCGTTTTTTTCTAAAATCATGAAACAGAAAAACAGGAAGTGGTCAAGATCTTACTTTTAGTAATATAGATAGTAAGTGCTGGAGTAACTCATCACGACAGGCAACATCCCTGGACAACATGGATAGATTGGTATTTTAAAGCAGAGATTCATTGCTTCTTGATTAGTAAGGGATCAAAGGTGGCAAGGAGGAGTTTGTCTCTGTCAGCCGCCTTAAGCCAGCACACGTCAATGAGGATAGCCCGGTGGCGGTGGTCACTTCGCGGCGTAGAGAACGTCCACTGGCCGTTTTGGCCGCCCTCTGCACCTGTTACCCCCAGTTATGTTTCACCGGTCCCCTCTGTTACGCCCGTCCCTCGTTCGCGTTTGTCGCGCCCTTCCGGTTCTGTTTTGCTGGCCCCTACTGTTACGCTCGCCCCGCAATCTCGGACTACGCGTTGCGGTCGAACCGTCCGGTTGCCCGTGCGTTTCCGTACCGCGGATTCTGGGTGGGCCATGTGGTGACGCCTGCTGACGCACGCAGGTATCAAGCCCGGCGTTCGGAAGCCGCGGTCATGTGACTCGGGAGGGGCTGCTAGTTTTCGCGCGGTTTTGCTTTCGCTCGCCAGTTGTGTGCGGACCACCGTCGTGGCCAGACGCGCTGTAAGAACCTGTGAGCTAAGAAGCTATTTGGTGAATAAAATAAGTTACAAAACTTAGTTGTCGTTCTTGCGTCCGCCAAACACCATCCAAATTTATTAGTTGAGAAATCAAAAGCTCTTAGTTCAAGTACAAATCAAATACATAGCGATTAAAGAATGAGATAGTTATCATCCTGTTCTCCTGCCCTGTGCTCGCCAAAATACATGGATTTATTAAAGCAATACTGAGAGGAATGCCGGTAACTCAAAGATTGAGTTCGGAAGCCTAGATTTTTCCAGCCTCCATAACTTGGACTCAAATTCCATGAACCTCTCAACATTTTATTGTGTGACAAAGACAGTGAACTGCATATGAGATGGACTTTGTTATTGCTGGTAAAGGTATTCAGCCCTGTTTAGTTTATAGATACAGCATGGGAACAGGCCCTTCGGCCCACAGAGTCCACGCCCGACCGTAAAACGAATTCCAATGCTATCACACTTTCTCATACACTCCCGACACACTAGGGGCAATTTACAACCCGCATGTCTTTGCCATGTCGGGGGAAACTGGAGCAGCCGGAAGAAACCCACGTGGTCACAGAGAGAACATGCAACATTTTTACACAGCCACCATCGGCGGTCAGGGTCGAACCGGCATATCCAGCGTTGTGAGGCTGCAGCTCTATCAGTTGCTCCACTGGAAGCGAATGTTGCTCAAACTATAAATAATCCATTTACAATTCCTCAATTATTCATTATTTTTTCACAGAATTTTAATATCTCCATTAAAACCCAAAAACTAAAGGTCAAGTCGATGCGTGGCTTAAGAAATACTTCCTGTAGAACAATAATCAATGTATGTTTTAACAATCTCTTTAAACTGAATAACATCTTATTCTTACTCAGAGATATATCACAGATTAGAATTACAGCATATTAATTTGATTTATTGATAGCAACATTGCAGAGATTAATGGAAATCCGCAATGTCCCAGTCCTTCGGTCGATTGGAGGCTTCACCCGAGTAGACTGTGACAGAAAATCATCGCCCATCCCAGAAACAGGCTCTTGACCACGGTTGGCAGGCTGCCAGAGTTGCTAGGAGTTGTAGGTTCGGGTTTGGATGTCTGGCTAGGTTTCGGTTTTTCAGTTGGCTTTATAGCGGTGGGTTTCGGTTTTTCAGTTGGCTTTATAACGGTGGTTTTCGGTGCTTCAGTTGGCTTTGTAGTGGTGGAATTCGTTGGTTCAGTTGAATTTGTAGAGTTGGGTTTCAGTGCATTATTTGACTGTGCAGCGTTGGATTTCGGTGCCTGTCATACAAACAAGAGAGAAGCAGGTTATAAAATAAATTGGAGCATCCAAAACTGCAGTCGCATTCGTCCTTTCTAAAAACAGGCCACAGTGGGATTGGGATCACACTGTGTAATGCAGCGGCTGATCTGCACAGAATAAGATCTTAAGCCAAAATGTATTTGCCGTTTACACCAGTATGGTGTATAAATGCAATGAAAATCAGCATCGGGGACACATAGACAACATGCAAAAACATAAAGTTATACACATTCTGCAAGATAGAGAAAAATAAAAAGACTGCACAAAGACAAGACATTAGTGCAAACCACAACTAGTCCGTGGTGGTGCTAGAGGTAGTGCGTAATGCACAGTTACTGAGGTTGGATTAGGGTTGAGTGAGGTCAGATCAAGAACCTGATGGTAAAAGGAAATTAACTATTCCTGGACCTGGTGGTGTGGGTCTTCAGGCTTCAGTACCTCCTGCCCAATGGTAGCAGCGAGAAGAAGGAATTCCCCAGCTGGTGGGGATTCTTGATAATAGATGCCAAATTCTTGAAGTAGCAGCTCGTGTAGATCCCTCCGATGGTCAGAAGGGCTGTGCCTGTGCCTGTGATGAACCAGGCTGAGCCCATCACTCTCTGCAGCCTCTTTACTCGTTGTTAAAGGGTAAAACATTGGCATGGATAGGGGATTGTCTACTGTAACTAACTGAAAACAAGAGACTCAAGATAAACGAGAATAATTCATATCAATGGATAAACGGACAATAATTCAGCCACCAGCAACAGAGCTAATCTTGCAACACGTATGTTATTCAAAGGGTAAATATGTTCACCAACAGCACTGGGCATGTTAAACCATCAAGCAAGATGGCCTAAAAGATACGAAGAAGGAAATGTTCCAAATAATGGGGTCCCAAGAGGAATAAAGTTCTTGGGTTTTGTTCCCGCTCCATGTAGACTTAATTGCATTGACATGAAGCGCTTCTTCACCTTCAGTAGTGCCTCACCAGAGGAAGGAGAGAGAGCAACCAGGGTGAGAACAATCCCAATACAATACAAACACACCACAAGATCAGGGTGGAATAAATGGCTGCGACTGAGGTGCCAGAGTACGAGAGAGAAAACTAGAAGAAGAAGCTGTAGTGGAGGGGAAAGAAAAGCAATAGCCAAAGTTTTTGAAGATGTTTTACATACCATTGTCAGCAGCACCAGGACGAGACAACACAGGCTGAGTATAAACGTCTTCATTTGGTTCTTTTGTTTTTGCACAAGGCTGCTGCTGTCTTTGACTCTGGTACTTCACTGCTGTGCGCAATTAATCACAATGTTGCTCTCTTGTAGGATGACGAACCTCACAGGTTAATGATTGACAGGGTTAAACGAATTATAATTCTTTGCTTTATCAGATTGAATGTTAATACTTGATTGGATGCCTGCCTTGAATCCTTCCTAGTCCAAATCCACAAAGTTAACAGCTAACAGTCTTGCTTCACAATTCACACCTCATCTATCCTCATCTCACATCTTTTTGTCTTTCCATCTCTGGCCTTTGTCCAACCATCTATTTATGGAAACCACCCCCACCCCTCACCTGTGCCTGCCTGACTTTGTCCTGCCCCTCCTCTCTTCCACCTTCCACCCCCCTTCCCCCACAATCAATCTACAACATGTCACCGATCCATGTTCTCCAGTGATGCTGCCTGAGCCGCTGAGTTACACCAGTACTTTGTGTCATTTATTGAAAAGCAGCATCTACAGTTGCTGGTATCTCTTTCCACTTACCTAACCCTGCATTATGCAGAGATGGCAGACCTTTTTCCTGTAATGAACAAAACGTGGGATAGTGGAGCCTGAATTTTTCAGTCTGAACTGGTGTCAGTGATATAGGAAACAGCCACTTGTACAAGGTAAATATGGACGCTTCCAAGATGGCGCCCAACCCAGGCGACTACTTGCATGCTAGCCACAGAAGCAGATCTGCAATCTCATATTACAATCAATCCACATTTCAAATCTACTCCTACAGCAACATTTCTTACTTAAACTCTGATCCATTATCGTGTAGTTGCACACTGTGGATGACTTGATTGTAATCATGTATTTCTTTCTGCTGGCTCGTTAGCACACAACAAAAGCTTTTCACTGAACCTCGCTACACAGACAATAAACTATACTGAATTATTGTTTAAGAAGGAACTGCAGATGCTGGAAAATCGAAGGTGCCTCCGCTACATCGACGATTGCATTGGTGCTACCTCCTGCACCCACACACAACTCACTGACTTCATCCGCTTCACCACTAACTTCCATCCGACACTCAATTACACATGAACCATTTCCGACACTTCCATACCATTTCTTGACCTCACTATCTCCATCGCAGGTGATAGACTTCTGACCGACATCCACTACAAACCCACTGACTCCCATGGCTACCCAGACTACACTTCTTCCCACCCTGCTTCCTGTAAGGGTCCATCCCCTACTCCCAATTCCTCCGTCTACGCTGCATGTGCTCCCAGGATGCGGTGTTCCACAGCAGGGCATCGGAAATGTCCTAATTCTTCAGGGAACGGGGGGTTCCCTTCCACTACTATAGATGAGGCTCTCACCAGGGTCTCTTCAATACCCCGTAACACTGCTCTCTCTCTCCATTCTCCCAATCATAACAAAGGCAGCGTCCCCCCAGTCCTCACCTTTCACCCCACTAGCCGTCACATAAAACAAATAGTCCTCCGTCATTTTCGCCACCTCCAACGTGGCCCCACCACCCGCCACATCTTCCCATCTCCCCCGTCTGCTTTCCGCAAAGACCGTTCCCCCTGTAACTCCCTGGACAATTCTTCCCTCCCCTCCGGCACCACCCCCTCCCCGGGCACTTTCCCTTGCAACCACAAGAGATGCTACACTTGTCGCTTTACCTTCCCCATCGACGCCATTCAAGGATCCAAGCAGTCGTTGCAGGTGTGACAGAGGTTCACCTGCACATCCTCCAACCTCATCTATTGCAACCGCTGCTCTAGATGTCAGCTGATCTACATCGGCGAGACCAAGTGTAGGCTTGGCGATCGTTTCGCCGAACACCTCCGCTGAGTCCGCATTAACAAACCTGATCTCCCTGTGGCTCAGCACTTCAACTCCCCCTCCCATTCCGAATCCGACATTTCTGTCCTCGGCCTCCTCCATGGCCCAAGTGAGCACCACCGGAAATTGGAGGAGCAGCGCCTAGCAGCATGAACATTGACTTCCCCAATTTCCGGTAGCCCTTGCTGTCTGCGCCCTTTCTCAGCTCTCCCTCAGCCCTCTGGCTCCTCCTCTTCCTTTCTCCTTTCTTCTCTCCCCACCCCCCCCCCCCCCCCCCCCCCCCCCCCCCCCACCCCCCCCCCCCCCCCCCCCCCCCCCCCCCCCCCCCCCCCCCCCCCCCCCCCCCCCCCCCCCCATCTTACATCAGGTGCAGCAGTAGGTTATTCGGCCCTTTGAGCCAGCACCATCATTCAATATGATCATGGCTGATCATCCAAAATCAATACCCCGTTCCTGCTTTCTCCCCATATCCCTTGATTCTGTTAGTCCTAGAGGCCTAAGAACTCTCTCTTGAAAACATCCAGTGAATTGGCCTCCACTGCCCACAGATTCACAAAAAATCCCACAAAACAGATTTAGTTGCTATTAAGTAATGTTTTCTGGGATTGTGCAGTGCACAAATTAGACATTGTGCTTCCCAGATCACCATAATGTCTGTATTTCCAGACGGTGCCTCATTGAGCAAAGCCCTTGTTGAAACAATAAAGGACGATTAGACATAGGACAGTGACCTGAGGAACTCTTCAGTGGTATCCTGGCTTGGATGACTGACCTCCAACAATCACAACCTCCTTTCTTTCATTTGAATGCCAATTATACCAGGGCTCCTTGATGCCACACTTGGTCAAAGCCCGGCTTGGTCCATCTAGGGCAATGATTATTATGGGAGGGATAAGTATTGATGAGAAGAATAGGCCACATTATAATATAATTTACATTCATGGGTCCTGAGTGTGTCTAGAAATTGTGACTTTCTTTTTCTGAAATGTAGTGGAGAAAATCTTTTGAATTACCATGAAATCATAGCCATGTAGCAGTTGGCTTTAGAGTTGTGTTGACTCCACCCATTCGCAACAATGAGAAGGGAAATAGAATGCGTTGATTAGAAATCTTTAGGTTTAAACAATTGTTATTATCTTCCAACGGGAACTACTCCACCCAATTGGAACAAGCACCTTCTACAAGTAAAGTGTTTCTTTCCCATTGTTATTTGCAGATTATTAGTAGTGTAACACATCTGTAATTTGACAGAGATTTAATTGTATATAGTTTAATGCACTAATGCATCCCTAAGTGCAGCACAGGAACATTATTGGCCAAAATTCAACATTGTGCCACCACATCATGACAAACTTACCAACATTTTGAATTAATTGGCTTAATCGAAAATGGTGAAAGACTGGCTGGGACAGCATTGGTGTAACTGCTTAAAGGTAATATTTTGTGAATGAGTGTTGGGGGTAACCTGAGCCACAGGCAGAGTGAATATAAAGAGTCCTCATCATGGAGGAAGTGTGAGATCAGAAGTCCATCTTGAATACGAAATATATTGAACACTCTGGAATGCAAAAGTAGACTCGCCCTTGACCAAAGGAAACCTTTGTAACATTGATTTTCCATTACGATCGTTAGTCAATAAAATGCCTTTCTTCCCCCAAGGTCACAACCATTCTGATCTTGATGTGGTGCTAAATCACCACCTAGCGTTCTCGAGCAGCAATAACAGTTCCTGCTGTCTGCTGTCTGAGAAAGGATGCCACATTCACACGGAGAAAATGTGTACAGAAGGTCATGAGGAACCTTTGGACTTTGAGTTGGCGGAGTGGGATAGGATGATTACCAAAGGTGAGTAGACAGAGAACACACTCTCTTCTTGCACCCTCTCCCCCCCTCCCTCACCACCCTTCACCCCCCCCCCCCCCCCCCCCCAACTCCCCAGGGCCCCACCTGGAGTCATAGAGTCTTGCAGCAATGGGAACAGACCCTACAGCACAACTTGTCCACACGGGCATACATGTCCCATCTACACTAGTCCCACCTATCTGCGTTTGGTCCACATTCCCTCTAAATCTGACCTATCCATGTACCTGTCTAAATTTTTCTTATATGTTGCAATATTACCTGTCTCAACAATATCATCTGGCAGCTCGTTCCACCTGGACCTCCATCTAATTCTCCCCTCCACTCCCCCCCGCTCCTGCTACATTCCAGGCGTCACATTCCGCAACTCTTCAACCCTACCTATTGCTCTTATCTCTGGCCTTTGTTCCAACAATATGCCTGTCAAAAACATCCCCGTCGCCTGTGTCGACCTTTTATCTGAGAGGCTTTCAACTACCTCTCCCTTTCCCAGCTTTCTTCTCTTCACCCTGCCCCCCACCCCGCCCCCTCATGTTTTCCACTGAGTCAATCTGTCAAAAAATGTTGTTTCATTACAGATGATTACAATATTTTTTAAATGTTTCAGTTAAAAAAAAAATTCTGCAGTTTCCAAAAAAGAGGTAAATCGACCTTTGACTTGAAAATACTAATTTACAATTCAGTACTTGGGTTACATTGATCAACCCAGAGCTTGCTTGTGATGCTTTAACACTTCAATAGCTCGGGACCATGAAGTGGACCATGGATGGAGCAGCGGTAGAGTTGGTGCCTTACATCGCCAGAGACCCAAGTTCGATCCTGACTACGGGTGCTGTCTGTATGGAGTATGTACGTTCTCCCCGAGACCTGCGTGTGTTTTCTCCGGCTGCTCCAGTTTCCTCGCTCATTCCAAAGACGTGCAGGTTTGTAGGTTAATTGGCAATGGTAAAAATTGTAAATTGTCCCTAGTGTGTGTGTACGATAGTGCGGGATCGTTGGTCGGCATCGACTCGGTGGGCCGAAGGGCCTGTTTCCACACCGTATCTCTAAACTAAACTAAACTAAACTAAAAGTGATCATCGGGTGTCCGCATCAGTACTCTAGCAGTGCACTGGTGTGACTCCCTCATAAACACTACATGGTTAAATTCCTGATTCTGCATCTGTTACAGTGAATAGCAAATACATTGTCGGGAGAATATAAAGACACAGGGAACTGTAGATGTTGCTTTACGAATCTTGCATCTGTCGTTGTCCCTATTTCAAGAAGCAGCTGTGTTTCAGCCAATGGAACTCTTGCAATAGATTGCAGATCCTGTTCACAAAGCTGTGCTTCCTGTTAACATTTTGTTTGCTTTTATTTTTACTTTAAAGACAGATTGACGCAGTGGAAAACATTATTGCAACTAACAGCAAAGAGCTGCTAAAGTTCCACTCCAGAGAGTCAGCAAATAGTCTACATTGACATTCTCAGTGCTGTACTGAGGAAGTGTGACTAGATAACCCTGCAGACCAAATACATTTCCCATGAGAATACAGCAGTGTTGTAGGATCTATAGTTTAGTTTTCAGTTTAGAACTACAGCATGGAAATCAGTTAGTTAGTTTAGTTTACTGTCACTTGTGCCGAGGTACAGTGAAAAGCCTTTGTTACGTGCTAACAGGCCCTTCAGCCCACTACTCTGAAGAGAAACAGAAAAAGCTGGAGTAACTGAGCGGGTCAGACAGCAACTCTGGAGAAAAGGAATAGGTGATGTTTCGGGTTGTGTCTGAAGAAAGGGCTCGACCCGAAACATCACCTATTCCTTTTCACCAGAGATGCAGCCTGTCCCGCTGAATTACTCCAGCATTTTGTGCCTACTTTAAAGGGGCACATTATTGAAGTATGGAGGGAATGTTATCTAATTGGAAAGAGAAGAATGAGTGAGAATTGGTCTGATGGATCATTACACAATTAGAGAAGGAGGTGCACTTTGGGAGCCCTGCATTGATATAAGAGCTGTGTTAAGGACACTGCATTGTCCAATGGTGAATATTGTTGGATTACAGTGTTGTTAGAGACATTGTGCTGAGATGATAATATGGAGACTGGATCTTATAGCGTTGTTTGTGACACCAGGATTCACTCCTGCATTGCGATTGATGTTTAGTTTTCAATCAGTTTCCCCAAAGTAGTAACATTTGTCCTGATGTTGGGATGTAATTGAGTGCAAAAATCTTTCCCTGCAGTAATTAATTAAACTTGTTAGATATGCTTACATCACTGGCTGTAAAGTCCTTGGGGTGCACTGAGATGATTCTCCAGGGGTGGGTCATTGGATATTGAGAGAGGCTGGAGTCTCCTTGACATCATCGTAGAAGAGAGAAGGACTGGCTCTACAAGGAATCCTAGAGTTGATCTTCAGCCCGTTTCAGGACCACTTTGTGCCTATCATTGCCCCACCCCTCACCCATAGCTCAAGCCGCGCAGAGTTCTCCACAGTGTAGTACATTTACCATGTCAATAATAGAAGTTGGGAGGTCATTGTAGTTGTATAAGATGTTGGTGAGACTGCATTTAGAATATTGTGTTCAGTTCTGGGCACCACGTTATAGGAATGATATTGTCAAGCTTGAAAGGGTTCAGAGAAGAGTTACGAGGATGGTGCCATAAGTATTGTTTGTCACACCAAATATTTCATTGGGCAGTGGCTGTAAAGCTCAATTAGATCCTCACCAGTCCGCTCAATAGATTGATTTGAACTTTCAGTAAAATAATATAGAACTTGGATGATTTGTTTTTAATAGCCTCCATCCCCAAGACTCTTCTACCCCCAAGAGATTAAACTCCAAAATCTAAAGGTGTCTGCCAGAGGTTTTGTGGAGAAGGCAGGAGAATTTTACTTCGGAGTCACGTGAGTGACTACGTGAAGAGACCCCGTCCAGGCGCACACTCGTCATATCGTCAGACGCATAGCGACTGCGAACACGTTGGAAGGAGCAGAGCCCGCTCCAAGCGGTGAGTGAAAGAAAACCTGAAGGTATGTATTTTTACTTTCACTTCAGGCCATTATTCTTCCGTAGAGACTGTGTGCTGGCAAACGGGCAAGTCTAAATAGGGACAAAAATGGGAAAAGTAAAGGGAAGAGCACCGCAGCTAAAAACTCAAGAGGACAGAGCGTCTGAGAGTAGCGGGCGCCCCATTAAAATATCAGCTGTAGAAAACAACGACTATAGAAAAAGTACCGTTGAAACACCTATAAGGTGTAAGGCCAAAAAGAAAAACAAACAGGCCATTAGACTCGGATGAGTCGGACCCGGAGGAAGGTCGGGTCGCACAATTGAAATTCCACATAGGAAAAATGATTTACAAAGGCACACTCCAGAAGGAGTACAGTTACCGCAGGCCTACAGGAGAGCCAGCGCATGGAACACCCAGGAGAGGTCATGGGAAACGTTGGTCTACAAGTGAGCCAGCGCCAGAAATGCCTTAAGGAAAAGAATATATGTGTTGGCCTAGCAGAGAGCCAGTACCAGAAATGTCTGAGGAAAGACAATACAGGCGTTGGGCTACAGGAGATCCAGCATTAGCAGCAACCAAAAAAGGGCCATTCAGAGTATGGCTTCTATGAAGAGCCTGTGAGAGGAATACCCGATAAAGGGTTTACTAAGCGTAGGCCTATAAGAGAGCCAGCGCAGGAAACACCTGAAGACGAAATATCAGGTGAACCCCACTATGAGGAGGAATATCCAGAAGTTTTGATAATGAATCATATGAGGACCAAAGCCCAATAATAAAGCCCAAAGTACCAGGTCTGGCCCAAAAATTCTCAGGTCCTAGACTGAAGGGACAACCACTGGCAGAATAAATAGTATTAACTATATATTATTTCCCATCAGTTGTAAGAACTGACTATGGATGAGACTGTCAAATAATATTAAATCCTGCAAAAGTGCGCACTGCTAGCAGTCCCAGCAGTAAATAACATAATATGGGGCTATTTGGGCACCGCAGTACGCACACAAGAAATGAGGTTATAGCGGGTGCTGAGATTAATAGGATCAAGTATTATGGCTTTTGCCAGAGACCTGGAAGAAGAACATGTGACAACCTCACAACAGGATGTTTTGGCACTAATGTGTAATGCACACTTTGAAATAAACTGTTTTCATAAAGACCTAACATACATCCTAAGTCTACAGGGCTTTGTAAACCATCAAATATACAATTGCCGAACTTACTCTTTGGAGAAACTCTAGCCATAAGGGTGAAATACCTGAATGAAGAAGAAAAAACCGTGGGGATGATTAAACCACCGGTGTTTGGCAGATCAGTTCAAAGGCAATATCTATACCGAAGGGGGGGGGGGGGGGGGGGCAAGGTACAACATTGACCCCCATAAACCCTGAGGTGGGTGGGTCTGGTCCTGGAAGAAACATATTAAATGTTTCACATTCAAAAATTGGGGGGAAGGTTACAATTCTTCCTAAAAAGAATGGTGAAAAAATACATTTGATACATTTATACTGTGCAATATTATGGGGTTTAGAATTGAATTCTACCCACATTTGAATCCTCCTACTCTACATGTTCCAAAGCGAACAAATATTTTCTATAAAGAAGAGAATAGAAACATTCAAGCAGCATTTGAAATATTAATTAGGAAAGGGGTTATTGAAAAGACAGTTTATCAAAACCACCAATTTGTATCTTGCATTCCTAGAGCAAATAAGGATGGTGGTTTTAGAATCATTCTTGATTTAACAAGTCTTAACCCTTTTGTACAGTATAAGCATTTCAAAATGGAGACATTTACCAATGCTATGCATCTAATTTCAAGAGAATGCTATATGGCCAGCATAGATCGGCAAGATGCATATTACTCTGTGGCTGTGCATGGTAAAGATCGAAGATATTTAAATTTAACTGGATGAATCAATAATGGCAGTTCAAAGCATTGCCTAAGGGGGTTAAACCTCAGCCCCTAGATTATTTACAAAATTGTTAAAAACCAGTCCTAGCATTGTTAAGAGCCCAGGACCATTTGGTAATGGCTTATTACATAGAAACATAGAAACATAGAAATTAGGTGCAGGAGTAGGCCATTCGGCCCTTCGAGCCTGCACCGCCATTCAATATGATCATGGCTGATCATCCAACTCAGTATCCCGTACCTGCCTTCTCTCCATACCCCCTGATCCCCTTTGCCACAAGGGCCACATCTAACTCCCTCTTAAATATAGCCAATGAACTGGCCTCAACTACCCTCTGTGGCAGAGAGTTCCAGAGATTCACCACTCTCTGTGTGAAAAAAGTTCTTCTCATCTCAGTTTTAAAGGATTTCCCCCTTATCCTTAAGCTGTGATCCCTTGTCCTGGACTTCCCTAACATCGGGAACAATCTTCCTGCATCTAGCCTGTCCAACCCCTTAAGAATTGTGTAAGTTTCTATAAGATCCCCTCTCAATTTCCTAAATTCTAGAGAGTATAAACCAAGTCTATCCAGTCTTTCTTCATAAGACAGCCCTGACATCCCAGGAATCAGTCTGGTGAACCTTCTCTGCACTCCCTCTATGGCAATAGTGTCCTTCCTCAGATTTGTAGACCAAAACTGTACGCAATACTCCAGGTGTGGTCTCACCAAGACCCTGTACAACTGCAGTAGAACCTCCCTGCTCCTATACTCAAATCCTTTTGCAATGAAAGCTAACATACCATTCGCTTTCTTTACTGCCTGCAGCACCTGCATGCCTATCTTCAATGACTGGTGTACCATGACACCCTGGTCTTGCTGCATCTCCCCCTTTCCCAATCGGCCACCATTTAGATAATAGTCTGCTTTCCCGTTTTTGCCACCAAAATGGATAACCTCACATTTATCCACATTATACTGCATCTGCCAAACATTTGCCCACTCACCCAGCCTATCCAAGTCACCTTGCAGTCTCCTAGCATCCTCCTCACAGCTAACACTGCCTCCCAGCTTTGTGTCATCCGCAAACTTGGAGATATTGCCTTCAATTCCCTCATCCAGATCATTAATATATATTGTAAATAGCTGGGGTCCCAGCACTGAGCCTTGCGGTACCCCACTAGTCACTGCCTGCCATTTACTCTCCTACTCTTTGCTTCCTGTTTGCCAGCCAGTTCTCTATCCACATCAATACTGAACCCCCAATGCCGTGTTATTTGAATTATATTTTAATTGTGGGTGATACTCAAGCTACAAAAGAAGCATCAGTATCAGAAGTCAATCTCACATTTCTAAGGCTGGGTTTTGTAATACATCCAGATAAATCTATATTGTCTCCAAATAAAACAATTGATTACTTGGGGGTTCACTATTAATTAGGAACACATGATTGTGACTTTACCCAAGGATAAAAAGCTGCAGTCAATTGAGGGTTGTAGCAAACTCATTACAGAGCATCAATAATCAATGAGGCAAGTGGTGAGCTTACTTGGGAAACTAATCGCTTCATTCCCAGCTGTGTAGTTCGGTCCACTGCATTATCAGCAACTGCAGCAAGCAAAGGAAAATTCTGGTTGAATCACCTCCTATCATTCTACAGACTGATGGAAGTGCGTTAGGTTGGGGCGCTACTGATACCATTACCAGTTGTGGATGTAGATGGAATGTGGAAGAGGTACCTTTGCTCGAAGCACATGGAATTAACTACCTAGAATTGTTAAGTACATTTCATGGGCTTAAAGCTTATTGCTCTAATGTGCAAAATCTGCATGTGCAGGTTTAGATTGACAACACTATGGCGGTAGCATATGTCAATCACATGGGTGGAATCAAGTCAGAGTCTTGTGACAGATTGGCAAATGTTATCTGGCACAGGTGTATTATTCGAAAACATCTGGCTTTCGGCTATCTACCTACCAGGTAGATTCAATATAATTGCAGACACCAGGTCATGAAAATTTAATAACAATACAGAATGGATGTTAAATCGTGACAATTTTAATAAAATCGTTGCAAAATTTGGAATGCCAGAAATTGACTTGTTTGCATCTAAACTGAACCACAAATTGCTTCAATATGTTTCAAGCAAGCCAGATCCAGGTGCAACAGCGGTGGATGCATTCTTGCTAAATTGGGGTGGAATGTTTCATATGCATTTCCTCCAACTCACTAGTAGCTGTTTACAAAAGATCAAGCAGCATGCTGCTTCAGGATTGTTGGTGGTCCCAGATTGGCCTACACAACCAAGGTACCCACTAGTGCTAAAAAAAGGTCACAGAACCTCTTATGGGTATTCCAAGACAAGAAAAACTACTTGTGCACCCTGTATCTGGTGATTTTCATCCTTTACATGATTGTGGATGTAATTATGGATGCACTATGGATGTAATTGCAGGAGCCTGGAGGGATAGTACCCAGCAGTACATTTCTTACAATAAGAAATGGGAGGTGTTTTGCTCAAAGCCGAATATTTCATACCACACGGCTGACATCTTAGATGTTTTAGAAGTTCTGTCAACACTGCATTTTGATGTCAATTTAAGTTATAGTGCGATCAATACTGCAAGGAGTGCCCTCTCTGCATATTTATGGAGAGCATCAGAACAACAGGTTCTAGGATCACACTCTTTGGTCTGTAGGTACATGAAGGGAATTTTCAATGCCAAACCTCCTAGACCCAGATATACTGGAATGTTAGGGATGTGCTGATGTTACTTCGGGAATGGAGTCCTGTTTCAAATTTGTCTTTAGACAAAATTACCATGAAAGTAGTCATGTTAATGGCATTAGATTCAGCACAAAGAGTACAGACATTACAAAAATTACATATAGACATAATGGGAATGACAACAGAGGCAACTACATTCTATGTCTATGATTTACTCAAACAGAGCAGACCAGGAGTCACGGGGTGTAAATTGGTCTTTGCAGCATATCCTACGGATCCAAGGCTATGCGTAATGGCACATTTAAAATGGTACATTGAGACCACCAAGGACTTAAGAGGTGCAGAATCAGCATTATTCATCAGCCATAAAAAAACACATAAGAAAGTGTCAGTACAGACAATCTCGAGGTGGCTGGGAAAAGGTGTGGTTGATGCAGGGATTAATACTGACAAATTTAAATCTCATTCCACCAGGGCGGCAGCAACATCGGCGGCCAAGGATTTGGACGTTCCAATAGACCATATCCTCGCGGCCGCAGGATGGGCAAGTGAATGGATGTCTCACAAGTATTACCATAAAGAGATTGCAGACCCTGGGGTATTTGGTGGTGCTGTTTTGGATTCAGTATTAAATGTTCCGTGCGATAAAAAAGGGGACAAAAATGTTTTGTTATGATAAAAAAAAATAATAGTAAAAAAACAGTAACAGATTACATTAATGTTATGGTTGGATATTATTGATTGTTTTCACTCATTTAGAGTCAATCGATGCAGTGAGACGCCGGGATTGAATCTACAGCATGAAATCACAGAAGCTTTAAAATCTTCACGTGGTCACTCACGTGACTCCGAAGTAAAATAGCAAGATTAAACGAGACCTTACCAGTTTGAAGTTTGATTGTTATTTTATGAGGAGTTACGTTGAGGGACTACGTGCCCTCCGCTCCCACCCTCATAAAGATCAAATGTACGTTTAAGTTTGTCTCACGTAGCTTACTATTATGCTTCGGTAACTATCATCTGTGATTCCGCGCCGCTGCTTTGAAGATTGACGCGTGTACGCCTGGACGGGGTCTCTTCACGTAGTCCCTCAACGTAACGCCTCATAAAACAAAGATCAAACTTCAAACTGGAAAATTCTTGTTTAATATTACTATTATATTAGGAGGGAGAGATAGATCAGCCATGATTGAATGGCGGAGTAGACTTTATGGGCCGAATGGCCTAATTCTGCTCCTAGCATTTACGTTTTTACGAAAGTCCCAGAAGAGAATAATATTCATCCAGCAAATATGTTGAGTGATCACCAGATGCTGTTTATCAATAGGAAGAGGAGATTTGTGTATGATAATGAAAATTGACTTAAATTGGAGACTTCCTGTGACTAATTCAGGATGGGATGTAGTTAACACAGCCTTAAGGTTGTGCTGTAAAATAGACAAGCTTATTGCAGGAATTACAATTAATAACTAGACACACTTTATCGGCACAGTATAATTTTTTTTATTGCTCTCTAATTTTACATGGCTTTAAGTGAAATGCCAACATATCTCACGGAAACAATAGAAATAGTAAAATATGAAAAGAGAACATGTTAAACTTCCAGCAGGGCATCCAGTTTCATGACCTGCAATACTTTAGTTATCTTTCAATTATTTTTTTCTCCGACCTTGATAACAGTGAAGTTGTGGATTCCAGCTGTTTCACAGGCAAAATTAATTTCAGGAAATACGTTGGAGGCTAGGCTGCGAGAGAGAGGGAGTGAAGAATGGGAAGCAGATCTCAGTCGGTGGTCGACGGGTTGCGCAGAGATTACGCGACACATTTCAAAGGCGATTCCTGAGAACTCAAAGTTGGAGATTGAATGCGAGCAGAGCAGGATGGTCTCCATGGTGATGGATGAATCAGCTGGAAGTGGCCACCTCGAGCACTGAATTAAGACAGAACTCTCTGCAGGAAGACTGGAATAAGGGACAGAATCAGGACCTTGGCAATGGCTGGGGTAAATCCTGCAGCTCCGGCAGTTTCGACAGCACTCTCATCGGCAAATTGGAAGTCTGTTGGGCCCTGTAAAAGAAAAATATAACACATTTCATCTCTGTATTTTTTATAGACAATTAACAGTAACTAAAGGGGGGAAAATGCCTCCAACATAGCAACACTTTAATTGGAATCTTGAATCATTTCTCAGGTTCTGAACCAAATCGGTGTCATCTCGTACTGATGAGTGCATGCACTGCAAGTTTGAATTGTTAAGAGTTTCTGTACCTTGGCTCCCAAAACGCTCACAAAAGCCACGATGCAGCAAATGAAGGCGCAGATCCAGATTCTGTTCATCATCGTGGGACCTCAGCTCTTGATGCAAACCCGATGAATAAAAGACACAGAACACCGGCAGCACCACAAAACCTTTTGCAACCCTTGAGCTGAGCTCAGCAGATACCAACCCAAATTGAAGTGATTGGGCGATGGGGAGGGGAGGGGAGGTGAGGTTGGAGTAATGAACTTGTAAAGCTTTACCAAAATATACTGTGCGTGAAACGCATACCCACTTTGTGGACTAACCCCAGCGTTTTCAGACGAATCTTCAATCGCAGCTGACGCCCTTGGACAGAGCTGATAATTCGATAGATTTAGATTTAACTCTGCTCACCAAAATGAAGAGGACACATTGTGCTTCACACATGCAGCATTGTCCTGAAACCAAAGTCTACTTTATAGCAAAAAGAATGAACAATCTTTCACATAAAACATTATAAAACAGGCTTGGGCGGTTTACGGAAAATAGACACAAACAGCTGGAGTAATTCAGCGGGCCAGGCAGCATCTCTGGAGAAAAGGAATATGCGACGTTTCGGATCGAAACCCTTCTTCAGACTGAGAGTCAGGGGACAGGGAAACGAAAGATATAGATGGTTATAAGAGATATATAGAATAAATGAAACAAAGATATGTATAAAGTAATGATGATAAAGAAAAATTGGAGCCCACAATGGTCCGTTGTTGGCTGTGGGGTATAATGTGTCTGACAGGGAGTATATGCAGGTAGGATTATTCAAAAACGTTGTGGGTTTGTTGGATCAAATGAATGTACAGTTTGTGGGATTTCTCCACGTGCTCTGTTTTCCTCACATATTCCAAAGGCTAGCAAGTTAAATGGCGACTCTAAATTGCCCTCTCGTGTGTAGGACATAGAACTAGTGTACAGGTGATCATTGGTCAGTGCGGATAGGTTGGCCAATGATCACCTGAAACAGCTTTGGTGGGATATGGACCAAACACGGGCAGGTGCAACGTGTAATTGAGACAATAGACAGTAGACAATAGGTGATGGAGTAGGCCATTCGGCCCTTCGGGCCAGCACCACCATTCAATGTGATCATGGCTGATCATCCCCAATCAGTACCCCGTTCCTGCCTTCACCCCAAATCCCCTGACTCCGCTATCTTTAAAAGCCCTATCTAGTTCTCTCTTGAATGTATCCAGAGAACCGGCCTCTACTGCTCTCCGAAGCCGCAACCCTACAAACCTGTACGTATTTGAAGTGTGTCTTTAGTGACCTCTTCAAAAAATTGAGCATATCCATAATGCTGACAGCCACCTTTAGACCTTAGACACCCTTCGGTAATGGCTGACCATGGGTGTCTCCAGGGTGCTATTCCCTATACGGAGACACCTGTGTGTGGCTTTATTTAACGTGGGGAGACTGATGCACAGACAGACACCCCACGGTCCTTGACAGTTCTGGGTCAGGTTCCACTGACATGGAGACCAAGACGACCAGAGACCCTTTTCTGCGGCAGCCTTCATCCGCCTTCCCAGCCATTGTGATGCTCCACTAAGGTCAGCCATCGTCCGCCACCTGTTCCACCGTTGAGGTTCTTCGTAGGATTGCTCTTTGTCAGAGACCTTCCCTCGACCTTACCGCCATGGGTGGCCCTAACAGGAGCACAGCTCCAGACGGCATTGTTCTCAGGATCTGAGGTCCACACAAGCTTCTCCACCACGACAAGGTGACAATCCACGGAGAAGAAATAAAACATATGATGAAACAATGCTCTCTTATTGCTACTTCTTCCAAACACCAAGCTTCATTCCCATAACTAATCCCTGAATTGCAATTCCTTTCCCCTTCCTGTCTGACCCCATCTACCCCTTTCTTCTCCCTAACCGACCCCTTTACCCCCATGCCCCCTTTTGTCTCTCCCTCTCTACCACCCTCCCTGTTCCATCCACTTCCATCCCTTCTCAATGGATTTACAACATATCGCTGAAAACATTCTCATTATTTCAGTTTATGAATGGGGTGAAGGAAAGAGCGTTCACGTCCCGGCCCTGTTTCCACCAATCTCTGCACCACTACTCACAAGAAGCACAAGACACCATTTTATGCAGATGCCAAGTAGTGTGTTCAGCTCTGACTGAACAAATTCTAATCTTCTGATGTGAACTCGATAAGAAGTTTATGAATTCTGTGCCTCCATGCCTTTACACTTACTGTCTAAATTGATATTATTATCACAGCGTGGCGGCACTGGGTGGTGGGCCACACACTGTACATAACCTTCAGCTCTTGGGGGGGTCAAATGTCCCAGTGCTGAGAGGTAGGGGACACGGCGTGGTCTCGGGTGCCCCTGGGGAGTATTTAAGGGGTTAACCGCGCACGCACGGACTTGGTGAGCGAGGAGAATTAGTGTAGCAATAAAAGACAGTATTTTCGGACAAACTTCGTGTCTGCCTCGTTGTTTATCGGACAACTCCGCGTCCGCTACAACATTATTAATCCCTTAGTGATTTGGTCCTATTCAGAATTTTGCTGATACATTTGCTCTGCTCTGTCAGATTGTTTGGCAATCTATAGAACATTTCATAACTGTAATTACACTTTTTTCATTAGTTCAACTGGGGTGGGAGATTGCAACCTTCACGTGGTCCACCGTGTTTCGACTAGTGCAAACAACCCAACGTGCACAAACAAATAGATCAAATAGAACAAATTGTCCAAGAACATTAGGCTGCGCAGGTCATATGCAAGAAGAAGAAGATTAGTTCAACTGGTAAAGCCTCATCTGATGATCTTTTAAATATATTTTCCCTTCACACAGCTGAGATTATTCCCTCAAGCAATATTGCCAACAGTATTTGTTTTTATACTCCCTCATCCGAAACCGTTAATTTATTGTTTGTCATGTTTCCCAAATATTGTAAAGTTGAAAAATAGCATCAGGTGATTGAAACCCTGCAATAAAAGAAACAGAAAATGCTTGAAACACTCGGCAAGTCAGATATCATTTATACAGAGTGAGTCATTACCAAATGTCACAGTGTTAGTGTGACTGACCCACTGACCAGAGCCCTCAAGGCCGATTCCAGTTGGAGGCCGCCAGCTCCTAGAATCTAGCAGCCCGGGACTAGCTGAAGTTCCCAGGTCGGCTCGCCTGCCCCAGGTCTGGCTGTAGTGCCCAGGTTGCCTGCACGTCCTGGAACTGGCTGTAGCACCCAGGTCGCGAAAACTAATTGAAATAAAACCGGCTGCGGGCTGGTTGATTTCGGCCGTAGGTTGCCGACCCCTGTCCTAGACGTTAAGCCTCATTGTGTCCCCCCCATGTTTTAAAAGTGATTTCCGCCCATACTTAGTATAAGTGATTGGAAGGAAAATTGAGAACTGAGGTAGGGGTTGATGGATGCTATGGACGTACAGAAATCAGTCATTTTAACTTTTAACTTTTAGACAATAGACAATAGGTGCAGGAGTAGGCCATTCAGCCCTTCGAGCCTGCACCACCATTCAATATGTTCATGGATGATCATCCAACTCAGTACCCTGATCCCTTTAGCCACAAGGGCCACATCTAACTCCCTCTTAAATATAGCTAATGAACTGGCCCCAACTACCTTCTGTGGCAGAGAATTCCAGAGATTCACCTCTCTGTATGAAAAATGTTTTTCTCATCTCGGTCCGAAAAGAATTTCCCCTTATCCTTAAACTGTGACCCCCTTGATCTGGACTTCCCCAACATCGGGAACAATCTTCCTGCGTCTAGCCTGTCCAACCCCTTATATCCTTTGTATTTTAATTTTGTATTTTTGCGGCTTGTATTTTAACTGTTGTGCTCTGTATTCTTTGCAGTTTGTTTTTGGAAACCTTGTGTAAACTTTTGTGTTCTTTCGCAGCTTGTTTTGTGATTAGTGTAAATCATTGTGACTGGTGGTGACCACTGGATGAACAAGAGATAAGGTCGCCGAGATAGGAGAAGTCATGTGATTTAAACAAGGATGGATTAAAAGATGGAAAATAACTGTGGCAGGAGGGGAGATTTGCCTGCGAGTGATTGGTTATTGATAAGGGAATGTCTGCAAGTGATTGGGTATGGAAATATACTGGGGGTGGGATGTACAGAGTTAAACATGCCATAACAAGAAGCAACTCTTTGTGTGACGCGGGCAGTCAAACGATTAACTCTTTGAGTGTCCCAGCCCTTATTTGCAAATAAAGCTTTGAACTTCTTGAAGAATTCACCGCGTCGCCTGACTTAATATCGAGTATCGGTAACCACGACAAAGCCTGGGGGGATTTGTGACTAGTGTAGATGGACTCAATGGTGAAACAGACAGGAGGGAGCTACTGTGTGACTCAATGATCATTCATTAGAGGGATGAAATAACACTGACCTAGATTATTACCTGTTTCATTCTCCAGTTGTTTCCGGGATTGAATATTTGCGGCATATTCTGATTATTCCCATTTTCATGAAAAACCCTGTGACTTACAATAGTTCTAATGTTTAAGAAAGAACTGCAGATGCTGGAAAAATCAAAGGTAGACAAAAATGCTGGAGAAATTCAGCGGGTGAGGCAGCACCTATGGAACGAAGGAATAGGTGACGTTTCAGGTCGAGGCTCTTTTTCAGACAATAGTTCTAATGTCGGTTCTGCGTACAGACAGTGCCAGATAATCTATCAAAAAACAGTAAGTGCTGGAGTAACTCATTACGCTAGGCAGCATCCCTGGACGACATGGATAGGTTGGTTTTTCTGAAGCAGAGATTCATTGGTTCTTGATTAGTAAGGGCGTCAAAGATTACTGGGAGAAGGCAGAATGGGGTGAGAGGGAAAAATACATCAGCCATGATTGAGTGGCGGAGTGAACTCAATGGGCAGAATGGCGGATGTGGTATCGATATGGGTAGAGGTGCGAAACACTAAAGGGCAGAAAACTCTAGTGGGAGTTGTGTGCAGGCCACCTAACAGTAGTAGTGGAGTTGGTGATGACATCAAACAGGAAATTAGAAATGTGCGCAACAAAGGTAAAACAGTTATAATGGGGGACTTCAATCTACATATAGAGGAACCAACGAGAGAGCAGGCTATTCTAGACTGGGTATTGAGTAATGAAGAAGGGTTAGTTAGCAGTCTTGTTGTGCGGGGCCCCTTGGGCAAGAGTGACCATAATATGGTTGAGTTCTTCATTAGGATGGAGAGTGACATTATTAATTCAGAAACAAGGGTCCTAAACTTAAAGAAAGGTGACTTTGAGGGTATGAGACATGAATTGGCCAAGATAGACTGGCAAATGATTCTTAAAGGGTTGACGGTGGATATGCAATGGAAGGCATTTAAAAACTGCATGGATGAACTACAACAATTGTTCATCCCAGTTTGGCAAAAGAATAAATCAGGGAAGGTAGTGCATCCGTGGATAACAAGGGAAATCAGGGATAGTATCAAAACAAAAGATGAAGCGTACAAATTACCCTGAAAAAGCAGCCAGAGGACGGGGAGAAATTCAGAGTCCAGCAAAGGAGGACAAAAGGCTTAATTAGAATAGTTTCTTTATTGTCATTGTAACATGGGCCATGTACAACGAAATTTAAAATGTCAGCCAGTCAGTGCAGCATTCAAACATTTCTAAAGCTAACGAAACATCCACGGTAAAATAATAAAGATAAGCAAATAAATAAATATCACAGACAAAGCACGCATACACACCCAACCCTCCATCCTTCTGTCGATTTCACCGTTACCACAGTCCCTTAGTCTGTATCGCCCCTGCGTTCCTTGGCGGCTACATTTAGTGCTTTTATAGCAGTGGGGTAAAAACTGTTTTTTAGTCTATTTGTCCTTGTCCTTGTGGATCTGTACCGTCTGCCTGACGGCAACAGTTCAAACAGGGAGTGTCCGGGGTGGGAGATGTCCTTTATTATATTCTGGGTTTTTTTGGTGCAGCGGGAAGGGAAGGGAAAAAAGATTATTTAAGAAAACTAGCAGGGAACATAAAAACTGAATGCAAAGGTTTTTATAGATATGTGAAGAGGAAAAGATTAGTTAAAACAAATGTAGATCCCTTGCAGTCAGAAACAGGTGAATTGATCTTGGGGAACAAGGACATGGCAGACCAATTGAATAACTACTTTGGTTCTGTCTTCACTGAGGAAGACATAAATAATCTGCCGGAAATAGCAAGGGATGGGGGTTAAATGAGATGGAGGAACTGAGTGAAATCCAGGTTAGCCGGGAAGTGGTGTTAGGTAAATTGAATGGATTAAAGGCCGATAAATCCCCAGGAGCAGATAAGTTGCATCCCAGAGTACTTAAGGAAGTAGCCGCAGAAATAGTGGATGCATTAGTGATAATTTTTCAAAACTCTTTAGATTCCGGAGTAGTTACTGAGGACTGGAGGGTAGCTAATGTAACCCCACTTTTTAAAAAGGGAGGGAGAGAGAAAACGGGGAATTACAGACCAGTTAGTCTAACATCGGTGGTGGGGGAAATTCTGGAGTCAGTTATTAAAGATGGGATAGCAGCACATTTGGAAAGTGGTGAATTCATTGGACAAAGTCAGCATGGATTTATGAAAGGTAAATCATGTCTGACGAATCTTATAGAATTTTTCGAGGATGTAACTAATAGAGTGGATAAGGGAGAACCAGTGGATGTGTTATATCTGGACTTTCAGAAGGCTTTCGACAAGGTCCCACATAGGAGATTAGTTTGCAAACTTAAAGCACACGGTATTGGGGGTTCAGTATTGATGGGGATAGAGAACTGGCTGGCAGACAGGAAGCAAAGAGTAGGAGTAAACGGGTCCTTTTCAGAATGGCAGGCAGTGACTAGTGGGGTACCGCAAGGCTCAGTGCTGGGATCCCAGCTATTTACAATATATATTAATGATCTGGATGAGGGAATTGAATGCAACATCTCGAAGTTTGCGGATGACACGAAGCTGGGGGGCAGTGTTAGCTATGAGGAGGATGCTAGGAGGCTGCAAGGTGACTTGGATAGGTTGGGTGAGTGGGAAAATGCATGGCAGATGCAGGATAATGTGGATAAATGTGAGGTTATCCACTTTGGTGGCAAAAACAGGAAAGCAGACTATTATCTGAATGGTGGCCGATTAGGAAAAGGGGAAATGCAACGAGACCTGGGTGTCATGGTACACCAGTCATTGAAAGTAGGCACGCAGGTGCAGCAGGCAGTAAAGAAAGCAAATGGTATGTTAGCATTCATAGCAAAAGGATTTGAGTATAAGAGCAGGGAGGTTCTACTGCAGTTGTACAGGGTCTTGGTGAGACCACACCTGGAGTATTGCGTACAGTTTTGGTCTTCTAATCTGAGGAAAGACATTCTTGCCATACAGAGAAGGTTCACCAGACTGATTCCTGGGATGGCAGGACTTTCATATGAAGAAAGACTGGATAGACGCGGCTTGAATACCCTAGAATTTAGAAGATTGAGGGGGGATCTTATTGAAACTTACAGAATTCTTAAGGGGTTGGACAAGCTAGATGCAGGAAGATTATTCCCGATGTCAGGGAAGTCCAGAACTAGGGGTTACAGTTTAAGGATAAGAGGGGAGTCTTTTAGGACCGAGATGAGAAAATCATTTTTTACACAGAGAGTGGTGAATTTGTGTAATTCTCTGCCACAGAAGGTAGTTGAGGCCAGTTCATTGGCTATATTTAAGAGGGAGTTGGATGTGGCCCTTGTGGCTAAAGGGATCACGGGGTATGGAGAGAAGGCAGGTACGGGATACTGAGTTGGATGATCAGCCATGATCATATCGAATGGCGGTGCAGGCTCGAAGGGCCGAATGGCCTACTCCTGCACCTATTTTCTATGTTTCTAATTTTGTGCCTAATTTTGCTCCTGTGTGACGTTTTGGGTCGAGACCCTTCTCCAGACCCTTCTTCAGACTTGACCCCTAAATGCCACGTACCAGATGTCCTCAAGAGATGTGCCTGACCCGCTGATTTACCCCAGCACTTTGTATCTTATTTTGTAGTCCAGCATCTGCTGTTCTATGTGTCTACTAAATAATCTGTATTCCTAATTTTCCGAATTGATGAATCTGTAAAAGGGAAGAAGAAAGTAACATGAAGTGTACGTCAGTTGGGAGCATTGGAAGATAAATCCAGGAAAGTGTATTGCAAGAGTAAATAAAACGCCCACATTCAGCAAACAGGTTGTCCCAGGTTATGGATGATACATGTGAACCAACTCCAATAATAATACTAAATTCTAAAGACTGATTAACTGTAGGGTTGTCCCTACGAATGGCAGAACTGCATTAATCTCCATCTATTACAATCGTTCTTTCTTATTAATGTTATGGGCTTTTAATTCCATTCATTACACTATTGTGTCAGTGGGGTTACCATATAGAGTGATATTTTATAGAGTGCATTTTACAAAAAATAAGTTATGGGCGGGTCTGTAAAAATGGTACCTGTTCGTAACACGATTGCAGCTTATACATCATTGCGCAACTTCATCGTCATCTATAAATTGAAATGAATCACCATCCAAATTTATTAGTTGAGAAATCAAAAGCTCTCAGTTCAATTGCAAATCACATACTTTGCGATTAAAGAATGAGATAGTTATCATCCTGTTCTCCTGCCCTGTGCTCGCCAAAATACATGGATTTATTAAAGCAATACTGAGAGGAATGCCTGTAACTCAAAGATTGAGTTCGGAAGCCTAGATTTTTCCAGCCTCCATAACTTGGACTCAAATTCCATGAACCTCTCAACATTTTATTGTGTGACAAAGACAGTGAACTGCATATGAGATGGACTTTGTTATTGCTGGTAAAGGTATTCAGCCCTGTTTAGTTTATAGATACAGCATGGGAACAGGCCCTTCGGCCCACAGAGTCCACGCCCGACCGTAAAACGAATTCCAATGCTATCACACTTTCTCATACACTCCCGACACACTAGGGGCAATTTACAAACCCGCATGTCTTTGCCGTGTAGGGGGAAACTGGAGCAACCGGAAGAGACTCACGTGGTGACAGAGAGAACATGCATCATTTTCACACAGACACATCGGTGGTCAGGATCGAACCCGCGTATCCAGCGTTGTGAGGCTGCAGCTCTATCAGTTGCTCCACTGGACGTTAATGTTGCTCAAACTATAAACAATCCGATTACAATTCCTCAATTATGCATTATTTTATCACAGAATTTTAATATCGCCATTAAAACCCAAATACTAAAGGTCAAGCCGAGGCGTAGCTTAAGAAATACTTCCTGTAGAACAATAATCAATGTGTGTTTTATCAATCTCTTTAAACTGAATAACATCTTATTCTTACTCAGAGATATATCACAGATTAGAATTACAGCATATTAATCTGGATATGATTCATTGATAGCAACATTGCAGAGATTAATGGAAATCCGCAGTGTCGCAGTCCTTCGGTCGATTGGAGGTTTCACCCGAGTAGACTGTGACTGTGACAGAAAATCACCGCCCATCCCAGAAGCAGGTTCTTGGCCACGGTTGGCATTATTGCGGTTGGGATTGTGCAGTGTACAAATTAGACATTGTGCTTCCCAGATCACCATAATGCCTTTATTTCCAGACGGTGCCTCATTGAGCAAAACCCTTATTTGAAACAATATAGACATGGGACAGTGACCTGAGGAACTCTTCAGTGGTATCCTGGCTTGGATGACTGACCTCAATCACAACTTTCTTTCTTTCCTTTTAATGCCAATTTTACCAGGGCTCCTTGATCAAAGCCCGGCTTGATCTATCTAGGGTAATGCTTATTATGGGAGAGGTAACAATTGATGTGAAGAATAGGCCACATTATAATATAATTGACATTCATGGGTCCTGAGTGTGTCTAGAAATTGTGACTTTCTTTTTCTGAAATGGACTGGAGAAAATCTTTGGGCTTATCATGAAATCATAGCCATGTAGCAGTTGGCTTTAGGTTTGTATTAACAATTGGCAACAATTAGAAGGGAAATAGAATGGGTTGATTAGAAATCTTCAAGGCGTGCTATGTCCATCATATTCCTAATCCACATTTTAACAGTTGGTGTGGTTGTATTTTTCCAAAATTTAAGTATCAATTTCTTTCCAATTATTAATCCATAATTAAAAAAAACATGTTGATCTTTATTTAAATAGGAGAAGATACCAATTTAAATAAAGATCAAAATGTTTTTTTTAATTATGGGTTAATAATTGGAAAGAAATTGATACTTAAATTTTGGAAAAATACAACCATACCAACTGTTAAAATGTGGATTAGGAATATGATGGACATAGCACGCCTTGAAGAAATGAGACTCCGACTAATAGATAAATATGACCAATTCTTAAGGAGTTGGTCTCCTTTCATCGACTTTTTGGAATCATGTGATGCAGCGGTACCGTAAAGATTGCTGATTTCAGTTCATGACGCGGATAGATCTACATCTCCAAATACAGATTTGAAAAATTCTCTTTTAAGGGGCCTTCTCTTCTATTTCTACTTTCCACTTTCTCTCTTCCTTTTTTATTTTTCATATACACAGTTCGCGTTTTTCTACTCTCTACCACCTATTTTTCCACTTTTTCCTCTTTCTATTGTTTTCTTTTTCTTGTCGTGCTTACTTCCTTCTCATAACATAAAACTAGAGGTTGTACATAGAATGGATTACGGTATTACATAGTTGGCACCTAAAATTAGGTTCCACTGAACTGTTTTGTGCTGTATTCACTTCTAATAAAATAAACAAAAAAATCTTTAGGTTTAAACATCTGTTATTATCTTCCAACGGGAACTTCTCCACCCAATTGGAACAAGCACCTTCTACAAGTACATTGTTTCTTTTCCATTGTTATTTGCAGATTATTAGTAGGGTAACACATCTGTTATTTGACAGAGATTTAAATGTATATAGTTTTGTTTAATGCACTAAAGCATCCCTAAGTGCATCACAGGAACATTATTGACCATAATTCAACATTGTGCCACCACATCATGACAAACTTAGCAACATTTTGAATTAATTGACTTAAACAGAAAAAGGTGAAAGACTGGCCGGGACAGCATTGGTGTAATTGCTTAAAGGTAATATTTTGTGAATGAGTGTTGGGGTAACCTGAGCCAGAGGCAGAGTGATTATAGGGGGGTTGCACGTAAGGTCACTGGGTCATAGGGCTTGACGCACGGAGCCGCTCAATCCATCTGGAAGACATCCGTCACTTCCGGTATATGTTATTAATGCAAGAAACGCGTACTTTCCTACCTGTTAAAAACCGCCAAAATGTTGGATTTTCACGATGAAAGAAATTGTGGAAGTCGGGGTAAATGTGAGAGACATGTACCCAACTTCAGAATTCCAAAAGTGAAGTGAAATGAAGGTAAAAAGAAGCAGAATTGAAGGGACAACAACAGCTAAAGTGCTTGGTGAACATTGGCCGTGCAGATATCGTAATTGAAAATATTGGGAATTATCGCGTTTGCTCACTGCATTTCATCAACAGTAAGGCATTATTTGTGTTTTTTCTTGATTCCTTTGGTATCGAAAAAGTCTCAGAAGTGATAAATCTGGCTGTAAATTTTGCTTCAGATGCGTTTTCATTTTGTATGTAAAAACCCACGAGAACCATGGGCGATTTAAAAAAATTACAGCCAGATTTATCACTTCTGAAACTTTTTAGATGCCAAAGGAATCAAGAAAAAACACAAATAATGCCTTAGTTGATGAAATGCAGTGAGCAAACGGCCAATGTTCGCCAAGCATGCTGGCTGTTGTTGTCCCTTCAGCTCTCGCTTCTATCTACCGTCATTTCTCCTCACTTTTGGAATTCTGAAGTAGGCTAAATGTCTCACACGCTTATCCCGATTTCCATAATTATTTGCAGCGCAAAAATTGACAATTTCAGTGGGTTTTAATGGGCCCGCTATGCTGGAAACAATGGTCAGTGCCTACCTGCAGTTCATCGCGTGTATTCCATTTGGAGTAGCGTAGCAACAGTACGGGTCATGGGTCGTGGCCCGACTGCCGTGAAACCTCCCTATAAAGAGCCCTCATCATGGAGGAAGTGTGAGATCAGAAGTCCAATGTGAAAACTAAATATATTGAATACTCTCGAATACAACTCACCCTTGACCAAAGGATGCCTTTGTAACATTGATATTTCCATTTCAATCATTAGTCAATAAAATGCCTTTCTTCCCCCAAGGTCACAACTATTCTGATTTTGATGTGGTGCTAAATCACCACCTAGCGTTCTCGAGCAGCAATAACAGTCCCTGCTGTCTGTTGTCTGAGAAAGGATGCCACATTCACACGGAGAAAATGTATACAGAAGGTCATGAGGAACCTTTGGACTTTGAGTTGGCGGTGTGGGATAGAATGATTACCAAAGATGAGTAGACAGAGAACACACTCTCTTCTTGCACCCCCCCCCCCCCCCCCCCCCCCCCCCCCCCCCCCCCCCTCTACTGATCTGTGCATCAGCATTCTCAAGTCAAAGGTTGATTAAGTTCTGGATTCTTTTAGGAGCCTCTAAATAAATATTTTTTATTAAATAAGTGATTTTTTTTAAAATGTTGTTTAATTACAGATTATTACAATATTTTTTTTAATATTACAGTTTAAAAAATATATATTTCTGCAGTTCCCAAAAAATAACAGCGGTAAATCAACCTTTGACTTGAAAATACCAATTTACAATTCAGTACTTGGGTCACATTGATCAACCCAGAGCTTGCTTGTGATGCTTTAACCGTTCAATAGCTCGGGACCATGACGTGGACCATGGATGGAGCAGCGGTAGAGTTGGCGCCTTACATCGCCAGAGACCCAAGTTCGATCCTGGCTACGGGTGTTGTCTGTATGGAGTATGTACGTTCTCCCCGTGACCTGCGTGTGTTTTCTCCGGGTGCTCGGGTTTCCTCGCTCATTCCAAAGATGTATAGGTTTGTAGGTTAATTGGCAATGGTAAAAATTGTAAATTAGGGGAGATTCATACTGATCCTCTTAGAATTAATGAAGCATTTTCTAAATTCTACGCTGAACTATACGTTTCCGATTGTTCCCCCACTGCAGGTGACATGCTCAGTAGTATGACGTTTCCCCGAGTTGACGATGAAGCCACGAGAGACATGGGTGGTCCCTTAACTGTTGCTGAGGTCCAAGCAGCCATCACATCGCTGCAAAGCGGAAAGTCACCCGGTCCTGACGGCTTCACTGTAGAATATTACAAAGCTTTCTCTGCTCTCCTCGCACCAGTCCTGAGAGATATGTACAATGAGGCGTTTTTACATCGTCGCCTACCGCCCACCTTGTCGTGGGCTACTATCTCCCTATTTCTTAAAAAGGAGAAAGATCCCCTGCTTTGTAGTAGCTATAGACCAATTTCACTCCTGAATGGGGACCTCAAAATAATCCCTAAAGCCCTTGCGCTCCGTCTTCAACGAGTGATGCCCTCTATTATCTCGTTAGACCAAACAGGATTCATACCAGGCCGACAAACTTCCCACAATACAAGGCGTCTCCTTAACATCATCCATTCACCGAGTAGTGAGACCCCGGAGATAGTGGTCTCCCTCGACGCCGAAAAAGCTTTCAACAGGGTCGAGTGGAGGTACCTATACGAGGCGATGGACAGGTTTGGCCTCGGTAACAGTTTTATTCTTTGGGTCAGTCTATTATACTCGTCCCCGGTGGCCTCAGTACAAACAAACAACACACTGTCGCCCCACTTCCCCCTTCAGAGAGGTACCAGACAGGGTTGCCCGTTATCACCACTTCTGTTTGCTGTCGCGATAGACTCCTTGGCGGTCTGGTTACGCTCAGAGAAGGGCTTTAAAGGTATTACACGGTTCGACACAACTCATAAAGTCTCATTGTATGCGGATGACCTGCTCCTGTACATCTCGAACGCAGTCAGCTCTCTCCCTTTGATTACAAATATTCTAGAACGGTTTGGTGCGTATTCTGGTTATAAACTTAACTACCAAAAGAGTGAGCTATTACCGATTAACTCATTGGCTAAGCAGCTCCCTCGCTCTTTAACCTCATTCAAATAGGCAGAGGACAGGTTTCGCTACCTCGGCGTCTTTATCACAACACCCCTATCTGATATGTTCCGCACAAACTTTCTGCCTCTGGTTGAGAAAGCTGAAAGAGATTTTGACCGCTGGTCAGTTTTACCGCTATCCCTCGTGGGCCGGATAAATCTGGTCAAGATGGTCGTCCTACCCAAATTCCTTTAACTTTTCCAGCACGTCCCTATACTTGTCACTATCACTAAATCTTTTTTTGATAAATTAGAAAGGACAATATCTAAATTTTTATGTGGTAGCAAACCGGCTAGAATCCGAAAGGCGATACTGCAGTCTCCTAAGAGTGACGGCGGTTTGGCACTTCCTGACTTTAGGTGATACTATTGGGCAGCTGACTTGCGAAAACTCCTATATTGGATGAATGATGATTGCGACCATCTACCGACCTGGGTACACATGGAAAAGGCGAGTTCACATCTCCCGTTGCGGTCTGTCCTATGCTCCCAACTCCCCCTTCCTATAACATCTGTGGGTGCAGGCCCAATTGCGTCCCTCTCGCTCAAGATATGGAGTCAACTCAGGAAAAACTTTTACAAGGCCCTTCCATCTTGACCCCACTGCTTAAAAACCACATCTTTGAACCTTCAAGTACAGACCACGCATTCAAAACCTGGCATAGCAACGGTATCAGTAGTATCAAAAACCTATACAAGGATGGCATCTTTTCGTCCTTTGCGGAGCTCTCGTCCAACTATAGCCTCCCAAATTCCCACCTTTTTCGTTTTTTCCAGATTAGGGATTTTGTGAAGAAGACATTCCCGCATTTCCCAAATCGCCCCCCTGAAACCCTGACCGATACCATCTTAGCTCTAGATCCCAACCGGAAGAAATGCATCTCTGTTTTGTATAACTTGTTAGGGTCGGTTATATTGAAACCTCATACCTCATTAAAAGCTGCGTGGGAGGGTGAGCTGAATACAAAACTAACAGACCAGCAATGGGACTCTGCCTTGGATTTGATCCATTCTTCCTCCATATGTGCCCGTCATGGCCTAATCCAATGCAAAGTCCTTCACAAAGTCCACTACACAAATGCAAGATTATCTAGAATTTACCCCGCTGTTAGGGACACCTGCAACAGATGTAATCAATCTCCTGCCAACCATAGCCATATGTTTTGGTCTTGCCCTAAGCTAGCAGCCTTTTGGAGGAGTGCTTTCGACTTGATAAGCAGAGCCTACGGCCAGACTATTCCTCCAAACCCACTGTCAGCCATTTTCGGTACCCCTCCCAACACCAACCTCTCTGTTGCGGTGAAACGGGTTCTAGCTTTTACAACCTTGTTAGCCCGGAGACTGATCTTGCTTAACTGGAGGCTCACCTGTCCCCCGACACACGCCCGCTGGATTAAGGAGGTGCTTTACAATTTAAAGCTTGAAAAACTTAGGTTCTCTCTCAAAGGCTCTACCAAGACATTCCTAGATACATGGAACCCTTTCTTGGAACTTGTTGACTCTCTCAACTTGTCCCCGGACTCGGAAGAGGAAGTGAGTGCTCTCCACCATTGTTCTGCTCTACTGCAGCTGCTCTCCCCTTAATCCCCCCCCCACCCCCCTCCCCACTTATTTCTTTAATTACTTACTTATTTACTGTTATTAGTGACCCCTCTTTTAAAAAAAACTTTATTATTTATTTATCTATTTATTTATTTATTTGTCTATCTATCTATTTATTTGTTTATTTATTTATTTATTGGTGCTTTTTGTTTCGTTTATCTTACCATATTTGTGTGGAAGTGTTGAAGGATGTGGGTTGAAGGTGGGTAAGGGTAAGGGCTTTGAGGGTCGCTTACATACTGTTGCACAATTATGCCTTGACTGTCACTGTCTGCTATCATTGTATGTATGCAAATTGCTGTGAAATTCAAATAAAAAGATTTAAATCAAAATTGTAAATTGTCCCTAGTGTGTGTGTACGATAGTGCGGGGATCGTTGGTCGGCATCGACTCGGTGGGCCGAAGGGCCTGTTTCCACACCGTATCTCTAAACTAAACTAAACTAAACTAAAAGTGATCATCGGGTGTCTGCATCAGAACTCTAGCAGTGCACTGGTGTGACTCCCTCAAAAACACTACATGGTTTTTAACTGCATCTGTTTACAGTGAATAGCAAACACATTGCCGGTAGAATATTAAGACACAGGGAACTGCAGATGTTGCTTTACGAGTCTTGCATCAGCCATTGTCCCTATTTCAAGAAGCAGCTGTGTTTCAGCCAATGGAACTCTTGCAATAGACTGTAGATCCTGTTCACAAAGCTGTGCTTCCTGTTAACATTTTGTTTACTTTAAAGACAGATGACAGTGAACTCATTTGCAACTAACAGCAAAGCTGCTAAACTGTCAGCAAATCCATTGTGCTCACTGAAAGCTGTGACCAAATACATTTCCCTTCCAGTGTTGTTAACATTTTGTTTTCAGTTTGAACTACAGCATGGAAATCAGTTAGTTAGTTTAGTTTACTGTCACTTGTACCGAGGTACAGTGAAAAGCCTTTGTTACGTGCTAACAGGCCCTTCAGTCCACTATCGATCAACCATTCACATTAGTTCTATGTTATCCCATTTTCTCATCCATTCCGTACACCTTAGGGGCAATTTACAGATGCCAATTAACCTTCAAATCCCCACGTTTTTGGTATGTGGGAAGAAACTGGAGCAGTTGAGGAAACCCATGCAATCACAGTGAGAACGTGCAAACTTCACACAGACAGCACCCGGGTTGCTGGCACTGAGACAATAATTTGAGACAATGAAAGGGCAAGGCTTAGGAGGCACTGTATTATAGATGGAGGTACTGAGGGAATGCAGCATTTTTGGTGGGGTGGTATTGAGGGGCCACCACATTGTTGGGAGGAAATACTGAAGCGTCATCTGTGTAGGAAGGTACTGCAGATGCTGGATCCACTGAAGATAAACAGAAAAACCTGGAGTAACTCAGAAGGTCAGACAGCATCTCTGGAGAAAACGAATAGGAGATGTTTCGGGTCACGTCTGAAGAAGGGTCTCGACCCGAAACATCATCTATTCCTTTTTGTCCAGAGATGCTGCCTGACCCGCTGAATTACTCCAGTATTTTGTGCTTACCTTACATCATTGAAGTATGGAGGGAGTGTTATCTAATTGGTAGGAGAATAATGAGTGAGAATTGGACTGATGGATCATTACACAGTTAGAATGGCAGTATTGAGAGACTAGGCCATGGGAGGAGGTGCACTTTGGGAGCCCTGCAGATATAAAAGCTGCGTTAAGGACACTGCATTGTCCAATGGTGAATCTTGTTGGATTACAGTGTTGTTAGACATTGTGCTGAGATGATAATATGGAGACCGGATCTCATAGCGTTGTTTGTGACACCAGGATACACTCCTGCATTGGGATTGATGTTTAGTTTTCAATCAGTTTCCCCAAAGTAGTAATATCTGTCCTGATGTTGGGATGTAATTGAGTGCAAAAACCTTTACCTGCAATAATTAATTAAACTTGTTAGATATGCTTACATCACTGGCTGTAAAGTCCTTGGGGTGCACTGAGATGATTCTCCAGGGGTGGGTCATTGGATATTGAGAGAGGCTGGTGTCTCCTTGACATCACCGTAGAAGAGAGAAGGACTGGCTCTACAAGGAATCCTAGAGTTGATCTTCAGCCCTTTTCAGAACCACTTTGTGCCTATCATTACCCCACCCCTCACCCATAGCTCAAGCCGTACAGAGTTCTCCACAGTGTAGTACATTTGCCACGTCAATTATAGCAGTTGGGAGGTCATTGTAGTTGTATAAGATGTTGGTGAGACCGCATTTAGAATATTGTGTTCAGTTCTGGGCACCACGTTATAGGAATGATATTGTCAAACTTGAATGGGTTCAGAGAAGAGTTACGAGAATGTTGCCAGGACTAGACGGTGTGAGCTATAGGGAGAGGTCACTATTCCTTTTTTGCGCAGGAGGATGAGGGGTGATCTTATAGAGGTATACAAAATCATGAGAGGAATAGATCAGCTAAATGTACAGAATCTCTTGCCCAGAGTAGGGGAATCTAGGACCAGAGGACATAGGTTCAAGGTGAAGGGGAAAAGATTTAATAGGAATCCGAGGGGTAATGTTTTCACACAAAGGGTGGCGGGTATATGGAACAAGCTGCCAGATGAGGTAGTTGAAGCTGGGACTATCCCAATGTTTAAGAAACAGTTAGACAGGTACATGGATAGGACAGGTTTGGAGGGATATGGACCAAGTGTAGGCAGGTGGGACTAATGCAGCTGGGTCATGTTGGTTGGTGCGGGCAAGTTGAGCCAAAGGGCCTGTTTCCACACTGTATCACTCTGTGACTCCATCTGAGTGTTAGCAGTGCGAGTTGTGTGGGACACCTCACACACTGTCACAAAGTACATCGCCTCCCCTTCACTGCCCGGGAATCCCATATACAAGAAGCCACACATTTCTAACCTCATGAGACTCTCCAAAATTGTTGAAGGGATGGAAATTGAGAAGAGTCTAGATTTCAGAAGACACTAACTCCGTCAGTATTGTTTGTGGTACAAAATATTTCATTGGGCAGTGACTGTAAAGCACGATTAGATCCTCTCCAGTCCGCTCAATAGATTGATTTGAACTTTCAGTAAAACAATATAGAACTTGGGTAGGGTGATTTGTTTTTAATAGCCTCCACCCCAAACCCCAAGACTCTTCTACCCCCAAGAGATTAAACTCCAAAGTCCAAAGGGTGTCTGCCAGAGGTTTTGTGGAGAAGGCAGGAGAATTATATTAGGAGGGAGAGATAGATCAGCCATGATTGAATGGCGGAGTAAACTTGATGGGCCGAATGACCAAATTCTGCTCCGAACACTTATGATCTTATGAAAGTCCCAGAAGAGAATAACATTCATCCAGCAAATATGTTGCTTGATCACCAGATGCTGTTTATCAATGATTGTGGGCTTTAGAAGGCACAATATCCGAGGACGTATACGCCACTGGAGATAAATGGGGATACTATGGACAGGGTGAGCTGCTTTAAATACCTGGCAGTCCACATCACAGAGGATCTGACATGGACATCACACGCTGCCACACTGGTGAGTAAGGCAAGGCAGCGCCTTTACCACCTCAGGCAGCTGTGGTGGTAAAATTCAGAGTCTCTCTGAGGATCCTCCAGTGCATCTACTCAGGGGCTGTAGAAAGCATCTTGTCCAGCAACATCACAATCTGGTTTGGGAACTGCTCTGCCCAGGACAAGAAGGCTCTGCAGAGAGTAGTGGGTTCGGCCGAACGCACTATGGGAACTACCCTCGCCCCCCTGCAGGACCTATACACCAGGAGTGCCAGCAACATAATGAAGGACCCCTCCACCCCAGCAACGGACTGTTCCAGCTGCTATGGTCAGGCAAACGCCTCCGCTGTTATGCTATGAAAACAGAGAGGATAAGACGGAGTTTCTTCCCACAGGCCATTAGGACTGTAAACTCTTATCTCACCAGGGACTAATTTACTTTACCAAATTGCTGGGGGGGGGTTTCGAATATGTAAATACTGATTCTGTTCTATTCTGTTCTGTAGTTTTTTACACAATCCACAGGCATTGTCACTTTCATTTCACTGCACATCTTGTATGTGTATGTGACAAATAAAGTTGACTTGACTTGGAAGAGGAGATTTGTGTATGATCATGAAAATTTGACTTAAATTGGAGATCTTACAGCACAGCCTTACGGTTGTGCTGTAAGATAGACACGCTTATTGCAGGAATTACAATGAATAACTAGACACACTTTATCGGCACAGTATTAAATTATTTTATTGCTCTCTAATTTTACATAGATTTAAGTCAAATGTCAACATATCACACGGAAACAAAATAGTAAAATATGAAGAGAGAACATGTTAAGCTTCCAGCAGGGCAACCAGTTCCATGAATTCTGCAATACTTTAGTTATCTTTCAATTTTATTTTCCTCCGATCTTGATAACAGTGAAGTTGTGGATTCCAGCTGTTTCACAGGCAAAATTATTTTCAGGAAATACATTGGAGGCTAGGCTGCGAGAGAGAGGGAGTGAAGAATGGGAAGCAGATCTCAGTCGGTGATCGACGGGTGGCGCAGAGATGAAGCGGCTCATTTCAAAGTTGGAGATTGAATGCGAGCAGAGCAGGATGGTCTCCATGGTGATGGATGAATCAGCTGGAAGAGGCCACCTCGAGCACTGAATTAAGACAGAACTCTCTGCAGGAAGACTGGAATGAGGGATAGAACCAGGACTTTGGCAATGGCTGGGGTAAATCCTGCTACTCCATTACCGTCGGCAGATTCTTTTTCAGTCTTTGTTTCATTCTTGGTTGAGGTTAAGGTGGGGTCCTGTAAAAGAAAAATAGAACACGTTTCATCTCTGTACTTTTTAGAAACAGTTAACAGAAACTAAAGGGGAAAAAATGCCTCCAAAACAATAGCAACACTTTAATTGAAATCATTTGTCTGTAAGGTCTCTAGGATTGCTGCAGGATTGTCAACTCTCTGGGATGGAGCTTCCAAAAATTATGCATTGTCAATTTCCATCTGTTTGCCTTTGGTAGCCTAGATCTTAAGGAACTTCAGACCGTGGAACATTATAATCTGTAGCTTTCTCTTTCTTTAAGAATTCCCTCGTTACATGGCTCTTTGACCAAGCTTTAGTTTAAATCGCCAGATCTAATGTCTCCAAAAGTAGATTGATATCAAAGTTGGTTGTTGATGCCTTGTGCAGCACCTAGAGATCTTACAAGCTGCTGCTGTATTTTTAAAGTGATTTTAAAATAGCAAAATATCCGAAAAAGAGACATTCCTTATAACCTTTCCTTATAATTTTTGTTAGATGGTTGCATGCAAAAAATTCCTGTTACAAACTCAGTTTAGTTTAGTGATACAGGGTGGAAACAGGTCCTTCAGCCCACAGAGTCCACACCGACACGCAATCACACGCTCTGCAAAGGAAATAGTAACGTGTGTGCAAATATGCTGTCACAATCCATGTTGTTGACAGACTTTGACTAGGAGCGGCACAGGGGTAGAGTTACTGCCGTACAGCCCCAGTGACCCAGCTTTGATCCTGACTATGGGTGCTTTTGTACTTTCTCCCTGTGAATGCGTGGGTTTTCTTCGGGTGCTCCGGTTTCCTTCCACACTCCAAAGATGTACAGATTCGTACTTTAATTGTCCCTAGTGTGTAGGATGGTGCTTGTGTACGAGGTGATCGTTGGTCAGCACGGGCTCGGTGGGCCAAAGGGCCTGTTTCTAGGCTAACAAGTCTAAAGTGCATTGCACCATATAACATAATGGCTGGCAGTGATTGGCCAGAGAGAAATGACTGAATGTTTCTCGTGATCTGAAAGATGGCCGCCCAAACAGATGTCCCTGGTTGCCTTGGCTGTGGAACCAGACCCTACACAGTGCACTTTCAGAAGAAAAGGTGAATCTGTTCCCTGTGAAAGCCAATAGTTGCTAGTTTCAAGAACAGCCTTCCCCAAAAACCATCAGGCACTTGAACACTACAAACACTCCACTAATCTATGAATAGTCTTGGTTGCACAAAGGACATAGGACTTTTTGCACTAATATTGGGGTATTTTAATTTATGAAATTGTTTTTTTGTTTATAATGTTACCTATGAGTACTGTGTGTGTGTGTCAGTGCGTGTGTGTGTATCAGTGTGTGTGTGTGACTGTGTGCGTGTGCGTGTGTGTGTCAGTGCGTGTGTGTGTATCAGTGTGTGTGTGTGTGTGTGTCAGTGCGTGTGTGTGTATCAGTGTGTGTGTGTGTGTGTGTGTGTGTGTGTGTGTGTGTGTGCTCGTGTGTGTGTGTGTGTCTGTGTGCGTGCGTGTGTGTGTGTCAGTGCGTGTGTGTGTATCAGTGTGTGTGTGTGTGTCTGTGTGTGTGTGTGTGTGTGTGTGTGTGTGTGTGTGTGTGTGTCAGTGCGTGTGTGTGTCAGTGTGTGTGTGTGTGTGTGTGTGTGTCAGTGCGTGTGTCAGTGTGTGTGTGTGTGTGTGTGTGTGTGTGTCAGTGCGTGTGTGTGTATCAGTGTGTGTGTGTGCGTGCTGTCGTGCGCGTGCTCGTGCGCGTGCGCGTGTGTGTGTGTGTGTGTGTGTGTGTGTGTGTGTGTGTGTGTGTGTGTGTGTGATGAGGCAGTTGAACAACACTACTCCTGATGTGCGAGGCCAGGTTTCTGTATTGCTCACCTCATTGAATTCCTCATTTCTCCTCATTGAAACTTTCAGAATCACTTTTTTGAGATTGGCCAGCTCATTCATGACTTCTCATTGAAGCCTCTCATGCCTGAACATTTCTGTCCACAACGAGAAGTGACTCATCTCATCCCTTCGAGTGTCTGGTTTCAGTTCTTTGTAACATGGGGAATGGATGTTTTGCAGAGTCTGCATGCAGTGAGGTAGTGGGCTGCATGGGTGGTGCAGCTGGTGGAGGTGATGCTTGCTGCAATGAGACTGGAGGTAATAAGATCTGCGGCGAATCCATTCCCGTTGCTTAATAAAACCATAGAAGCTGCACCAAGTTCACAAATACTAGGAGTAGAATTAGGCCATTCGACCCATCGAGTCTACTATGCCATTCAATCATGGCTGACCACTGCCTCATAATCCCATTTTCCCGCCTTCTCCCCATAACCCTTGACACCCATTCTAATCAAGAATTTGTCTGACTAAAGAAGTTCCTCCTCACCTCCTTTCTAAAAGAGTGCCCTTTAATTTTGAAACTATGACCTCTGGTCCCAGACTCTCCCACCAGTGGAAACATCCTTTCCACATCCACCCTATCTACGCTTTCATTATTCTGTAAGTTTTAATGAGGTACATTTATCCCTCATTACCAACAGCACCAGACAGTTTACTGCCTTGTAAGCATTTCATTGTTCTATCTGGAACATGGCAATAAAACCCTCTCGATTCTTGTATGGAGAAGAGCTATATCATTAACCTTTAAACAGTTGCATAATTATTAACTCCTTTCCCTGCCACACCAAATTATCGTGCATTAATGCACCCAATAAGCTGGTCATTTATCTCACTGGCTTGTAAAAACATTGTCAAGCATCAATATGAACAGAGATGCACTTCAAACGCAAACTCTACCAGACTGCAGTATCCACAATTGCATTCCTCCACTTCACCTCCAATTTTGAATGCTCTTCTAAGACTAGACATATACAAATTTGAGGGGCATAGATTGGGTAAATGGCAGGAAGCTTTTCCCCCCGGTAGAGGTGCAAAAAGCTGGAGGCTTTAGATTTAGGGTAAGGGATAAGATTTACAAGAGATTTGAGGAAAACCTTTTTTCACCTCGAGGGTGTTTGGACTCTGGAATGAACTGGAATGAATGAGTGGGTAGTGGAGGCAGACACTCACAATATTTAATCAGTGTCTAAACAAGCCCATGATTCACCAAGTTGTAAGGAGCAATGGACCAGGTGCTGGTAAATAGGATTAGCAGAGATGGGTACATGGTGACCAGCAAGGGCATAGTGGGCCATAGGGCCTGTTTCTGTGCTGTCTGACCTTCTGACTGTGGTTAGGTATGATTTCATTTATTTGGGCTTCAAATCGTGGATATTTCGCCCCAACTCCACTCCACGTCCCTATTTTTCTCTCCTGCAAGGTTTTCCTTACAACAGAAATAAAAGCTGGTCTTCAGTCAATTTTGATTTACTCCTGACAGTGTCAAGAGAAGTTTTGGAGCATTGACACTAGGACCAGACATTTTCCCAGCCAGTTTACTGAACACCAGCGTACCAGAACCAGGAGCAATGCCCCTGTCCCACTTAGGAAACCTGAACGGAAACCTCTGGAGACTTTGCGCCCCACCCAAGGTTTCCGTGCGGTTCTCGGAGGTTTTTCTCAGTCTCCCTTCCTGCTTCCACTACCTGCAACCACCTGCAACCTCCGGAAACCGCACGGAAACGTTGGGTGGGGCGCAAAGTCTCCAGAGGTTTCCGTTCAGGTTTCCTAAGTGGGACAGGGGCTTTAACTCAGCGGGACAGGCAGCATCTCGGGAGAACATGGATAGAAGACGTTTCGGGTCAAGACTCTTCTCCAGTCTGAAGAAAGGGTCTCGACCAGAAATGTCACCTATCCATGTTCAGAGATGCTGCTTGACTTGCCGAGATACCTCAGCACTGTGTGTCCTTTTGTGTATTAACAAGCATTTACAGTACCATCAACAGAACTGCTGTCTCACAGCTCCAGAAATCTGATTTTGACCCAGACCCCGGGAGCTTACTGCATGGAGTTTGCCTCTTCTCACTGTGACTATATGCCTTTTTTCTGGGCACTTGGTTTCCTCTCACATCCCAAAGATGCATGGGTTAATAAAGTGTCGGCAAGAGGAGGTTGCTAAACTGTCCAACACCTCCGCTCGGTTCACACTAACCAACCTGATCTCCCAGTGGCCCAGCTCCTCAACTCCCCCTCTCATTCCGAATCCGACCTTTCGGTCCTGGGCCTCCTCCATGGCCAGAGTGAGTCCCACCGCAAATTGGAGGAGCAGCACCTCATATATCGCTTGGGTAGTTTACACCCCTGCGGTATGAACATTGACCTCCAATTTCAGGTAGTCCTTGCTTGCTCTCTCCTTCCCCTACCCTTCCCAGCTCTCCCACAGCCTACTGTCTCCGCCGCTTCCTTTCTTCTTCCCTCCCTCCTCCCCCCCTCGCTCGCCACACTCCCTCGCAATTTCTCACTCTCAACTCTCACCCAATATTGGCAGCCCTGCACTTTTTAGAGATATTCCCTTTGCCTAATTCATCTCTCCCCACCTTCTCTGCAACTTACAATGAGCCTGTTTTCTCATTTTACTAGTTCTCTCCTGAAATATTAACAATTTCGCTTTCAACAGATACTGCCTACCCTACTGAACGTTTCCAGAATGTTCTGGTTTTATTGCTACAGACCTTATTTCATTCATTACCTCAAGAAATAGCATTGCATAAAATAGCATATTTCCTCGGGTACTCTGTATGTGAAGGTGGTAACTGCAGCCCCCTCCTTTGATATCTTCTTGTGAAACTGTGAGCGTTTGTTTTAATAATTAAAAAAAGCCATTAGCAACCTGAGTTAGTTCATCAGCACCTAGCATCATCCTCCCATCTCCCACAGCTTAACCCTGAACTCTCAAGTCTGCATTCTCAGCCACTTACTGTACACACTGTACACTCATGACTGTGTGGACAAATTCCGCTCTCACTCCATTTACAAGTTTGCAGATGACACCATTATAATGGGCCGGATATCAATGATAAAACTGAGTACAAGAAGGAGATAGAGAGCTTAGCGACATGGTGTCAAGACAATCTCATACAATCAGCAACATGAGTCTTCAAGCTCAGGAAGTGGGGTGAATGAAGTACACACCCCACTATTTATTAATAGTGACATTGTGGAGATGGATGAGAGCTTCAAGTTCCAAGGTATAAATATCGACAGGATTCAAGGATTTGGATCAATGAATGGAGCAAGCACATTGAGAAGAGCACAAATAACATTATTAAAGAAAAATACACGTAAAACACAGAAAAACTGTCAACTATCGATAAAGTAACAATACAAAATAACGCCCCTCTGTGTATTCAAGTCTCCTGTCCCGTCACCAATCTCTCTCTCTCTCTCACCTTTTCTCTCCCCGAAGATGAAGCACATGCTCTCATGGTAGATGCATGTATTTTTATATAATATTTTTTATCTCTAAGAACAACAGGTGATTATATGTCAAACTAGCTATCCTCCTTGGTACCATAATGGTGTGAGTCACAGTATGTGTCCTATCAGACACTGAGTTAGTCTTGAAGGTAGACAAAAATGCTGGAGCAACTCAGCGGGTGAGGCTGCATCTATGATGCAGCGACACCTGCTGAGTTTCTCCAGCATTTTTGTCTACCTTCAATTTTCCAGCCTCTGCAGTTCCTTTTTAAAGAGTTAGTCTTGGTTATCTCTGGGAAACTAAAGCTTATTTTAGTGACCTTGAGGTGTCCTCATGATCTACTGGTTGAATTAGCCTAAACATTCTTCAAAATCATCATCTTGTTTTCCTAAGCAGGGTTAGGTAAATGCTATGTTGCTAATTTAGCTGACAACTCAATTTTTACGACATTTCGTAACGACATTTCGTTCAGACCGTAAGGTCTGAATGACAAATAAAGAATTTAATTCTAATTCTAAAAACTCAATTTTAGCTGACATATATGTATATGTATATATGTTTAAACCTTACATTACACCAATATTTTCCCTTTTTGCACTACCTGATGTATTCATCTTACGAATGATTTGTACGAATAGTAGGCAAATTAAAGTCTTTCCCTCTATCTTGTAACACATGACAATCATTTTTTTAGTTTAGTTTAGTTTAGCATAGATATACAGCACGAAACATGCCCTTCGTCCCAATGAGTCCGCACCGACCAGCAAACCCCGTACACTAACACTATCCTACACACTCTAGGGACAACTTTCAATTTTACCATGCCAATTAATCTACAAACCTGTATGTATTTGGAGTTTGGAGGAAACCGGAGCACACAGAGAAATCCCATGCAGGTCATGGGGAGAACGTACAAACTCCGTACAGACAGCACCCGTAGCCAGGATCGAACCCTGGTCTCTGGCGCTGTAAGGCAGCAGCTCTACCTCTGTGCCACCGTGCAGTCCAATAATAAACCTATCCCTTTAAGGTTATACAAGAGACCAATGAAAAAGACTTAGCTGGACTTCAACGACACTGGCTATGTAGACAACATGGAAGACATTTAAATGCCCACCATCACCCCAGTCTGATGTTAATAATTAGATAACAAACACCATAGGTTAGGGAAACTGGGAAGTCAAAATCAGGAAAGGCTGATGATGTGGGTTGTGTTGAATAATAGAGTTGTAGATCATGTGAGCTGTAGATAACCAGTGCAAATGGTTCAAGGGGAAATTAGATGCGTTTCCAGTGCATCGAAGTTGGGTGGGAAGGGGGGCGAGTGTGAAGAAGGAATGTGACTGAGTAAGGTGGGATTAAATATCACTATGAAAAAGAATGGGCCTGCTCTGCACACAGTTCAGTTTAGTTTATTGTCACCTGTACTGAGGTACAGTGAAACGCTTTTGTTGCGTGCCACCCAGTCAGCAGAATTTGCAGAATGCCCTGTTTGAAGATCCATTTCAATATTACAGCTCTCCTCAGAAATTAAAAATGTGCAGTAGTGGCATGCCTCGGCAAGGCCACCAGCATAATCCCACCCCGAACACTCCCTCTTCTCCCGTCTCCCATCAAGCAAGAGGTAAAGAAGTGTGAACATACTTAGCTCCAGATTTAGGGACAATTTCTTTCCAGCTGTTATCAAACAAATGAACCATCCAATCACCAACTAGGGAGCAGTCCTGACCTACCATCTACAACATTGGAGACCCTTGGACTGTCTTCAATCAGACTTTATCTTGCACTAAATGTTATTCCCTGTATCCTGCATCTGTACACTGTGGATGGCTTGATTGTAATCATGTATAGTCTTTCCGCTGCATGGGTGGCAAGCAGCAAAATAGCTTCTTACTGTACTTCGGTGCACGTGACAATAAACTAAATTAAACTAAGGGCTCTGGATCTGTTGCTGACCTGACAGGTGCTGTGGGTAGGAAAATCTCCAAGCATGCTGGCACTGGGTGGAAGGCACTATGGCACGAATGAAGGACTTTGAAGAGGTGCTAAGTGGGAAATAGCATTTGTGATCTGACACACACCGATTCTTCTAAAAGAGTGATATTGCTATAACATTTTGAGGGGAGACCTGTTAGAAATATATAAAATTATGAAAGTGGAGGGGATCTATTACACACAGGAACACTGAAGTCATCAAGCATGAAAAGCTAAAACAAAAATGCAGGTGCTGAGAAGATTGAAATATAATCAGAGAATGCAAGAGTCACCAAGCGCAGCTGTGGAAAGAGAAACAGTTAACATTGATAATAAATAACCCATGTCAGAAATGGGATAGAGAGAAAATAAGATAATTTAAAACATTTTTAAAGTTAGTGTTTAATTAGAAGACCTTTGGACAGGTTCCTGGATAGGAAAGGTATAGAGTGATGTGGGCCAAACAAAGGCAGGTGGGACTGGTATAGATGGGGCGTCTTGGTTGCCATGGGCAAGTTGTTCCCCGTTGTATGACTCTTTGGCTGAGTTGCAGAAGGGATGGGGAGGAATGGATAGGGGATATCTCTCTTAAAGTTAAGCCAGCGTTATCATAGTGGCAATCTATTGATGAAGCCATCTGATTGATAGATTAATGCAGGGGTCGGCAACCTACGGCCCGCGGGCTAAATGCGGCCCGTAACTCAAAATCATTCGGCCCACAGGTATATTTTTTTCCCGCAAGCCACCGGCCCGCAATGGTATCTTTTTTACTCAGCGCGCCCCTGACCCAATCCGGCCAGCAGACAGAGAGGGGTGAGTCCGTAATGGGCGTCTCGCAAGCAGCCTGTCGTGGCCCTTCTGTTTTGAGTGTGTGTTAAGGGTATGTTTTGGTGTTTTTTCTAAGTCGTATGTGGGGGAGGGGGCGGGCAATAGGGGGAAACTTTTCTTATTGTGTTCCAATCCGTCCTGAGTTTCGATCATCCAACGAGAGGGTCTGAACATCGGGCCGTCAGCACAGTGATGAATGTTGATTCCACTGTAGTCGATGCTAATGTTAAATGGTTGTGTTAAATTGAATCGTTGTTTTTTTGCACAATAAATGCAAAGTTGATTTAAAGATTTTTGAGGGTCGTTTCAATACTAGTGTCTCAAACTAACTCCCATTTTCAGTAGACATAATCTATCTATCTATCTATCTATCTATCTATCTATCTATCTATCTTTAAAACTGTGTGTGTGTCTGGCTGTGTGTGTGTCTGGCTGTCTTGTGGGTGCCACATTCGGCCTTTGATTCCATGCTACGCCAGCACTCTGTCATTAAACTCCGTCATTTTTTCCATGTCGCTAGCTCATTCATTTTACATCCGATTTTGCACTCCTCAAAACTTTTTGTCTTTTTATGTACCCATTTTAAAATAAAATCATACACCCCACTCCACTCCACTCACTCATTTTGTCGCCTCCTGCTGGCCAGCGACCATAACAGCTTGAGCTTGAGTTAGAGGACCATGTCTCCCGTGGGGGCTACGGGTAGGGAACGGGTGCACTTGGTCTAGTATTTCTTAAATATATAAATATGTCAAAGTTCCCCAACCGCTCACAGACCTGGGACCCGGTCTCTGGGTAGAACCGAGTTGCCAACCCCTGGATTAATGAGTGCAGATAGAATGAGAGAAATCAAACCAAGCGGCATTGCCAAATGCAAGTCAGAGATGTAGGAGACGCCCAGGAAATCAGACACCCATCAGTACACGGGGAAAACAAAACCGAGTTAATATCACAGATATATAACTCACTCCAAATTGTGAAAAGTTAAATTTCCGATAGAGTTTGTGTAGATGACTCGAAGACCTAAATAACTAAAGCAAGCCGGGAAATGAAAAAAATACAGAAACAAAGAACTGCTGATGCTTTGGTTAATACACAAAAGGACACAAAATGCTGCAGTAACTGAGCAGGTCAGGCAGCATCTCTGGAGGACATGGATAGGTGACATTTAGGGTCAAGACCCTTAAATAGAGACACCTAAATATAGCATTTATAACAATTTTACAGTAAATGAAATAAATATTGGACACATGGGATTCAGGTGAAAGTTGTCAAAAACAAGTATTCAGCAATTAGTTATTGTTTTATTAACCGTCCTTCAATAAATATTCAAGTCGTCTTTTTTTTTCAAACAGCGTTCGTTCTGCATTATCTAAGGCTCCAGTTTAGTTTAGATTATTGCAAAGATCCTATAAGTTTATTGGTTTATTGTCCGCTATAGGATCTTTGGTATATTGTCACGTGTACAGTGAAAAGCCTTTTGTTGCTTGCTAACCAGTCAGCAGAAAGACAATACATGATTACAATCGATTCATTCACAGTGGATAGATAGATGATATGGGAATAACGTTTAGTGCAAGGTAAAGCCAGCAAAGTCCGATCGAGGATAGTCCGAGGGTCATCAAAGAGGTAGATAGTTCAGCGCTGCTCTCTGGTTGTGGTAGGATGATTCGGTTGCCTGATAACTTAATGATAGCGTACAAATATAAATATAGAAACAAATGTAACTTTTACAAGGTTTGCAAACCTTAATGTGTAAGCATTCAGTTACAAACATTTGTCACATCCTGTGGAACAACTTGATCCAACAACAATTTCCGTTGTTACTCTTCAACAAAAAACCACAATCGCCAGAAGTATCAAGTCCAAGCGCCGACTATTTTAAATTCAATGTAACTCGCACCCACTAGATTTAAATAGGATTAGGAGGCAGAGATCAGGCATTGAATGACGGAGTAGACTCGATGGGCCGAACGGCCTAATTCTACTCCTATAGAAACATAGAAAATAGGTGCAGGAGTAGGCCATTCGGCCCATCGAGCCTGCACCGCCATTCAAATATGATCATGGCCGATCATCCAACTCAGCATCCCGTACCTGCCTTCTCTCCATGATCCCTTTAGCCACAAAGGCCACATCTAACTCATTCTTAAATATAGCCAATGAACTGGCCTCAACTACCTTCTGTGGCAGAGAATTCCAGAGATTCACCACTCTCTGTGTGAAAAATGTTTTTCTCATCTCGGTCCTAAAAGACTTCCCCCTTAAACTGTGACCCCTTGTTCTGGACTTCCCCAACATCGGAACAATCTTCCTGTATCTAGCCTGTCCAACCCCTCAAGAATTTAGTAAGTTTCTATAAGATCCTCCCTCAATCTTCTCAATTCTAGCGAGTACAAGCCGAGTCTATCCAGTCTTTCTTCATATGAAAGTCCTGACATCCCATGAATCAGTCTGGTGAACCTTCTCTGTACTCCCTCTATGGCAAGAATGGCTTTCCTCAGATTAGGAGACCCAAACTGTACGAAATACTCCAGGTGTGGCCTCACCAAGACCCTGTACCACTGGAGTAGAACCTCCCTGCTCCTATACTCAAATCCTTTTGCTGTGAATGCTAACATGCCATTCGCTTTCTTCACTTCCTGCTGCACCTGCATGCCTACTTTCAATGACTGGTGTACCATGACACCCAGGTCTCGTTGCAGTTCTCCTTTTCCTAATCGGCCACCATTCAGATAATAGTCTACTTTCCTGTTTTTGCCACCAAAGTGGATAACCTCACATTTATCCACATTATACTGCATCTGCCATGCATTTGCCCACTCACCCAACCTATCCAGGTCACCTTGCAGCCTCCTAGCATCCTCCTCACAGCTAACACTGTCCCCCAGCTTCGTGTCATCCGCAAACTTGGAGATGTTGCATTCAATTCCCTCGTCCAAATCATTAATATATATTGTAAATAGCTGGCTTCCCAGCACCGAACCTTGCGGTACCCCGCTAGTCACTGCCTGCCATTCTGAAAAGAACCCGTTTACTCCTACTCTTTGCTTCCTGTCTGCCAGCCAGTTCTCTATCCACATCAATACTGAACCCACAATACCGCGTGTTTTAAGTTTGCATGCTAATCTCTTATGGGGGACCTTGTCGAAAGCCTTCTGAAAGTCCAGATATAACACATCCACTGGTTCTCCCGTATCCACTCAACTAGTTACATCCTCGAAACTATAACTTGTGAATTTCAAAAAGACGAATAACGTTTAAAAAAAAAATTACAAACGGAGTCTAGAAACACTGACTGAAACCGTTATCAATTTGTAAAATCTGTTTCAGCGTCGGAAAGAATCTACCAGTTTTCATTGATTAAAAGATTGATTGAATTGCAAGATAAAGCAAGGAAACCTCGGACCCCCGCGGACCATCGACCGCTCGTTTTGTGCAACCCCGCTTTCTCATCCACACTTTAGAGGCAATTTACAGAGGCCAATTAACCAACAACCCCGCATGTCTTCGAGACGTGGAAGGAAACCAGAGCACCTGGAGGGATTCCACGTGGTCTTCGTCTTTTGCTCGGCGATTAGAGTTAAAAAGGACGCTCTCAAACACAAAATGGGAACGATCCCAGTTATATTTTCGATGAATAGGACAATTCAGAAACAGCAGGATAGTGATTCAAATGCCGGAGGGAATAAACTGGCCGTACAGTGACCGACGGAGCAAAAACAAAATAACGTTTTGCAAGAACACCTTTGGAATCGTGAACAAAACACAAAGTGCTAGAGGAACTCAGCGGGTCAGGCAGCATCTGTGGAGGGAATGGACAGACGATGTTTCGGGTTGGAACCCTTCTTCAGACTTCAGTCCAAAATCCTGGTGTTAGACACTGACTGAAACTCTCCAGACTTCAGTTTGAAGATGTGCCCCGACCCGAAATGTCCCGCTGAGTTCCTCTAGCACTTTGTGTTGTGTTCAAGATTCCAACCAAAGATCCTATAGGATCTTTGATTCCAACATCTGAAGTCCCTTCGGTCTTCAGTAACTGAGGGAGGTATTCTAAAGACACGTGCTCGTGTCAACGCCAAGACACATTGAAATAAATCTAATGTCGTTATTTATTAAACGTATTCAAACATGTTTTAACGTACTTGGATGAACCATAATCCCAAGACTCTCATCACATTGCTAAACTCACGAAAGTAAATTTCAATAATATTATTGCTTGATATTTTTGACAGAACTTCGTTATCTCGTGGCTTTGTTTATTCCATCCATTATTGCCCCACCCAAACATTGTAAGAACTTTACTACTAAGCCAACAATCATTTCTCAGGTTCTGAACCAAATCGGTGTCATCTTGTACTGATGAGTGCATGCACTGCAAGTTTGAATTGTTAAGAGTTTCTGTACCTCGGCTCCCAAAACGCTCACAAAAGCCACGATGCAGCAAATGAAGGCGCAGATCCAGATTCTGTTCAGCATCGTGGGACCTCAGCTGTTGATGCAAACACGAAGAATAAAAGACACAGAACACCGGCAGCACCACAAAACCGTTTGCAACTCTTGAGCTGAGCTCAGCGGAAACCTACCCAAATTGAAGTGATTGGGCGAGGGAAGGGAGGGGCGGTGAGGTTGGAGTTAAGAACTTGTAAAGCGTTACCAACATATACTGTGTGTGAAACGCATACTCACTTTGTGAACTAACCCCAGCGTTTCGAGATGAATCTTCAATCCGCAGTTGACGCCCTTGGACAGAGCTGATAATTCGATAGATCTAGATTTAACTCGGCTCACCAAAATGAAGAGGACACATTGTGCTTCACACATGCAGCATTGTCCTGAAAACCAAAGTCTACTTTATAGCAAAAAGAATGAATAATCTTTCACATAAAACATTATAAAACACGCTTGGGCGGTTTACGGAAAATAGACACAAAAAGCTGGAGTAATTCAGCGGGCCAGGCAGCATCTCTGGAGAAAAGGAATATGCGACGTTTCGGATCGAAACCCTTTATGGAGAGACTAGACCAAGGGGGACCCGTTGGGTCCCATAGAACAAATGAAACACATACATGTAAAAAGTAATGAAGGTCAAGAAAAGGTGGAGCCCACAATGGTCCATTGTTGGCTGTGGGGTAGGTGATAACGAGTTATACAGACAGTAAAACGTATGACGACAAGGGTGGGGGAGGGACAATGGGGGTGCAAGGGTTATTTGAAGTTAGATAAATCAATATCACTGGGTTCTAAACTTTCTCTAATTTCAAGTAACTCCCAGCATTCCCTCTCTCTCCGTCTCGCCCCAACCTAGTCGTCCTGCCAGTACCACTGTTCATATCCAAATATCCCTTCATTATCACCTCTTCCACAGCCAAAAATGGGCCATTTTGGGCTCCACCTTTCCTTGATCATTGGTGCTGGCTCTGATTTCTTTTGAACCTTTTCATATCTCTAGTCCCCCTCCGCCCCGCCCCCCGACTCTCAGTCTGAAAGGTTTCAACCCGAAACATAACCTATTCCTTTTCTCCAGAGATGCTGCCTGACCCGTTGAGTTACTCTGGCATGTTGTGTCTGTCTTCAGTGTAAAGCAGCATTTGCAGTTTCATCCTACACAGGAATTTAATTGGACGGGCAACAAGATTTAATTATCTCAATGTTGGCCTTTTATTCTTTTAAAGTGTGACTCATAATTTATATTAAGAAATGTCACGTTCAGTTGTGACAAATTATATATGTAGGAAAATATCTCTGCATGAGGAAATGTTACAATGTTCAACCAACTTGGAAACAATTAGGTTAGAATGTGGCAGTAACCATTCTACCAAGTGTTGAAGGTACACAGAGCAACTGTGTGCCTTCTGTGATCTGTGATCTGTGGTAACAATATGGCAAAGAGATAAGGAAGACATTTGCATATTATATATATATTAAGATAATGTAATTTTTTTTAATGGTCAGGTTCCCCCCCTAAAATGACACTAGTCATGTGCTGTGTCTGACAAGGAGTATATGCAAGTAAGATTATTCCAAAAAGTTGTGGGTCTGTTGGAACAAATTAATGGACAGATTGTACGTTCCCACTGACTGCGTGAGATTTCTCCACGTGCTCCGTTTTCCTCACATATTCCAAAGGCTAGCAAGTTAAATGGCGACTCTAAATTGCCCTCTCGTGTGTAGGACATAGAACTAGTGTACAAGTGATCATTGGTCAGTGCGGATAGGTTGACCGAAGGGCCCGTTTCCATGCTGTGCCTCTAAACTAACCCAAACTAACATTACTACCTAGTTTAGAAGGTTGCTAACCATGTCAGTGTATTTAGTTTAATTTAGATTTGTTTAATTTATTGTCATGTGTACCGAGATACAGTGAAAAGCTTTTGTTGCATGCTAACCAGTCAGCGGAAAGACAATACATGATTACAATCGAGCCATTTATAGTGTATAGATACATGATAAGGGAATATGGTTTAATGCAAGGGTTTGTCCTCAGTAACATTACATTTTACAAATTCAGAGGGAGTTTACAATACTTTCAATGGGAAAGTTAGGGTGGCCAATGTCACATATGCAATTTGTACAGTCATAGAGCAAAGGAAGAGGCCCTTCAGCCTATCCTACCAATGCCAACCCTTAAATACCCTTCTATACTAATCTAATTTACCACTCCTTTGTCCCTGTGTGTATTCTTATTGGCATTTCAAGTGCCCTTCCAAATGCTTCTTAAATATGAGAGTACATGCGTCCATTCATGGGCAGTGTGTTTTTGATTCTGTGGGTGAAAAATACCCTCAGATCACTTCTGGATCTCTTAGATCTACGGTCTAAAAAGAGGCCTACAGGAGCAGGGATGCAGACCTCTACAGGCAGGCCAAGTACAAGCTGAGAAGAGGAATCAGAGCTGCCAAGGAAAGGTACTCTGAGAAGTTGAGGAGCAAGTTCTCAGCTAGTGACTCTTCTTCAGTTTGGAAGGGCTTGCAAGAAATTACCAGCTACAAGAGGAAAGCCCCCCGCTCTTTGGACAATCGTCAGCTGACCAATGACCTGAATGAGTTTTACTGCAGGTTTGAAAATCAGAAACATAACCCTGGTACCCCCTACCCCTGTCCCCAACCAACACAGCCAGACCCCATTCTACAAAGAATGAACTCTGCACCCTCTCCTTCCTATTCACCACTTTACACCTACTTAAGGCAAGACTCCAGTATGAAAAGAGTGGACCATTTCCCACCCCAATCAAACACTTCAACCCACTCACAGCCTGACCTCATTGTGCAAAGACTAGACCCTTCTATCCCCCTCCAATCACCACTTCATACCCAATCTCCTACACCCTCCATCATCAATAACAAAAATAGAAGAGGTGGAGAGGCTTTTCAGAGGACAAAAAAGCCAGAAATCTCCAGGACCTGACAATGTTTCCCCCTCTAAGTTCTGTGCCAAACAGTTGGCACCGGTATATACAAACATTTTTAACAAGTCCCTGCAAACATGTACTGTCCCTGCCTGCTTCAACGTCTCCACTATTGTCCCTGTACCCAAAAAGGCAAGGATTACTTGTCTTAAGGACTACAGGCCTGTCGCACTGACCTCTGTAGTCATGAAGGCACTCGAAAGGCTTGTGCTGGCCAAGCTGAAAAATATCACAAATTCCCTGCTGGACCCTCTGCAGTTCTGTGGATGATGCAGTCAACCTGGGCCTGCACTTCTTCCTAGAGCACCTGTACTGCCAGGGGACCTATGTGACGATCCTGTTTGTTAATTTTAGCTCTGCATTCAACACCATTGTGCCAGAGCTACTACACTCCAAACTTTCCGAGTTGACTGTGCCTGAACCCCTCAGTCGGTGGATCACCAGCTTCCTGACAGACAGGAAGCAGCATGTGAGGCTGGGAAAGCACAGCTCGGACCCGCAAACGCTCAGCATAGGAGCACCGCAAGGCTGCGTACTCTCACCTCTCCTCTACACCAACGACTGCACCTCCACAGACACCTCTGTCAAGCTTCTCAAGTTTGCGGACGACACAACCCTGATTGGACTGATCCAGGATGGGGAGGAATCTGCCTACAGACAAGAAGTGTCACAGCTGGCGTCCTGGTGCCATCGCAACAACCTAGAGCTCAATGCTCTTAAGACAGTGGAATTGATTGTAGACTTTAGGAGAGCTACCCATCCCCTCACCCCACTCACCATCAACAACACCACAGTCACATCTGTGGAGTCTTTTAAGTTCCTGGGAACCATCATCTCCAAGGACCTTAAGGGGGGACCTTAATCGATTCCACAGTCAAAAACAGGATGTACTTCCTACGGCAGCTGAGGAAGCAATCTGCCACAGGCAATTATGGTCCCATTCTACACGGCCATCGTAGAGTCTGTTCTCACCTTCTCCATCATGGGCTGGTTTGGCTCAGCCACCAAGCACGACGCCTGGAGGCTGCAGCGAATCATCCGATCAGCAGAGAAGGTTATTGTCTGCAACCTTCCCTCCATTGATGAACTGTACACTGCAAGGGCCAGGAAGCGAGTGGGCAAGATCATCTCTGACCCCTCTCACCCTGGCCACAAACTCTTTGAATCACTTCCCTCTGGAAGGCGACTCCAGATTGTCAAAGCTGCCACAGCCAAACATAAAAAGATTTTATCCACGAGTAGTTGCTCTACTCAACAGCCAAAAATCTGTAGCCTCCCTTTGATCTGGTATTTTGTTGGTTCACATGCTTGATCAATGGTGTTTTATCATTAATGTTTTATTATTATTAATGTTTAATGTTTTCTGAGTCATTCGTAACTGCCACTGTATGTCATGTTGTTACTTGTGGGCGGAGCACCAAGGCAAATTCTATGTATGTGAATACTTGGCCAATAAACTTACTTACTTACTTACTTTTCACGTTAAACCTATGGAATGAAAAAAAAATTACTGATGAATAGATTGGATAAAACTTGTAAAAGCACAAAGTGCAAGCGGAATTCAGTGGGTCAGGTTACATCTGTGGAGGCAATGAACAGACGATGTTTTGTGTTGGGTTCGAGAATGAAGGGTTCTGACCTGAAATGTTATCAGTCCATTTCCCTCCACAGATGCTGCCTGATCTACTGAGTTCCACCAGCACTTTTTGTTTTGCTCAAGATTCCACCATCTGCAGTTTCTTGTGGCTCTACTGGTTAGGTATACCTGCTCTGTAATAGAGGTTGCAACATCCCATAGACTGGTACATGGTGGATAGAACAGGCTTGGTGGGATATGGACCAAACACGTGCAGGTGCAATGTGCAATTGGGACATGTTGGTTGGTGTGGTCAAGTTGGGCCGAACGGCCTGTTTCCACACTGTATCATTCTGTGACCTAAAAGGTTAACCTTTTCTCTTTCTATGGGTACAGCTAAACCCGTGGTGATGTTCTTGCATTTTCTGTTTTTATTTCAGCTTTTCCAGCATCAGCAAATTGATATTTATTTTTCATACCTGGTCTATAATTGAGTATGTTCGCCTGATTTCACTCTACTAAACAACGTACCTCGGTGACTGCCAATCACCCCCCCCGGACACTTATTATTTATTTTTTATTCAAATCGTTTGCTATGTCGCTCTTCAAGGGAGATGCTAAATGCATTTCGTTGTCTCTGTACTGTACACTGACAAGGACAATTAAAATTGAATCTGAATCTGAATCTGAATCTGAATCTGATTTATAATGAGGGGGAATTGCTTGGTCTTGTACCTATAGGAGCAAGGGACTACAAGATGGTCTGAAGAAGGGTTTCCCCGAAACGTTACCCATTTCCTTCGCTCCATAGATGTTGCTGCACCTGCTGAGTTTCTCCAGCATTTTTGTGTACCTTCGATTTTCCAGCATCTGCAGTTCCTTCTTGAACACTACAAGAATGCTGGTTTACAAAAAAAGACACAAAGTGTTGGAGTAACTTTGGTGGTCAGGCAGCATCTCTGGAGATCATGGATAGGGTGACCCGTTCTTCAGAGATGCTGCCCAAAGATACAAGAGGAGTATCGAGTATCTAGTATCTTTGATGCTGCCTGGTCCGCTGAGTTACTCCAGCACTTTGAGTCCTGCAATTGGATCTGGTTTGTCCATGGATGATCATTCCCACCTGTAGCAAGGCAGCATCACGTGGTCTGTTCACAGGTTGTGCCTGATCCCTGATTGGACGTGACTGGTCACTGGGGGGAAGACCAATCGCCGTGGACATTAATTCCAAGTCGGCGCAACCAATCACCTCCTCGCTTTTTGTTTGTCCTTAGCAACACGGTGGACAATACGGCGGCGGACGCATAGCAACCAAGTTGGGGTCGGAGCTCTGGGTCAAGGCGGCGGGAGGGGGGGTGGGGGGGAGAGAGTCCTGGCAGAATGGTCAATGGTCATCAAGGGGGAAAGCAATGGCGGTGGGGGCAGGTTAATGGTTAACGGAGGGGGAGGAGGGAGGAGGGAGTGAACACGGGGACGGGCTACTGGATTACAGGGTCAGCAGCAGTGTCTTGGTTACTGGGCAGCGAGGAAGGTCTGGAGACTTCTCAGTTAGCAGGGTGGGAGAAGCTAGTGGGGTCTAGAGTCTGCTCATTTGTCTTGGAAGAGAGTGGCTGGGGATCTGGGCACTGGTCAGTGCAGTTAAGGCCAGAAGGTGGATTGAGCATCGGATATTGGAAGGACAATGAGCTCTCCGCTGTCATCTCTGGGAAAGCTGAGGAAAGTCTCGCTGCACCTGCCGGAGCTGCAGGGTCGCGGGTAAGTAAGGTTTGCATTATTTATTCACTTGTTTTTGCTTCGAATAAATGGATGCAACACACACACACACACACACACACACACACACACACACACACACACACACACACACACACACACACACACACACACACACACACCCCCCCACACCCACACCCCACACACACACACACACACACACACACACACACACGTATTGTAAATTATGTGAGATTAATTGCTGCTGTCCAGTGGTCCACAGATCAGCTCGAGCGAGTTACAACAGTTACAACGAGTGGGAATAAGCAAGCCTTTTTTAGGTTGACTAGTGAAGCATCAGTGGCTTGGACAGCTGCTGTCCTAGAAGGATCAAATGTTATATCTCCATATTTGCTGCTGATGACAAAACTAGGTTAGATTGTGAGTAGGGAGAAGAATGTAAAGGGGCTCCAGTGGGTCTACTTCAGCTTCTGCAGTTCCTTTTTGAACATTTTGACTACTCCATCATCTGCAGTTCCTTCTTGAACATTTGTCTACTCCACTGCGATATCTCCTCAAGGTATGCCTACTTTAAAGAAGTTCTCCTCCTCCCTCCGAAGACAGTTTTCCTCCTCTTCCTTTCTTCTCCCCGCCCGCCCCCTACATCAATCTGAAGAAGGGTTTCGGCCTGAAACGTTGCCTGTTTCCTTCGCTCCATAGATGCTGCCTCACCCGCTGAGTTTCTCCAGCACTTTTGTCTACCTCCAGGCGGTTAGGTTGAGTGAATGTGCAAGAACTTGGCAAATGCAATATAACGTTGAAGGCTGAGGTTATCCATTTTAATGCATGGACTAGAAAAGCAGAGCATTTTGATATCTTCTCTTTTCTAATATTGACACAGTTTTCACCATATTTTCTAATCAACATTTGAAGCTGCACTTTTTAACTTTGTGTAATATTATAGGCATGTCCTTGAGTCACACCTGTACAATAAAGACTCCCAACACAAATCCTCTCCCTGTTCGAGTTTTGGAGTAGTTCCATAGAATAAATTCACTTCCCAAGACAGTCAAAAGGCTAATATTTTAAAGAACGTTGATTATGGTATGGTGGTGTCACAGCCAAGCTGACCTGATCTGTATGTAAAGGGAAGTTACAGTGATAACCCACTTTTGTATCCTCATCCAAATTAATTGCATGATGGGCTGATTATGCTGTTTTTCATGAGTTTATGTCCACCATTTATTCCTATATTTAAAACTGACAACATTCAAAATAAATTAAAGACAAAATAACAGCCTTGCACCAACATTGCGTCAGGACATATTGCATCATCCACCCGCTGTCTCATCATTTAAGTTAACATTTTGTGAATTCACAAAATAGTTATCTAGCCATTCACAAAATGGCTTGCACTCCAAAGAGGAAAACAAAGACCATAACCTTGCATCAACATTGCTCTAAGTCCCAGCAGGAGATCACAAAGTTGGTAGGGGTGAGGCAAGTGCGACTGCATAAGGAAGACAACTCTGAGATGAGGCCTTGCTGATTCAGGAGAGTAAGGAGGATCTGAGAAAGACAAGTGATGCTCCGAAGAAAGATTTGAGGCACCAGGAGTTTCTATAAACTCAAACACCCTGCACTGATGCCTCGTTGAAGTCATTTGTACAGCCGGAAAACACAACTTCTAAATGCTGCGATAAAGAAGAAACAATACCAGTGGACCACGTGAGGACTGGAGAAAAGTATTATTCAGTGACAAAAGCGATTTCCTGGTTTGTGGCCAATGTACCATGTTCTGAGATCACCCAAAGAGCTAGTGAGAAAATGCCACATTGACCAATAGACAATAGGTGCAGGAGTATGCCATTCGCCCTTTCGAGCCAGCAGCGCCATTTCTGTGTTTGCATCTTCCCTGGCTATACAATGATGGTACATCTCCAATGTTTGCAAAATTGATAGCCCTCTCAACTGTGTCTCATTTGCATACAATACTTTTGGTTTGTCCTTACTTTCATCCTACCAATTTCCACATTCAGTGAATTATGTTACATGACCATCAAGGATGCCTATCGCTCTATCCCTCGCCCTCACTTCGGTAAATCCAACCATACTGCGATGCTGCTTCTTCCTGCCTACAGGCAGCAATTAAAGAGCGCACCCCCAGAGGTGAGGACTGTAGAAAAATGGTCGGGGGGGGGGGGGGGGGGGGGGGCAGAGGAACATCTCCAGACTGAAGAAGGGTCTCAACCCGAAACGTCGCCCATCCCTTCTCTCCATAGATTCTGCCTCACCCGCTGAGTTTCTCCAACATTTCTCTGCAGGACATCGTTGTTCAGTTGCATGAGCAATTCTGAGCCTCCAGTCACCTGTCATTTAATTCACAACCACACTCCCACTTTGACCTCTCCATCTTTGGCCTCCTACATGCTTCAGTAATGCTTAACATAAGAACTAAGAACAGCACCTCTTATTTCATAGTATGTTGAAGCCCTTAAGACTTGATACTGAATTTAAAAAAAATTAAGTACGCACACCCCTTTTTCTTTCTCTTTTTATTTTACTTTTCTGCCTCCTATTGCCAATTTATAAAGCAATTATTACCTTGATAACTTTGATCTGCAACCTTTTGCAGACATTCTCTCTGTTGTCTCCACTCTTTGTCTCCACCTCACTCCACTCTCCACATTTTTTCACTTGTCTCGTTCTGGTGAAGGATCTTTGAACTTAAATGAAATGCCAACTCTGTTTCTTTCCCCAAAGATGCCAAGACCTTCCAGCATTTCTGTTTATATGTGTTACAGTTTTAATTTTCTGTTTATATTCTCCACAGCAAACAAGTTGTCTGCTTTGAAGAGAACTATACAGGTAGGACAGACCAATTGTCTCCTTCACTACCAAACTCTAAACCATCAATATTCCTCATAGATGTCTGCTGATAAGTCTAGCACCTTTCAGTGTGCTACTGATCATTTGCACTTTCAAGGAACTATTGACCTACAATTGACTGCTGGATGAAAAGAGGTAAAGGTCCATTCTCATGATTCCATCTGAAATATTCCTGTCCGGCGGTGGATCATTGGTGCAGAGGCTAGGACAATTCCCTGCAGATTTTCATCAGGTTTGGCACAGACTCCTGGCAGTATCCAATCTGCACACTCAAGTAACACTCAGATTGCCATGACAACAGTTTCATTTGAATCTGATGAACGAAGGGTTAGAAACATAGAAACATAGAAATTAGGTGCCAGGAGTAGGCCATTCGGCCCTTCGAGCCTGCACCGCCATTTAATATGATCATGGCTGATCATCCAACTCAGTATCCCGTACCTGCCTTCTCTCCATACCCTCTGATCCCCTTGGCCACAAGGGCCACATCTAACTCCCTCTTAAATATAGCCAATGAACTGGCCTCAACTACCCTCTGTGGCAGAGAGTTCCAGAGATTCACCACTCTTAGTTAGTTAGGAGTTGCAGAGGAACGATGTATTAGGAACATAATCAAGGTGTGGTTTGTGCACTGTTTAACCTTGCTTCCATCTTTATATTTATATATAATGGCTATGCATCAGTAACAGCAAATGCCAATTAAACAAATTCCCCCTCCCCCGCCCCCCCCCCAAAAAAAAACCCACATCATCTTAGCACTTTTTGATCGATAATATTTTGTAATGGTATCAAGTGAACTTTTATTTTTTATTTTTTTAACTGTCTCTGGCAAAGTGGAAACACAAAAAAACATCAGTTTGAAGAAGGGTCTTGAACAGAAACATCAACAGCTCTGCAGTCTCTTGTGTCTCTACAATAAATAATAGCTCTTTTTTACATTGGTTAATTAATGTATGGAAATCCATTGCCTTGATGGTCATTTGCGGAATTGGTCATTTCCCCTGCATAATAGTGAGGTGACAAATATTCAACGCTGCTGTGATAAGAGTCCAGCACCTCAAATCCAGTACTCAAAAACTTCAGTTAGAAAGAAGTTTACAAAATTATTTAAGTTTATTCATCTAAAATAATATGATAGACAACAGGGTAGAACAGAATTCTGAAGAATGTATTGACAAATGGGTAGATATGTGGACAAATGAAACTTAACCTAGACGTTTGAAGTGACACATTTCAGGATAATGAGTGGGTAAAGTTCTACATGTTAAATGAGCTGACACAGGGATTGAGAGGTGGAGCTGGATAAAGGTTGGAGAGAGTGAAGTGCTTGCATGTTTTTCCTGAAAATGGCTGACCAGGCAGGAAATGATATTTAAAAAAAACAATTGGTGATAGGAGCACTGCCTCGTATCACTAAGCCAATTTAAAATCCAATTTGCCAAATTACTCTTGATCCCATAACTCTTAACTGTTGGACCAGTCTCCCATGTGGAACATTGTCAAAAGACTTACTGAACTGCGTGCAGACCGTATCAAGTGCATTGCCTAATTGAAACCCCCGGCCACTTCCTCAAAAGATGTAATCAAATTACTCGGGAAAATGTACCGTCAATAAAGGATGCTGGCCATTCCTAATCAATCGCTCTCACTCAATGAAGATGAATCCTGTCTCCCAGAGGTTTTTCCTCATAATCTCCCTACTACTGACATCAGTCTCCCCGACCTGTAATTGCCTGGCTTACTCTTTCTGCTCTACCTGAATAAACTTATCACATTCACCAGTCATCTGGCACCAGAGCAGATCTAGACATTTCTGAGAGAATCCCCCAAATGTCCTGATTTGCCCCTGTAGCAGCCTGGAACACATCTGGTACCAGTCTATGGATTTTAAGCCCACTTATCTAAGATCACATATATTTCAACTCCTTGGTTAACTCATCCCTTCCCACCCCCAAACCACCCCCTCCCCAGGTACCTTCCCCCACAACCGCAGAAGATGCAACACCTGTCGTTATACCTCCTCCCTCGACTCTGTCCAGGGGCCGCAACAGTCCTTTCAGGTTAGGCAGAGGTTCACTTGCACCTCCTCCAACCTCATCTACTGCATCCATTGCTCAAGATGTGGACTCTTATACATTGGCGCGACCAAACGCAGACTGGACGATCATTTCACGGAACACCTTCGCTCACTCCGCCTGAACCAACCTGATCTCCCGGTTGCTGGACACTATAATTCTCCTTCCCATTCCTACACAGACCTTTCTGTCCTCGGTCTCTTCCATTGTCAGAGTGAGGCTAAACGCAATTTTGGAGGAACAGCACCTCATATTTCTTAGAGATTTATTAAAATGCACTAAAGATGGAGGACTTAAGAAATGTGGAGAGAGTGGACAACTTCCCACAGGCTATAAGACTGCTAAATGGACTTTGCCCCCTGCCAAGTATCGCGCACAAACCCTCACAATGCAGCAGAGCCACTGTTGTGCCGCTGCCGGTCAGAACGCCTGTTGAATGTTTAGTAGAGTGTTAAATTTGTGACATTTTTTTATTTTTTTTATTTCTATTTATTTTTCATGCACACTGAATGGACACTGGTTGAGCAACGTTTTTTTGTTTCTTCTGGGTATGCGAATACTCAGGAAATGACAATAAAGATATACAATACAATACAACTTATGGTTCTTTTCCTTTAAAAGAGTAGATTTGGTAGTGATATTCCATTCCATTTACAACTACTCAGAAAATTGCCAGTAATTGCCTATTTGTAGCAGCACCTGCCAACATTTGGGCATGGACAGATAGACAGGAATGGGTAAGACGAGAATGAATTGAACATTACACAAGAATTTTCATTGGAGACATTGTCACATTTATAGACAGTACAGGAAACGCCATGTGTCGAAACGCCTTTCATTTAATCTTGCAGGCTGAGAGGATAGTGTTTACAGGAAGTTAGAAAAAAATGCTTGCGTTGCAGTGCTGCAAAAATGTTTTCATACTCGTAATCTGTTTTTGGTGTCTGCACATCACACTTATCTTCAATGGGAGTTCACTCAACACATTATCAATAAATTAGCCTTTGTGATTTGACTGCCATGGCTGGTGCAATAGATGAGTCACATATATTATAGAAGATCATGAGTTTGTGTGTGAGTTTATATACAGTGTTGAGATATCATCAACAGAGGAAACTTTGCATATCAAATACTGACTGTTCTGGAAATTTCTTATGAATTTCCTGGGAATGTATGTAGAGGGAGCTTTAAAGAGTAGTGGAAATAGTACAGCAAAACATTATTATCAACTGTTTATTTCTTTCTGCAGATGATGAGGCTGCCTTACTGAGTGAAATCCTACCTCTATCATGGGCACACAGCCCAATATCGTCCAATCACTCTCCACCAACAAAGTCAAAGGCAAATGGTATGGGTTGTGAAAAGGGCTCAAAATGTCTTTGTTATTGTTTGCTATCAATGGTCCTCTCTGCAGAGGATCCACAAGCGTATATCAAGAAAATATTGTCAAATCAAATAGAGGGATATTTGAAGGGACAACCCCATGCCTTTGGCCTTCATCCCACCGCAGTGGCTGTCTCTTAAGCTTGCAGTTTTCATGCTTTGAAATTCTAACTAGCAGCATGGCCATTGAGGTGGGATTGGAAGATTGGGGAACAGAGATTCAAGAAGGGAATTTCATAGCATAAGCTCTTTAAGGCTTATGATCCAACTACCAATGGTGGGATGTGGACCAACGGTGAGTGGGGGGGGATGGTGGGTAGTGGTTGGGTGGGGGGTTGGTGGGTGAAAGGGGGCCATTGTGGCACAAAACAGCCAAATTAAACATCACAAAAACAAATGGAAAATGTTGCAAGTACTCAGCAGGCCAGGGATTATCTGTGTGGAGAAGAATATAACGACCATTTTGGGTGGTTGATCATTCATCAGAACTAGTAAAAATTAGTAATCAAACATATTTTATATTGAAGAATAAAGGGAAAGGGTTGGAGGGAACATAGGGATGTGTGTGTTAAGAATGAGGCCAAGAAAGACTGAATAACAGTGTAGAGGCTGCTGATGGATAGTGATAGCCTGTTAATTATTTATTGGCCAATATTTATTACGTAGTTTTAATGAATCTGCAAAAAGATACCTATATTGGTGCAGCACGTCACTAATGTAAATTGTCAACTTAGATCTTTGTGCACGAGTCTCAGGAATTCAACTTTGGCCCACTAACCTATGACTCAAAATCACAAATGTTTTTGACTGGATGCAGCTGATAACTGCAGGTTGGATGTTGAGTTCATATTGCTTTAACTTTTCTGATTTGCCTTTTATGGAAAAATTGGTTTTGCATCTCCAGGCTTTAGTCCTGGTGACAATGAACTCATGTCTACAATGATGAAGCGGCTAACCAAAATGGAGCAGCGCGTCCAAAGCCAAGCACTGGAGATCAGCAGGAAGGTAATGAAAGTTTCCCGTCAATGCCATGAAAGTGTTCAGAATAATAGAATTATAGTGTACCACAGCACAGAAAGAAACGACATGAACTACTGACCACAACTTACCAGTACTTTGAAGAGATTTTGCACAGCATTGTTTGCAAATTCAGGGTTCAATACTTCATTTACAATGGATTTTCCCTACTCTTTATTAATTACTTTTCACAGCTGTGTTATTGGTGATCACCAATATATCATGGAGTGCAATCACATGTTTCAGGTGCAACTTCTGAAGAGTTCTTCCTTGCACATGAATTTTATTCACACATAGTGATTTCCAAAATGTGTTTGATATTGTATAATCTGACTATATTCTGTGCTGTTTCCTATAAGGTGTTCATGTAAGTAATTTCCAGTAATTTGATTGTGATTCCATGTATTTGCGAGCTGTTCCCATGAAGGTTTCTCCAAGTCGATTGATGAGGAAGAGCTCCCCAGATATATATTCTGGTCCAAAATAGCGATGCACTGAAACACCTTCCAGAAAAGATTGAATTGTTTTTTTTTTTTTTACAGAATCAGCAAATAGCTGTATTGGAAGAAAAGCTGAGTGTGCTCCAACTATCTAACAGTAAGAGCATTTGATAATTTTTAATGGTGATCTGTCTGATTCTAATGCTGTGCAACAATGATGGAGTGTAGTATGTAGTTCTGCAGACCTTTTATTTATAGTTGTTACAATACATGGTCCAGTTTAGTCAAATTCACTGATGTCGCTAAGCTTTGAGATTAGTCACCGAACCTACAATTAAAGATTGATCTGGGTAGAGACGGTTTTGTTCTGGACTCCATGGTTTTGAAAGAATGTCAAGGTCTGGGAGGGAGTGTGGGTGAAATTTATTACAGTGCACTAAAGATGGAGAACTTAAGAAATGTGGAGAGATTGCACAACTTGTGGTTATTTTCCTTACAACGAGTAGATCTGGTAGTGATATTCAAATCAGGAAGCCTTTTGTTGCAGATGATATGGGGTTTGATGGGCAGAATAGAAGAAGGGGTTTGACCCAAAATGTCACCTGCCAATGTTCTCTGGCGATGCTGCCTGATCTGCTGAGTTACTGCAGCACTTTGTGTCCTTTTGTGTATTAACCAGCAGCTGCAGTTCTTTGTTTCTAGGTTTTTGTTTTCTTTGTTTTGCTATGCAAAGATGGGACTAATTAATTTGGGAGGCTGGAGAATTAGGACCGGAACTGATCGAATTGGGAGATTCATTTTCTGTTCAATCTGTTTCTCTTTATTTTCTGAACAGAAATAGCAGATGAGCCCAAGAGACAGCAGGAGCTGGCAAGATACCTCCAGCTACAGAATCAAGTGTGGGAAATGGAAGTAAGAGATCTACCTGTTCTTTGGAATCAAGATTCATCACACTATCATGCTTCTCCCTTGCACCAAATCTGCCCTTGTTTAGCCTTCCCCTTTCAACCAAAATTGCAGTTTTCATTAGTATTCGCCATTTCTATCTGTCTGTCTATCTTCTTAACCTAGACTTTGATGTTTTGAGTCTACTTGAAGGTTATTTTTTAAATTGAAATCTAACAGGTTCCACTATCTACTTTAATTGTAAATAACCTCAATGATCTCCCCCCTTCTCAGTCCATCCTAGCTTAGTACAGTCTGCATCACTTTTTGGAATTGTTATCATCATTTTCCAGGAGTCAATTGGAAAATGATCAATTGGTACTCAACAAACTTACTCCATATGTAGTCTTCTGGCCATGTGCTATGATATTTCTAAGGTATCTTGTAAACTACACCACAACGCTTGTTTTACAGTTTCATTTTTGGCTTAATGGATATCATCCTTTTTAAAAGTTAGAAGATTTCATTTCAAGACTCGAGTCAGAAATTTGAGTACATAATTCATCTAATCATTCCTATCCCCCTGACAATGCAGTCCTTCCTGACAGTAGTGCAGAATTCATTCAATTCTGCTATTGAGACATTGCACCCTTGAGCAACTAATGGTCCAGCAGGTGGCAGAGGCCAGAACTCTGAACAAACTAGGTTCAATAATGACCAACCCCACTCACCCACTCCACGCCCTGAAGGTGATCAAGAGCAGCATCTTCAGTCAGAGACTGATTGCACCAATGTGCAAAACTGAGAGATATAGGAAGTCTTGTATACCAGCTGCTATAAGGTTTTATAATGCACAAAAATAATTTTGGATTTTTTTAGTATTCATTCATTGTATTTTAACTTGTTAAGTATTGAAGCTGTCTGAGGAAATGTGTGGTGTTATGTCTGTCTTGAAGCTGTTGTGGCACTGTAATTTCCTGTAAAGGATTATTAAAGGTTATTCAATTCAATATTCAATTGGTGCTACTCTTTCAACAGTGTAGTACTCCCACAGCTCTGTCTCTGATAATACTGTGCTCCCTCAGTCCTTTTCTATAGTGCTAGCCCAGGTGACATACTCCATTGTCTAGAGTGCATTTAGATCAATTACCTTTTAATTTCAAGATAATCAATTGAGCCAGCAGATATTTGGAGTCCCATAATCTTGTGGTGGGTACATCAGCGTACAAGTTCCTCAACAAAAAGAAGCACCAGTCATTGAGATACTAAGTTGCTCTCTGTTTCACAGAAAGGATATTGGGAAATTTAATCATGAAGGGTTTTGGTAAACAGTAGTAAATAAGTTGAAACAGAAAAGAACTGTGTTAAGTTTTTTCTTTACTTAATCGGTTTTATAATTTGGAATGCATTGCTTAAAATTAAAAAGGATTCGATAATCATTTTCCCAAAACAATTTCATTAGTGCAGAAAGTATGGTTTTATTTAAGGAGTTGATTGGCTAGAGGCACAAGTTGCATGACAATGGAAAAGGGCAGGGAATAATTATTTCAACGAGCTGCCAAGGTATAGTCAGCTGGTGCCCCCAACATCATTCCATGAAAATGGTTTTCAGGAATATTTTGAATAAAGTTATTTCTTGGATTCGCCTTTTCTTTCATAAATCAACCAAAAACAAGAATGGGGTGAGAGTGGTGACTTGTTTGATATGGCTGGTTTCTGCAGAAGTTCCTGAACGATTACGGGATGATCTGGGTCGGTGCCAAGGAGGATGAAGCCAGTAATGTTTATCTAAAGGAAGAAGAGGAATCTAGAGTGAACCCTGCTGCCAGTGGGCCAGTTCTGTACCCAGGTAAGTTCATAAGTTATAGGAGCAGAATTAGGACATTCGGTCCATCATTCTACTCTGCCTTTCATTCATGGCTGATCGATCGTTCCCTCTCAACCCCATTCTCCTGCCTTCTCCCCATAACCCCTGACACCCGGAAGTTGCACTGTTACCAAAAAGCCTTGTTTGGACTCAATCTGCAGACAGGATCAGGCACAGGTCCCAGAATCACGGAGAATTTGCGTCCCCTGTAAAAGACAAGGGTCAGACACATGTATTTTAACAAAGAGAGGCTGGCAGATTTTCCTATAAAAATAATTACTGTCAAGGATCCTTTACTAGCTTGAAAGCTCTATTAGCTTTAGTCATAGAGTGATACAGTGTGGAAACAGGCCCTTCGATCCAACTCGCCCACATCGGCCAACAATGTCCCGGCTACACTAGTCCCACTTGTCTGCAGTTGGTCCTTATCCCTCCAAACCTGTCCTATCCATGTACCTGTCTAATTGTTTCTTAAACGATGGGATAGTTCCAGCCTCAACTACTTCCTCTGGCAGCTTGTTCCATACACTCGCCACCTTTTGTGTGAAAAAGGTACCCCTCGGATTCCTATTAAATATTTTTCCCTTAACCTTGAACCTATGTCCCCTGGTCCTTGATTCCCCTACTCTGGCCAAAAGACTGTGTATTTACCCGATCTATTCCTCTCATGATTTTTCATACCTCTATAAGATCTCCCTTCATCCTCCTGTGCTCCATGGAATAGAGACCCAGACTACCCAACCTTTCCCTTTAGCTCACATTCTCTAGACCTGGCAACATCCTTGTAAATCTTTTCTGAACCCTTTCAACCTTGACAATATATTTAATATAACATGGTGTCCAGAACTAACACAATATTCTAAATGCGGTCACACCAACGTCTTTTACAACTCCCAACTTCTATACTCAATACTCTGTCTGACGAAGGCCAAAGTGGCAGAAGCCTTTTTGACCACCTTATCTACCTGTGGCCCGACCTTCAAGGAACCATGCACCTGTAGTCCTAGATACCTCTGCTCTACAACACTACCCAGAGGCTTACCGTTTACTGTGTAGGTCCTGACCTTGTTCGACGTCACAAAATGCAACACCGGTCCAGGGTCATTTTTCAAGCATATGGCTTAAAAGCCTTGGGAACATAATATTATGAACCGTAGAATTCATATTCCTAAATTCAATAAGAAAAAAGGTTAATTTTATTTAGGCCACTCCCACTTTAAATAGAATTATGTAGAATTCAACAGCCCTAAAATAGGCCATTTTGAATGTGATTAATGCCAGGGTTTACACCATATGTAGGCTTCCTGCCACCCCACTACATCTAAATACATCTAAATACCACCTGCATACCCTCTAGTCCTTTTCTCCTTCATGTGTATCCAAGTTCTCCTTAAAGGCATCTTATTTGTGGCAATCACTTTTTGTGGGTTTAGTGAGTGCAGGTTCCTGTTTTTTGGAGGCGTAGGGAATAGTAGATGTTAAAATTCTGAGCAAAACACAGTGGGTTGGAGAAACTCAGCAGGCCAGTCAACATCTATGGAAGAGATGGACAGATTATGTTTTGGGTCGGGACCTTTCCTCAGACGCATGTGGTTTGCTCAGGGTTCTAGATTTTGTTGATGATAATCGAGTGTGGATAGATATAGATATAGATATGCCATTTATTGTCACTATACATGTACAGTGAAACTGAAAGCTGCTCGTACTCAGTGCATACATACAATTTAGCACAAAAAACAAGAAACAGAAAAACAAAAACAGAAGGGAGAAGGGGGGGGGAGGGGGGGGGGGGGGGATAGGTGCACAATTCTGCGGCGCTACATACATATATACATATATACAGATGGAAGTCCGGGTGTTGGGCAGTGAAGTCAGTGCATGTGTGAATTTGAATTAAGAGTAGTTATAATTCTCGGAAAGCAACTATTTCTGAGTCTATTTGTCCTGGATTTGATGCACCTATAGCGCATTCCAGAGGGCAGCAGGTCGAACAGTCCAAACGCAGGATGGGAGCTGTCTTTGATGATCTTCTTTGCCCTGCTAAGGCAGCGGGAGGTGTAGATGTCCATCAGGGAGGGGAGAGGGCAACCAATGATCTTCTGCGCTGTCCTAGTTACCCTCTGAAGCCTCTCCCTGTCTGCCATGGTGCAGCTGCCATACCATGCTGTAATGCAGTATGTCAGCAGGCTCTCGATGGATGAGCGCTGAATGGAGGATGGAGGATCACCTTGGGGCAGATTTTGCTGGGAGTTCAGGAACTCTAAATTTTGTTTTTTTCCCCTGTGGGCGAGAGAAGGTAGGTTTCCTTTCATCTCCCAATCAACTGGATCATTGGACGAAACTGTCACTTAACCCATATATTTCAGGCTTGTGCTATTCTACATCTTTTTATGGTCATAAAAGTTGCAGAAATATTCTAAGTGAATTATTATAAATAATATTGGTTTTACAAAAAGAGTACATTTGTATGACTGGCTCAGGCACAATATTGAGTATATATCAATGCAATTCCCTTATCAGTTTTGCTGGTCTTGGTTGAAGGGGGAATGCCAATCTAGACACTGGGAGCAGTCCCTTTCTTTTATTGAAATGCCTAAGGAATCCCTAGCATCAATCTAGACCGACTTCATGTTAGATTTTGTGCTAGCATATGGTTACTACCGAACAAAGGTGTAGCAGACATTTTAATACCAACCAAAAGACAAGGAAAAGTTGATGATGGAAATTGCAATTATAAATAGAAAATGCTGTAAATAGTCAGCAGATTGGGCACCATTTATGGAGCGAGCACAAATAAACAGTCATTGATCTGGAACATGGATCCTATTTCTCTCTTCACAAATGCCTCTTGATCAGCTCTTATTATCAGCATTTTCTGCCTTTATTCTAGTACTGAATTGCCAGGTGTTGGTATGAAAAGAGAGCAGTGAGCTGGCTGAGCAATAAAATTGGAGTTGTAGTGTCTTAAGACAGTTGCAAACTCAAAGGCACTGTTTATTTCAAGCACAGAGGGTGTGCATTTGCTGTTTGATCATTTAACAAGATGAAGCAGAGAGTTGTTGAACATGCTGCAGATGAATCCTGTTTTCTGTTACACCACGGAAAGGCTGTGGTTTAGCCGAAATTTAACTGTTAGAACCTTTGAATGCTGCAACATATAGATTGTAAACGCTTCTTCCTATTGCTTTTTAAACTGAAACAATCTATTAGAGCAAAATATGATTTTGTTTGTATAGATAGTGTCATTCATAGGAATCTAAATGCAGAACAAGCACTAGATTTGTTCTTCCATTAAAAACTTGTTTTTTACTTCAGTCCTATGACTTGAAAGTTCCCTTCTTCAAAACAATTTGCCTTTAACATAAAATAAGTTCAATGTAATGAAATTGATCAGGAAGTGATGCTCAGACATTGAAGTGTGATTCGGAGAACTGAACATGTGAATGATTTTAAGAAACACATTTTAAAGTACCAACAAATGAGAAACACTGGAATTACTCACTTATTTACATTACAACCTTCTTGTATGAGAAATGCCTTAGGGTGTTCTAGTTGGATAGTTGTACAAAAATACAGATCTTTCTTAGAGACAGCCTATCCTATAAAAAAAATATTTTAAGTTGCTACGGTTGGTGAAATTTCACTGTTATGGACACAAAACATGCATGAATGGACTTACCAACCCTGCCTGATTATTTTTCTTAATGCAAGTTGCCAGAAAGGGGCAGCGTATGATCGGGACTGATCATCTATCATCTCCAATTAAATTTTCTCTCTTCATTCTAGATTTTAGTCAACTCCAATGCCCAGTATAGATTTGCATTGCAATCTATACCATGGGAATGTCTGAAATTCAAAGGGTCAAAGTCATAGCACAGAAATAGGCCTTTCGGCCCAACTTGTCATTGCCAACCAAGGTGCCCCATCTACGCTAATCCCACCTGCCCGTGTTTAGCCCATATCCTTCTAAACCTTTTGTGTTTATATAGCATTGCAAAAGGAGAATTGAGATTGTTAGTAGGTTGAAGTTAAGCCTTTATCTGTTTAATGGCACTGAGCATGACAGAGTATCAATTTTGTCTTTAAATCAATAGGTTGTGATTCAAATCCTACTCAAGTGGCTAAAGTTTAAAGTTTAGAGATGCAGCATGCAAAAAGGTCCATCGGCCCACCTAGTCCACACTGACCATCGATCACCCGTCCACACTAGTTCTATGTTATCCCACTTTAGCATCCATCCCCTACACACTAGTGGTGATTTACAGAAACCAATTAACCTACAAACCCAGACATCTTTGGGATGTGGGAGGAAACCAAAGCACTCAGAGGAAACGCATGCAGTAACAGTGAGAATGTGCAAACTCCACACAGACATCATCCAAGGTTCGAACCCAGGTCTCTGGCGTTGTGAGGCAGCAGCTCTACCTGGTGCACCACTGTGCTGCCACTAACGTGACTCTTCATTGTGATCCTCCACTGTCAGGGGTGTAATCTTCCTAGATGAGTCATCAACAAAAAGCCTCAACTCTCCTTTCAAGGGAACACAGATATCACGATTACTATTGGATGAATACCTCGAGTGGGAGGGGATGTGGGGTGCGCATTGAATATTAAACCACAAAACCGCAATTAATCTGATTAATCGGTTCAATGGTACTTTATCGCCACTTGTGTGAAGTGCAAACGCACAATTAGATTATTTTCTTACAAATAGTCCAGTAGGGTATCAACATACCGTCCCCAATTAGCAGTTGTACTGAAATAGTCTATTGAGCCGGCATGCATGAGGCACCATGGTAGGCCCCATTGTCCAAGTTCAAACCGCCACATGCTCTGCACGATGGGTTCAGGGAATTTAATGTTTGGAAATATTACTTACACTGCGGTGCCACTGCCAAACTGACTTGGTTTGATATGACACCCTGACCACAACAGGAGGCATCGTTTGAAGTTGTTTTGGGGGGTTTTGACACAGATTGCTTATCTGAAGGTCACAGCCTCTCACCCTTTTGTTAATGCTGTTGCTACATTGCCACACCTAATTTCCTCGAATTATTTACGTTACCATATTTTACGACGCAAGCTGCTTAAATTAAAGTCTCATTACGCTTCTTTGTGGATTACAAGGCTATTATATCTTAGTGGCAATGATCTGAGGTTGATTTATTGCACCATGCTGTGTGGCAACAGGACCTGCGGTTTCACTCATGTACTCCTTGGTAATTACTGCATGAATTTGCAGAAATAAAAGAATGCAACATCTGTTACCTTCCTCTTGTCAAACCTCTCTTGGTCCCCTCTTCAACAAATCTAATTTGTGAGATGTGATTTCCCACACACAAAGCCAACCAGACTATCTCCAATGAATCCATGCCTTCACAAGTCCATATGGATCCTGTCCCTCAGAATTCCGTTTCAAAACATACCAACAACTCGTGTAATTCTTTTGAACAATACAGCTTGGAAACAAGTCCATCGACCCACCAAGTCCAAGGCGATCATCGATCTCCCGTTCATACTGGTTCTATGTTAACCCATTTTTGCATCCACTCCTTGCACCATAAGGGCAGTTTACAAAGGCCAATTAACCAACAAACCAGCACGTCTTTAGTATGTGGGAGGAAACTGGGACAACATGAGGGCAATAGGTGCAGGAGTAGGCCGTTCGGCCCTTCGAGCCAGCACCGCCATTCAATGTGATCATGGCTGATCATCCACAATCAGTACCCCGTTCCTGCCTTTTCCCCATATCCCCTGACTCCGCTATCTTTAAGAGCCCTATCCAGCTCGCTCTTGAAAGCATCCAGAGAACCGGCCTCCACCGCCCTCTGAGGCAGAGAGTTCCATACTCACAACTCTCTGTGAGAAAAAGTGTTTCCTCGTCTCCGTTCTAAATAGCTTACCCCTTATTCTTAAACTGTGGCCCCTGGTTCTGGATTCCCCCAACATCGGAAACATGTTTCCTGCCTTTAGCGTGTCCAAACACTTAACAATCTTATATGTTTCAATAAGATCACCTCTCATCCTTCTAAACTCCAGATTGTACAAGCCCAGCTGCTACATTCTCTCAGCATATGACCGTCCCGCCATCCCAGGAATTAACCTTGTAAACCTACGCTGCACCTCCTCAATAGCAAGAATGTCCTTCCTCAAATTAGGGGAACAAAACTGCACACAATACTCCAGGTGTGGTTTCACTGGGGCTCTGTACAACTGCAGAAGGACCTCTTTGCTCCTATACTCGACTCCTCGTGTTATAAAGGCCAACATGCCATTCATTTTCTTCACTGCCTGCTGTACCTGCATGCTTACTTTCATAGACTGATGAACAAGAACCCTCAGATCCCGTTGTACTCCCCCTTTTCCCACACAGGCATGGGGAACTTGCAAACTTCGCACAGACAGCACCAGGCATCAGTGTTGAACCAATGTCTCCGGTGCTGCAAGGCAGCAACTGTACCAATTGTACCAGATGTGCTGACCTTAAGATCTGTAGTTCTCAGGCTTCTCCTTGCCGCCTTTCTTAAATAGAGGCACAGCATCAGCCACCCCCCAGTTCTCTATCACATCACCCATGGCCATGGATAATACAACTATCTCTGCCAACACTCAGCAATTAGTTCCCTAGTTTCCCACAATGTTGTAGGATACACTTGGTCAGGTCTTGGGGATTTATCAATCGTAGTTTATTTTAAGACATACATCACTCCCTCTTCTGCAATATGAACTCTGTTCAAGACATCATTATTAACATTGTGTGTGTGCGTGCGTGTGTGTGTGTGTGTGTGTGCGTGCGTGCGTGCGCGCGCGTGTGTGTCATGTGTATTTCCAAACCTATTTTATTTGCGGCATTCACAGTTTAAGAAATATATAAAGGACTAGACCAAGTGGGACCCGTTGGGTCCCTGTCACACGGGAGAGCTGGTCCCCAAACACATTATTCCGCCATTCACCCGTAGCCCTCAACTGGGCAGTCATGGGTTCCCAGTTGTGACGCAAATCACGGCAACCCTCCCCAACTGAGCCTCGCCATCCCTCTTCCCATCCCTATCCTCCTTCATTCCCCCTCATCCTCAGCACTTCCTCCCCCTCCTCTTGACCCTCCCTCTTCTTCCCCTCTCCCACTCATTCCCTTACCTCTCCCTCCCACTCCTTTCCCCTACCCGCAGTCACCCCCTCCCTCCATAACCCCTCTCAACTCCCCTCGCAAACCCTCTCCTATTCCTCTATCCCCCACCACCGCCACTGCTCACCTCCCCCCATCCCACCCCCCACTCTCCCCCACTGCCCTAGTTTCCATCTATCCCCCACTCCCTATCTCCCACACTGCCCCCTCCTCTATTCCCCCTGCTCCCCCACTCTTCCTCCTCACCTCACACACTTTCCTCCCTCTCCCTCCCTACCCCCTCCTCTCCCTCAATCTCCCCCACTCTCCCTCCTCACCTCCCCAGAATCTCAAGGGTCCTGCTCCTCCCTCCTTGCGGGCCTGGAGCAGCAGTGCCGCTGCCCCCAGAGCCAGCCTCGGCACCCGGGCCCCGGAACCTCGGTGCGGCCTCTCCGCCCCCGGACTCCGCTGCGCAGACCCGGAGCAGCAGCAGCGCCACAGACCCAGACCCAGCCTCAGCACCAAGGCCCCGGATCCCCCATGGGATGGGAGCAGCGCCAATGTGTCCAGGAGGCAAGGAAAATAGGTTGGCGGTCTGAAATTGTGCAAAGGCCGCGCTGAGGACCCGTGGGGTGTACTTTGTGATGTCAGTCAAGTAAAGACGGCAAGAGGGGGCGAGGCTAGTGGGGGGCGCTGTTTTAAATGTTTTTAAGTTAAAAATATGAATAACGTGAAATATAACATCATTCTGAACTAAACTTGATACACCAGACCCCAGAACAATTGTGAGTAAGGTGGTGCAAAAATTGTAGTGTTATTGTGTACTGTTTTGGCATAGTTCTGGGATCACACACACACGCATGCACGCACGCACGCACGGCCTGGTCCCCAACACAATATTCCACCACTCACCCATAGCCTGGTCCCCCAACGCAACCTGTTCCCCAATGCAATATTCCACCACTCACCTGTTCCCCCAATGCCAGACGTTCCCCCAACACAATAATCCAGCACTCACCCATAGCCCCCAAGGCGAGGAATTTCCCCTTATTCTCCCTCCCTCATTAAACTTATTAAAAAAATCCTTGCTGCCAGGAATATTTTTTAATAAATGGATTGCAACATTGCCAGGGCTGGCAGGACCTAGGATAATGTCCTGGGATAGCAACATTGTTAGCGAGCAGCTACAATCCCATTGTGACATCATAGCTGTAAGTGCCAGTGCAGAGAAGAAAACAAATCCGCACATTGGGGTTTTGTAAATTAAAACATGTGAATAACTTGTGAAATATAACATCAATCTGAACGAAACTTGATACAAACCACCACATGACCATTGTGAGTAAGGTGGTTCAAAAATTGTAGCACTATCATGTACCGTTTTAGCGTAATTTGACGACATCACCGAATCAGAGATGGCAAACGCGCACACAGACATCGAAACAACTAAGTTGAGAGTTTTAGTAATATATAAATAGTTAAATAGATTTATGAGAGTGAAAAATAGATTGATAAAAATTATGAGAAGAATGAGGGTCTTTAGCTATGTGGATAGACTGGAGATACTGGTGTTTTCATTTCGAACAGAAGAGGAAACACAAAGGAAAATAACAGTTGAAAGAGGAAGTACAAAATAACAGAGGTTGTAGAATGAATGTGACTGATAAAGTGGTCAAATGACCCAGGAGGAAAACAGCTAGTGGTTGTGGTCTTGAACACATTGCAAGTGGAAGCAGATCCAATTCAAAAAGGAGCTGGGTGATGATTTGAAAGGAAAGGGCTATGGGGAGAGGTTGAGTTTGTGAGATTAACTAAACTGGTCTTACAGAGAGCCAGTATCAAACAGATGTAGAGAATGGCTTCATTGGTGCTGTAACTTTCATCATTCTATGACACTTCTGGGAAGTACATTAGTTTAGAAATCACTAGAAATATACTATTGTTGGGGGAAATAGGCACAATTACTCTGAATTAGTCCAGCTGACTGAGATTGCTACTTGCCCTTGCGTGTCACAGCTGGTGATGAACTTGTCTTTCTTTCCCGCAGACGTCAGTGACCATAATGGTGCAGCCAGGGAGAGCAGCCAGCATCAGCCACAGCAATCTTGCGTGACTGAGTCCGGTGAAAGTGAGTCACAGCCCATAGTTCCTCAACCAGGACAGGCTTTGCCGTACACTGAGGTCCTGCCTCGTAAACCCCAGAATGTCCTTGAGGAGGATGTAACCGTACTGCAGGATGCTCAGATTTCTCTCCTGGCCTCCAGTTTTACCAGCCTGGAGGAGCCGGTTCTGAAAGGCATCCGAAAGCTGGAGCACAACATGAACAATGTGATCCTGGAGGTCTCAAGCACCCTGAGTGCCCTCAATTACACCCTGGGGCAGATTCTACATTCTACTGCCAACAACCATAGTAGCAGCATCCATGATCCATCACAAGGGCAGTTTTAAGTTCTTAGATAGAACAAGTATTACCCAACTACCTCAACATTTCTTAGAGTCACAGAACACTGACGTGCAAAGCATTTCCCTCGGCTTTTTCTTTCACATTCATCCAACATGTTGCTCTCTTAATTTCTGAGATTTTGTCTTTGCAATATTCTTTCTTCACAGCTTCCAAAGGAAAATAAATCCAGGTTTAATTGCTGTATCGTATCTAGTTTCTATGTGCCTTTCTGACCACTTCCAGTGGAACAATCTCAACTGAATAAAAGGAGGAAAAGGGGATACCTCTATTCTGTGGACTGAGACACATAGTTGCTGTGAAGGGCGGAGAACTGTGCTCTGTTTCTGAATTGTGCAAAAAGAAATTATGTTGGAATCTATGATCCATATTTTGAGGACACAGGGCTTCATAGTGTTGTATTCCCATAATCTTGAATCCCAACACCATCCTGGCACAGTGGCGCAGCGGTAGAGTTGCTGCCTCACAGGGCCAGAAACCCGGGTTTGATCCTGAATAGGGATGCTGTCTGTACAAAGTATATTCATTCTGCCCATGACTGCGTGGGTTTTCTCTGGAACTCCGGTTTCCTCCCACACTCCAAAGAAGTACAGGTTTGAAGTTAATTTGGCTGCGGTAAAAATTATAAATTGTTCCTAGTGTGTACGATAGTGCGAGTGTATGGCATCGCTGGTCGGCGAGGACTCGGTGGGCCGAAGGGCCTGTTTCCACACTAAACTAAAACAAACTAAACCAGGTAGTTACTTGTCATCTACTCAAATCTATAAGTGTGGTATAGGTTGACCAAAATATATGTGCACCTCCATCAACCTCGTCTGCTATATTTGGTGCTCTCCATGTGGCCTGTTTCACATTAGTGAGACCAAACACAGTCTTAATGACTGGTTTACAGTGCAACTGCTTTGTCCGTAATGGTCGCCCCAAGCACCCAAGCCCCAAGCATTCCATTTCAACTCCCCTTTACATTCCCATACCAAGTTGCCATCCTTTGCATACTCCATTGCCTGAGTGAACTGGAACATCATCTCATATTGATATTTTACCTTTTCACTCTCAGTCCTGATGGCAGACTCTTGACATGAAACTTTGACAACATTTTCCTCCCTCACCACACACCCACCAGATGCTGTTCGACTCATTTCTGCTTCAGATTCCAGCATTTGCATAATCATGTTTGTGTAGTTAATTGTGGTATCCTCACTTTCTATTCTCAAAAACCCCAGAAACATATTTCCGACAATTATATTATGCACAGTGGCATAATGGCTCAGCGTGTAGTACTGCTGCCTCACAGCTCCAATGACAAATTCAATCTTGAGCCTTGCTGCTGCCTACGTGGAGTTTTTTTGCATTCTCCCTAAGATGTTGTATGTTTCCATTGGGTTTCCTCCTAAAAATATGCTGGTTGTTAGATTAATTGACTACAATAATGTTCCTGAGGTACAATTAGGTGGAGAGAGAATCATGGTGTTTTTAATGGGCACGTTTGAGAGAACTATGAATAGGAAAGTATATGGGGGATGAGATTAATGCGATTGTGCTGAGAGCTAGCACAGACTCTTCTTAAGTCAAGAGAAACTGACAAATGTGCAGGGTACTTTGCCTCACCATTGTCTGTTTTTGCACGCCAGCACTGGGAAGGCCGATACTGTGGAAATTATTTTGTGTAATTCATTTTTTTGAGCTTAGAGAAATTAATTTAATCAAAAATGCAGAACCAATAAAACACTAGCTTGGTTCCAGATTTGCCAAGCAATGGTGAAATTACACACAGAAATGCAATGGTGTCAAATGATGTGTGGGGCACATTTTGACATTTTCATTGCTTGAACAAAATTTATTTTTGCCTTCATGTGAGATGAGAAACATCACTGTGCCTGAAATAAGCCTCACCTGCTATGCAACTTAAGTTGGATCAGGTCTGTAACATTGACAATTGACAATAGACAATAGGTGCAGGAGTAGGCCATTTGGCCCTTTGAGCCAGCACCGCCATTCAATGTGATCATGGCTGATCATCCCCAATCAGTACCCCGTTCCTGCCTTCTCCCCATATCCCCTGACTCCACTATTTTTAAGAGACCTATCTAGCTCTTTCTTGAAAGCATCCAGAGAACCGGCCTCCACCGCCCTCTGAGGCAGAGAATTCCACAGACTCACCACTCTCTGTGAGAAAAAGTGTCCGTTCTAAATGGCTTACTCCTTGTTCTTAAACTGTGGCCCCTGGTTCTGGACTCCCCCAACATCGGGAACATGTTTCCTGCCTCTAGCGTGTCCAAGCCCTTAACAATCTTATATGTTTCAAATGAGATTCCCTCTCATCCTTCTAAACTCCAGGGTGCAAATGCCCAACCGCTCCATTCTCTCAGCATATGACAGTCCCGCCATCCCGGGAATTAGCCTAGTAAACCTATGCTGCACTCCCTCAATAGCAAGAATTGTTATATTCCTTACCTCAACTACCTCCTCTGGCAGTTCATTCCACATACTTTATGCATGAAAAAGTTTTGGAGTGTGAAGAAAGGAACTGCAATGCTGGTGCATACTGAAAATCGACACAAAGTGATGGAGTAACTCTGCGGGTCAGGCAGCATCTGTGGAAAAAGGATGGGTGATGTTTCGGGTCGAAACCCTTCTTCAGACTGAAGTCTGAGAGAGCTGGAGTTTGAAGAAGGGTCTCGACTCGAAACATCACCCATCCTTTTTCTCAGGAGATGCTGTCTGTGACAATGGAGTCTGGCACATGTACAGTATCTTCTATGGACAGATGCCATTACCTGCTCCTCCTTCTGAATACTTACCTTTCACTTCAGACGAGGACAACCAGACTCCAGGCTGAATGTTACACAGAATACCCCGTCAGCCAATCACTCTTCCTCCTTGGATATTCCAATTTGATACAATGCTTTAATCTGAATCAAAATTCACTAACCTCCCCAGCCTCTCTCAACGTCAGCTACAACCCACTGTCCCCCTTCCACCCCACACTCAAACCCTCTTGGTGATCCATGACCCACTGGGATATATTTACCATAATATATATATTATCTCGGCTACAGCAGTTAGTGGGCATCTGCGACAGTGCCCTGGGATGGTTCAGGTCCTATCTGGCGGGCAGAACCATGTGTGTTAGCCTTGCTGGGTTTGAATCCTCTTCCGCTCCCCTGTCATATGGGGTTCCACAGGGTTCGATTCTGGGGCCCCTGCTTTTCTCGCTGTACATACTTCCTCTGGGTTCCATCCTTAGAAAGCATGGCATCTCCTTCCACTGTTATGCAGATGATACCCAGCTTTATTTGCCGCTGAGGGGGGAAGATGCCTTTTCTGTAAAATCGCTTCTGTCTTGTTTTGATGACATTAAGTCCTGGTTGGCCCTAAACTTTCTTGGATTTAATGAAAAGAAGACAGAGGTGATTTTATTTGATCCCAATGGCTGCCGTGAACCTCCATTTGTTGATTTAGGTCCATTGTCAAGGTACGTGAAGCCAACAGTTGTGAACCTGGGTTTTAGGATGGACAGTGACTTTAAATTAGATCGCCAAATATGCGCGGTGGTTAAGTCCAGCTTCTTTCACCTAAGGAAGCTGGCGAAGGTGAAGCCCATTCTCGAGCGGCAGCATTTTGAGACAGTAATCCATGCCTTTATTACATCTAGGCTGGATTACTGTAACGCGCTCTATTTTGGTGTTGCTCGTTCTTCACTGGCTCGTCTCCAGTTAGTTCAGAATGCTGCTGCTCGCCTTTTAACAGGGACTCGAAAGAGGGAGCACATATCGCCCATTCTGGCCTCCCTACACTGGCTCCCGGTGCACTTTCGGGTTCATTTTAAGTTACTGTTATTTGTTTTTAAATCTCTGAATGGGCTCGCCCCGCCTTACCTCTCTGAGCTGCTCCACCCATACACTCCTGCCCGGTCCCTCAGGTCAGCTGGTCAGCTGCTCCTGGAGGTACCGAGGTCTAGTCGGAGGCTCAGAGGGGATAGAGCCTTCTCTGTTGCTGCTCCGGCACTCTGGAACACCCTGCCGCTGCACATCAGACAGGCCCCCTCACTGTCCATCTTCAAATCCAGTGTTAAAACGCATTTGTACTCCCTGGCTTTTGACCATGCCTGAGGCTTTGCTTCTGTTTGTGGTGTTTTTGATGTTTCTTTATTTTACATGTCTTTTCCTACTATTTCGTTTGATTGTTATTTTTGGTGTGTATTAACTTTTTTTGTCAATGATTAGTGATGTACAGCACTTTGTTGCAGCTATGTTTGTTTTTAAAGTGCTCTATAAATAAAATTATTATTATTATTATTATTATTATTATTATTATTATATTTTCTAGCTCTACAAAGTTAGAAGAATCATGATAGTTTGTGCATCTTTCCACATTGAATAATTAAAAACTAGAGATTCCTGTTTAAGAATAAGATGTTGGCCATTTGAGATATTGTGTTCTCTTAGTTGACAACCTATGGAGCTTGTTTCAAAGTGATAGAAGCAAAGTCTTTGATTACCTAAGAGTAGACAATTCTTGATGATGGGGGATGAATGATTACTGACGGTCAGTGAGAATGTTACATTGAAGATGCCATCAGATCATCCATGATTTTATTAATTGGCAAAGCTAGTCTGAGGAGCCAAGTAGCGATTCTGCCCCAAATTCAGTCTATTCCCGACATCTTTCTGAACTTGACATGCCTTGGAAGTCCTGCATGAATTCTGCTATGATATTAAAACACTGCACCTTGCCTGTTCAGCAGTTTCGTTGTCAGTGATCCTTTAGTCAGACTTGTGGCATTCAACCTGGAGAATGGAAAAAGGCTCTACTGTGGTGCGTGGGCCTTAAAAGGAGGCACAAAGTCCAGTGTTTGAGAAGCACCTTTATTGTATTCCTCCCGGTTGAAGGGAAGACGAAACCAGAGGAAGATGGCACCCAAGCCCTGCCTTTTAAACCCTCCGGCTGAGGGCCGCCTCCGGACTGCACCACTCCTGTGCCGAGGGGTTCAGCAGTATAATGGCACGACCCTTAGGAGCCGTCACCCATTCCTTCTATGCGGAGATGCTGCCTGTCCCGTTGAATAACTGCAGCATTTTGTGTCTATCTCCTGTAAAATAGAAAGGTCTCTTCATGAAAGATTTGAAACATGGAAAGGCAGCAAAGGAAACCAGACAGCAACATCACAAATATATTTGTGAAGATTTCTTATCCTGGATGTTTTTGCAAGAAACAATGAAATAAACAAGCTCAACTGATCCCTGGCTCAGTTCCTCACACACCCGCTTCCTCAAACTCTCCCTGCAAGATTACTATTCCTTCTTGAACACTCTCCCTGCAAGATACTTGGTAGAGTTGAGAAATTTGGAGAGTTACAATCTGCTGTCATTTTTTTAAATATTTGCATCTTGCATCCTCCAGGTTCCCCCTCATCTAAGGCATTGTCTGTATGGAGTTTGCCCTACGACTGTGGGTTTTTTTAGGCTGCTACTAGTTTAGTCCAGTGGAATACATAGGAAATGCTTGAAAAAATGAAATTACCTTGTTTTAATAACACCTTACACAACCACAGGATTTTCTATACCACTGTAGCAAACATAGTACTTTAATATAGTCTCCTGTGTCTCCAAACATTTCAATTATAATTGCTAATTGTTTGTTGGGCCTGAATGTCAATTCTTTACTTCATGCACTAGGACCCCGCCCCACCAACCCCCACCCCAGATCCCATTGCACCACAACATTTTGTATTGGGCTGTGAGAAATACAGGTCCTCCCTAGGGTTCATTTTGGAGAATTGTTTGTAACCTAAACCGTTCGCAAGTCAGAAATGCAGTATATTTGAATAAAAACATTGCCCAACTGCGGGCAACGTCTAGATAAGCCAGTGCATCTAACTCAACCATTCAGATATTGCCTCAACCACAGAAGATTTCTACGGCCTCAAGACAGCCGGCAAATCCATCCCAAAGGTGTCCCAAGCACTCGTTTGCGTGTACGGGCTGCACTTATGTCGGGCTTTTGTAACCAGACTGGTTTGGGAAATGTCATGATATGCATTTTCTTCTGTTTGTGAGAAAGTTGTGTCGGCACTAAACATGCCCAATGTTTTTTTGTTATGGCCATTACGCCGTGCCACGTCAGCAGATTTTTTAAAAATCGTGTTCGGTGTTTCAACGCATGTGAGCGGAAGGCAATTCTCCACACCTTCACATTGCTCAATTATTTTCTACTCATTTGCAGCAGCTGAGCATCACATGCAAAACCAGCATTTATTATCCCTCCCTAAATGCCCTGGAGTAGTTGAGGTTGAGAAGCTACTGTCTTGAATCACCACAATCTTTCTGATGATGATACTTCTGTACACTATTGGGTAGGAAATTCCAGGATTTAGGCCCTGTGTTGATGAATCTCTGGTCTTGCGTTTCCCAGTCAGGATGCTGTGCGATTTGAAGGGGGAAACTTGCATGCATCTGCTAACCTTGCCTTTCTTGGCAGTAGAGGCTGCAGCTTTGGGATGTGCAGTTGGAGTAGTATGGATAGTTATAAATGACACACATTGCAGTCATTGCTCCAGCGTGTTGTGTGGTCTGTTGGGTTTCTTGGCCTAGATGAAGTGAAGTTTTTTCATCATTGTTGCAGATGCACTCATCCATTGCACTTGTACCTTGTAGATCAAGGTAAAGGTCTTGGTTCTTGGTTGTCCTGGAGGTGGTGGAGGGAGGACTTAAGCCAGAAAGGGTTATTGGGAAGAAAGAGCTACTTTAAATTTAGTTGCATCTGGTTGGGTAACTATAGTAGAGTGGAGATTATTCCATGCTTTAATTGTGCGGGGGAAGAATGAATTGCTGTACATATCTGTCTTTGTAGCTGGGATCACAAATTGGATCGAATGCCGTCGTCTGCTCCTAATTGGTTTGGGTTTGGTGGTCTTGTGGTGGCAGGAGGTGAACTGCCACAGGACATCCAGCCTCTGATGTAATCATGCAACCGCTGTATTTATGTTGTATTTGGTTAGTGGTGACCCTTGTATATTGATCATGGGATAGATAGTAATGCCTTTGAACATCAAGAGTAGATGGTTTGATACTTTCTTGTTGAATATGGTCATTTACTGGCACATTTGAGGGCCCAATATTACCTGCCATTTATCAGATCATGCCTGAATGTGGCCTAGGTCTGGCAATCACGTTTGGGTTGATTCATTTGCAGAGGAGTTGCAAATGGGATTGATCATCGTGCAGTCATCAGCGAACATCCCCACTTCTGACGTTATCAAGGAAGTCATTGATATGAAAATAGATAGGCCTGACACATTGACCTGAGGAACACCTACAGTGACATCCTGGGGCTGAGCATCCATAAACTATTTTCCCTTGTGTGATTTCAACCACTGGAGTGTTTTCTTTTTGATGCCCATTGACTTTTAAGTTTTACCAGGAAGCCTTGATGCAAAACCTAGTCAAATGCTGCTTGATATCAAAGATGGTCACTCTCACTTTTCCTCTGAAAGTCGCCTCCTTGGTCCCTTCAGACCAAATCAGCGATAAGGTCTGGAATCACGTTCTGGCCAAACCTAAGCTTAGCAATGGTGAGTAGGTTACCAGTAGTGAATGCCATTTGATTGCACTGTCGACAACAGTTTCTATCACTTTATGAATGAGAGTCAATGGACCCGATAGTAATTAGCATGACCCAATGGTCTTTACTCCACTTTCCTGCCCAACTTCCATGATCATTGATTCTCCTACAGTTCAAAAATATATCAACCCCAGCCTGAAATTTACTTACTGATCTAGAAACCACCATCCTCTCGAGTTAAGAATTCCAAAACGTAACCCTTGGAGAGGAATTTTCTCCTCAGTCATGGGTGAGAAACTCTACCTGTGGCTATACTTGCATTTCTAGACTATTGCCCACATGTTAACGAGTCTGCCAAACTCCCACTGAATCTTGTACGTTTCACCATAGATTATACTCTTATTTTATTTTCTGGCGTATAGAACCATGGAAAGGTAAAGCGCGTAAATGGGGCCTGCAGCCCACCAAATCCATGTCAACTGCAATGCCATCTATGCTAATCCCATTTCCCTGCACAAGGCCCATGATCCTCTACTCAATGGACTTATTGTCACATGCTCCTCAGTACAGTGACTATCCTAATTTGCATCCAGTTTAGTAAAAATCTTATTCTAAATGGGCACAATCATACAAGTTGTAAGATTAGTAGATTACACTGAGACAATACACAAGAGTTACCTCGATTCCTGCATCATGTACCTAATCAATGTCCCTTAAACAAACTTCTTTGTTTTCTACGACTCCAACAATTTTTGTGTTTTCTGCAATCCTGCCCCATTAGTTCACATCCAAGTCATTTAATTTACGTGTATAAACAACAAAGGTCCGAACACCACTCCGTGTAGTAGACAACTTGTTACAGATTTCCAGTCAGAAAAACACCCAGCTATCTCTACTTCTGTCTCCTATCACTCAGCTAGTTTTAGATCTGTTTACCAACACACCTGAGATCCCTGTGTCTTAACTTCCTCGATCAACCTACTTCGGGGACCTTATCTAACCCTAATCCTCACTAAACTCCATATAGACAATATCTACTGCCCAGCCTTCATCAATTTCTTTGGTTAGCTCCTCAAAAAATTCCCCAGAGTTTTAAGACATGATTCACCACTGTAAAAGATCACGCCAACTCCTCCAAATCAGTCCCTGGCTTTTCAAATGAATTTAAATTCTGTTCTGCAGTATCTTCTCCAACAACCTACCCACCACTGAAGTAAGTTTTGCTTGCCTATCTCACAAGACTATTACCCTCATCCATGACAACTTCTATTGACGTATTTGCCTGTATAGGTCATTTATGTTCACTTTCAAATTCCTTCATGGCCTCATGCAATACCTTTGGAGTCTCATCCAGCTTTACTCACTAACCTTTCCACTTTGCTCTTCCACTCTGGGATATTGTCTGTTTCTATTGTTCTCAGATTTGTGGGCTTTCTCTCAGTCATGAGTCTGTATTCTTGGGAACTCCCTGTTCAGTTGCCTTGCTGCACCCTATCCACATCCTTGGGTTCCAAAACATTTCTTACTGTTCCAACCTCCACTCAAATTTCTTTCCTCCACTCAGAGTTCTGCATGATGTTTGTGTCTTAAGAATCACCGAGGAAATGAAAATCCATTACACTGAATGGCATAGAAATTTGCAAATCATTTTGATACGTTTCCCCTTTCCTGTAGTGTATTATCCATGGTCTATTAAATAGGTGGTGATGCTTGCACTCTCTAACAAACTGTTTGGTGCCTTTGTTTATATTTACAGGTGATGCCACGACAAAATATTCTCAAATAAATTTTGATTTGGTTCAACAAAATATCAAAGATCTGAATATTCTGGCTGGTGAAGGGGAAGCTGCTGTTGAGCACGTCACAGGAGGAGCTCGGCTAAAGAGACCAGATCCCATACCCCTCACTCTCTTCCAAAATGGGATAGTGATGTTTAATGGTCCATTCAGATCATTCAGCCAGCCTTCAACACAGGTAACACAGGCACCTTAAGCAGTAGGTACCGTGAGCCAAATGCATTAGACTATAGACAATAGGTGCAGGAGTAGGCCATTCGACACTTCAAGCCAGCACCGCCATTCAATGGGATCATGGCTGATCATCCCCAATCAGTACCCCGTTCCTGCCTTCTCCCCATATCCCCTGACTGCTATTTTTAAGAGCCCTATCTAGCTCTCTCTTGAAAGCATCCAGAGAACCTGCCTCCACCGCCCTCTGAGGCAGAGAATTCCACACTCACCACTCTCTGTGAGAAAAAGTGTTTCCTTGTCTCCGTTCTAAATGGCTTACTCCTTATTCTTAAACTGTGGCCCCTGGTTCTGGACTCCCCCAACATCGGGAACATGTTTCCTGCCTCTAGCGTGTCCAAACCCTTAACAATCTTATATGTTTCAATGAGATATCCTCTCATCCTTCTAAACTCCAGAGTGAACAAGCCCAGCTGCACCATTCTCTCAGCATATGACAGTCCCGCCATCCCGGGAATTACCTAGTAAGCCTACGCTGCACCCCCTCAATAGCAAGAATGTCCTTCCTCAAATTAGGGGACCAAAACTGCACACAATACTCCAGGTGTGGTCTCACTAGGGCTCTGTACAACTGCAGAAGGACCTCTTTGCTCCTATATTCGATTCCTCTTGTTATAAAGGCCAAAATGCCATTCGCTTTCTTCACTGCCTGCTGTACCTGCATGCTTACTTTCATAGACTGATGTACAAGGACCCCCTTGATGATTGTACATGAACTAAATGTCATCTGGTCCTTGTAATTCTATATACAAGGTGTATCTTTATTGACTACACTGGGAGCTCCAGAGAATATGTTGGCTCTTCCATAGATAGAGGATTTAATATTATTTTAGCCATCTTATCCAATCTGAATTCCACAAGGCAATTTTATGTATTCAGATCTCTTATTATCTAAACTCTTTGATTTTTAGCGTTGTATGCAGGATATCATGGATGGATATTTCCCTTCAGAACTGCAGATCAGATTTCCAAATGGAATTCCAATCAAGGTAAAAGCCTGAAGAAATATTATTGCAAAATATAAGTGTACTTGATGGAGTAGCACCAGTAGCAAAAGGAGTTTATTTAGTCCTTTAGGCCGGTGTTGCAAGAATGGTTAGTTGGGAACACAGAATATATACAGTAGCATTTCTCACACCTTTGAGCTATCCTAATGCATGTTACTGCCAAATAGTTTATGGCCATAAATACCAATGTATTAATCATTAAATAATCTGTTTCAGTGATGATGGTTGAAGATAGTGTTGTGAAGAATGGCAGGAAGGATTCCTGTGCAAAAATAATGGGCATAAGATCCTTTACATCCTGAAACTGACCTTTGTTTGACATTGAAGCTGAAAGTACGATTCTAATGCTTCAGCACTACATTGGGTTTTTTTTTCTCTGACTGCTCAGAATTGAGGATGACTTCCATTCCAGCTCTGTGGGTTCTTGGAGTGGCTGATGAGGTCATTGCGGGACTCACATTCTGTGCTAAAATGGAACAGGAAGTGATTAAGATTGGATACTTTGGGTGGTGTATGTGCGCTGCTCTGGTTAGGCTGTGTCCTGCCAACAAATGGGCCTTGAGGTTCTCAATCCAATCCTAAATGCCTCCCATATTTTAAGTGATTTTAAACCAGGCCTTTCCATGAGGTTTACATCTTCAAGGAGGGCTTGAGAATAATCTTGACATTTTCCTTTGTCCAGCTAGTAATATTATGGTCTTTCGAATAAGTTACCTGAAATTGGAAAATTAATTTGTTCATACATTGGTTTGTAGGGATGGACACTATATGTCTTGGAGGAGGGTAGAATTCATTCATTTTCTCATATAGGCAAGTGGGAAAAGCAGGAGTGTCTCGAATGGCTCAATGTTGAGAATACTGACCAGAGAATACTAGACCTCAGAGAGATTCTGAGGCCAGCGCACTAACCAGATACTACAGATTCTGGTTTATTAGTAGTCATTGGAGAGACCACAATGGATCTGAAAGTTATCAATCAGCCAGGGCAGTTTTGGGATTGTATGGTTGTTGAGATTAGGAAAGGATCAGATTATGAGGGAAATAAAGACACAGTCAAGCAGCCTGAAACATTGAGTTACTCAGCACTTTGTCTAAAGAAGGGTCTCACCCCAAAAACATTCTAGAGAAGGGTCACAACCCTTCTTTAGATAACAGAAGCTGGTTCTCCAGAGTTAGAAACATAGAAACATAGAAATTAGGTGCAGGAGTAGGCCATTCGGCCCTTCGAGCCTGCACCGCCATTCAATATGATCATGGCTGATCATCCAACTCAGTATCCCGTACCTGCCTTCTCTCCATACCCCCTGATCCCCTTAGCCACAAGGGCCACATCTAACTCCCTCTTAAATATAGCCAATGAACTGGCCTCAACTACCCTCTGTGGCAGAGAGTTCCAGAGATTCACCACTCTCTGTGTGAAAAAAGTTCTTCTCATCTCGGTTTTAAAGGATTTCCCCCTTATCCTTAAGCTGTGACCCCTTGTCCTGGACTTCCCTAACATCGGGAACAATCTTCCTGCATCTAGCCTGTCCAACCCCTTAAGAATTTTGTAAGTTTCTATAAGACCCCCTCTAAATCTCCTAAATTCTAGAGAGTATAAACCAAGTCTATCCAGTCTTTCTTCATAAGACACTGACATCCCAGGAATCAGTCTGGTGAACCGTCTCTGCACTCCCTCTATGGCAATAATGTCCTTCCTCAGATTTGGAGACCAAAACTGTACGCAATACTCCAGGTGTGGTCTCACCAAGACCTTGTACAACTGCAGTAGAACCTCTCTGCTCCTATACTCAAATCCTTTTGCAATGAAAGCTAACATACCATTCGCTTTCTTTACTGCCTGCTGCACCTGCATGCCTACCTTCAATGACTGGTGTACCATGACACCCAGGTCTCGCTGCATCTCCCCCTTTCCCAATCGGCCACCATTTAGATAATAGTCTGCTTTCCCGTTTTTGCCACCAAAATGGATAACCTCACACTTATCCACATTATACTGCATCTGCCAAACATTTGCCCACTCACCCAGCCTATCCAAGTCACCTTGCAGTCTCCTAGCATCCTCCTCACAGCTAACACTGCCCCCCAGCTTAGTGTCATCCGCAAACTTGGAGATATTGCCTTCAATTCCCTCATCCAGATCATTAATATATATTGTAAATAGCTGGGGTCCCAGCACTGAGCTTTGCGGTACCCCACTAGTCACTGCCTGCCATTGTGAAAAGGACCCGTTTACTCCTACTCTTTGCTTCCTGTTTGCCAGCCAGTTCTCTATCCACATCAATACTGAACCCCCAATGCTGCCTGACCCACTGAGTTACTCCAGCACTTTGTGCTTTCTTACTTGTAAACCAGCATCTGCAGTTCCTCGTGCTTCCATGAGATTATGGGATCGCCCGGAAGGTACGATTGGCAGCTGTGTGTTCCTGATGAGGAGTGTAATTTATGTTAATAATAGACTGTGATTGATATCTTAAATACAGTGAGGCCTTAGTTAACCTACAGTTGTCTTTCTGCTTTGCCGTTTGTCCAGGTGACTGATAAACGGGATGTGATCTTCAGGGATAGACGAGAACGTGTGGAATTCCCTGGTGTGGGACACAAAGTAGATGGATATCCTGGTTACACAGGCTCCAAAGTGCCAGATTTTGAGTTTGTGAAGGAGACGAGTGAAGTTTCAGGTAAGTAGATGACTGCAACTGGAAAACCATTATCCTTTTATTCACTGGAGGCTGGCAATGGGAAAACACCACACTTTGCCTCCTGCCAGGCAACACACACAATTGTGTTTTCAATGGGCAATAGCAAACAGGTTACTGATTACCAGTTAAGCCTGTGTGCAAATTGTCACCTGCTCATTCCACTCCCCGAGTCACTGACACCACCTGTAGCATTATACTTCCTGTTTGTTATCTGTGAACCTAACATACACACTGCAGGAATTTCCCTACCCAGAAAAGTCAATACTTTAAATTGTTTCCAACTAATAAAACGCTAGACTTTGCCACTTTGTCAGCTATTCTTTAAAGTGGGAGACTTTAAATTGGCCCTTGTTTGTGCAGCCTCTGTATGGGTTTAGTAAAGACCGATTTAGTGTCTCTGAGAATGCAGTCTTTCAGGTGCAGCCCAGAAGGCAGAATTTCTAGTAAAACATCTATAGGCTTTAGAAATTTAGAGACACAGCACAGAAACAGGCCCTTTGGCCCACTGAGTCCACGCTAACCATGGATCACCTATGTAACAAAAACAAGAGGTTTATAAAAAAAAATTTGAAAGGCAGGATGTTCAAATGCTCACCAGCAATAGCTGCACAATAGCTGAGGGGCAGCAAGTAAAAGAAATGTAGCATGAGATTCTCAAAATAGTACAGCCAAAGGTAGATGTATCTGCAGACGCCACAAGGAGTGGAAAGAAGATGTTAGAGAACCAAGAAATCAAGGAGCACAGATCAGGGCGAGCCGTCCTGCAGTGATGAGGTCTTTAATTCCAATACCAAAAGGATCAGTTGTAAATGGGAAAGGTCCATTATCCACTCGGGAGCAAAGAGAAAGTAGTGGGGTGCAACAGAATGACAAGCAGATGGGAAGCTTTGGGAAAAATCTGATTGAATGATTCAGAAATTACTGAACTTAAGATGTTTGGTGGTGGTTGTGGTGGTGATAGTGGTGCAGTAGGTGATGGGCTATAAGTCTTTGATAGTGGAGAAGAGGGCACTGTGGATCGCAGGGTATCTGGCCGAGGGAGGAACACATATCTGCGAAACTAAAGTGTGGTTATGGAGATAACAGGTAGGGGTCAGGAGATGGTTGGTTGGTGAATTTGAGTAGCAGCGTCGGGTTGAGTGGGGGTGTTGTTCCAAACATGAATGTGAATGGGTGGGCGAGGTGTTGTCTTTATATGCCCAAGGTTGGACTGCAGGTAATTTATATGCCCAAGGATTGGCCTCAGTGGAGTGGGAAGAATCACAGCTCGTGATGGACGGGATATTTACAGATCGTGAGGATTAGGCTGGGGAAGAACTGCAAGTCTCTGGCTGGGGCAGCAACAGGTCTGAATATGGCTCTGTAGTTTCCCCCAACCAACCTCTGGCTCAATGGCAGACTGTGGAACAGCATCCCTCTTCCCATCAGAACTGCCCCCTCCATCGACTCCTTTAAGTCGAGACTTAAAACTCATCTTTACTCTCAAGCCTTTCTTGACGTCTTCTGAGTGAGGGCTATATGTATGTATTTATGTATGTACTCAATCTATGAACCACTGCTGTATAACGTTAGGACCTCCACCAATGTAAAGCACTTTGACCAACGAGAGTTGTTTTTTTTAATGTGCTATGTAACTAAAAGTGGCTTGACTTGACAATGCATGAAAAGTAAATTACACCAAGCTGAAAGGAAGACCACATGAAGGCACATTCATTCCTTAATCTTGTATTTTAGATCAGTACAGTTCTGTTCAATTTACCAGAATTCATGCTAATGTGTTGGTTCATGTTTAACAGGCTGGTTCTGATGTGGGCACAGGTGGTATTTGTTTCAACAAAGCTCAAACCATTCAGATCAACACCTGCACAAGCATTATGGAGTCATGCCACACAGAAACAGATCCTATAGCTCATACACAACCATCGACCATCCCTTTGCACCAATCCCATTTTATTCATACAAAGACCTTGTCAACTCAACCCGTCTCAGCCCCCACATTTTATCACTCACCTATGTACATCCAAACGCCTTTGGATGTGGGAGAAAATTGGAGTAGCCGGAGCCAACCCTTAGTCACAGAGGGAACATGCAAACTCCCCACGGACAGCACCTGGGAGGGTGGAACCATAGACAGTGGAGCCATGAGGCAGTGGCTTCACTAGCTGTGCCACTGCGCCACATCACAGAGAGCACCCCTCTCTCAAGGGGGAGGCAAGGAGATGACAAAGATGGCACAGTATCAGTGTGGGATGATGGTGGGATTTGTGGGAGATGAAGGTGGAGATGCATATACACAGGATGAATGTAGGATTGAATGGATGCATTATGAAGGATGCTGGGTTCAGGAGACTGTATTATCCATGGACTCCTGGCTTCAAGTTAGGCACAGTCTGTGGTACATCCTGTAGGGAGGGGTGGGGGGGGGGAGGGGGGGAAATGCCATCCTTGTAAAACAGATAAAAACCTTGTCCGTCTTGTTTTGAAGGTCAGCAGCTCTCAGTGGAGCAATTTCTGAACAAACTACCCAAATCGGTCATCCGCTCTGGGAAGGTGTTTGACATCAGGGGAGAGATCAAAGCCCTGCTGCAGGTAACTGGGAGATGGGGAAGGTCCCTTCCGGCCACTCTGTGCAAAACGGGGTCCGACATTGGTGCAGAATTGTAAAATAGACTCATCAAACTAAAATTAAGAGTCGAGAGAGTCAAGAATGTTTCATTATCATATGTACCAACAACAGAACAATTTAATGCTTAACAACAATACTTTCACTTGGGCAGCTTACAACCCAGGGGTATGAATGTCGATATCTCTAACTTCAAGTAACCCCTGCATTCCCTCCCTCCCTCCCCCACGTCATACCAGCTTCTCGTTCTCACCTAGCGAACGGCTAACAACGGCCTATTTCCTTTATCATGGTTACTTTTTAGCATATCTTTCATTCATTTGTTCTATATCTCTCGACATCATCATCTATTTCTCTTGTTTCCCTTTAACCTGACTCTAATTTGGTCTCGATCTGAAACATCACCCATTCCCTCTCTCCAGAGATGCTGCCTGTCCTACTGAGTTACTCCAGCATTTTGTGTCTAGCATCAGTTTAAACCAGCATCTGCAGTTCCTTCCTACAGAGAACAATAACCTTCCTGCTTGCAGCAGCATAACAGGCCCATAAACACAATTCACATGGATAAAATATAATGACCAAAAAATAAATTGATTAATAAGCACAATACTAATCAAAAACAATCCCTGAATCCTCAGTGAATTCAGTCCAAGGACAGTCCATGGAAGTTCATAGTTGAGGTTTGCATTGTGTAGTGTTCAAGAGCCTGATGATTATTGGGAAGTAGCTATTCTTGAAACTAGTGGTCACAGTTTTCAGACGACTGAACCTTCTTTCTGAAGGTGGAAGTGAAATAAGAGCACGGCCAGGGTGATGTGGGTCTTTGATCATATTGGCTGCCTTTTTGAGGCAACGCCTTCTGTAACCTTGAGGTTATTTAAATCTCAAAGTTACATCTCAAGGTCAACCTTGAGCCGCCTCGAGGTTATTTAAAGGAGAAATAGCCCAGGGTTCCTGAATTTGATCTGTGCCCCAAGATCTCTGGATATTAGCTTAGTTTTAGCTTAGCAATACAGCGCAGAAACAAGCTCTTCAGCCCACCTAGTCCACACTAATCAGCGATCCCCACACATTAACACTATCCTACGCATACTAGGGCCATTTTTCAATTCTACCAAGCCCATTAACCTACAAACCTGTACATCTTTGGAGTGTGGGTGGAAACCAGAGATCCCAGAGAAAATCCACGCAGGGAGAACGCACAAACTCCATACAGACAGGCACCCGAGGATCGAGCCCGGGTCTCTGGTGCTTTAAGGCAGCAACTCTACCACTGCGCCACCGTGCTGCCCTGGAGATGGTGAAGCTAAGTGTAGAGTTGCAGCTACTTGTGGACTGTGATGCCCTCCATGTTCGTACAGTCTGTTAACAGTCACCATCTTTCCTCACACGTGCAGTATATTCACATTGGTTCAATTTAACAATGAGAAATGTCACATCAGAATACCAAAAGTAAATTAGAGAAGCTCTGTGCAGGAAATCCTAGATTAATTTTAATTTCCCTCTCAGCACGGATGAATAACATCATTGAATGTCTAATCGACTAAACAGACTTCACAGTGTCTGTGGTAGACAAAAATGCTGGAGAAACTCAGCGGGTGCAGCAGCATCTATGGAGAGAAGGAAATAGGCAATGTTTCGGGCCAAAAACCCTTCTTCAGACAGGGTCCATGACAAATGTCCATGACAAATGTCCGTGACAAATGTCCGTGACAAACCACCCACTAGTGGACAACATTCCCTACTTCTACTACGAATGTGTTTGGATTCACTTTGGTGTCAGGTATGCTCGAGTTAGTTCATATCACTCCATAGTTTCAAACGGGAAAATGCTGGATACACTCAACAGGTCAGATTGCAACTGTGGGAAGAGAAACAGTTAATGCTTCAGGTTGACACTTTGTTAGAACTGGAAACGCGACAATAAGTGAGTGAAAATTCTTGTCTCTTTTCGAGTACATGAAACAATAACCTCTTCCCACATTTGCGGCTTGACCTACTGAGTATTTCAGCATTTTCTGTTTGTATTTTACATTTCCTGCACCTGCAGTGTTTTTGATAAACCACTCTCAACTCTTGATGCATATGTTTGTGGCTTTGTAGCACCGTTCCAGGGTCCTGAAGACAGGTATTCCTGGTGTGGTACTGAGAGAGACCTATGTTATTGAAGGCACACAGATTCAGATGAGATTAAAACAAGGCTTGCATATCTCTGCCGTCATGTAGATGAAATTGGCTGCAACGTTCCAGCGATGAAAATGACTACAACTACAAACTAATTTATAGCCTGTGAAGCGTGTTGGGCCTTCCTGAAAATATGAAAGTGCACATATAAATGTATTGTAATTCAATCTATCTTCCTTTTATTTACATTAATTCCTTTATTTGGACGGGATATTTTATTCCTTCATACCTCTGTTTTATAGCTAATTCCTCCCCTTCTTTCCACTTAAATGCAGGAGTACAGGACATAATATAGATACAAACATCTACATGTACCCATCACCACCATAATCCCTTTCACCCACTCTCATCCCCTTTATTGATTAGATTCCTGTTTGTAAATCATTTCTGGGTGTCTGATAGTCAATATTTAAAGCTCCAAACATCTTACTTGGATTCTATTCTGAAATTCATTCTCAACTACCTAACATGTAAACTTCAAATGATGTTTCAGTCTGTATCCTGTGCTTGTAAGTTGCTGCACTTTTGCAAAGGTCAGACTTTGTACTGTTCCGCTGAGCTGCGCCTCAGATGTCAGTTGTCATGATTACCAGCGAGTCCTTACTGCCTCCTGGTGTTGATCATCAGGTATTGAATGTAATTGGAATTTTAATGATCTTTAAATTTCCCAAAGAGAAATCCCGAGTTGGAAGCAGGTGATTTCCCAAAGAGGGATTCACTGGGGAGGGATGCATGGTCAAATACACTGCCCCGTGTGGATGCTGCACAGAGTAGGAGAAAGACAAACATAGTGTAGGGATGGAAAACAATCGGTGGGATATTTAGTTAAACATAAACACAGGGGTGGAAGCATCCGAGCTTCGAAAGGTATTACCTCAGTAAGGCTGGTTGGGTCCATACATTTTTCGTAGACCTGCTGCAATATTCTATTATGGATGAATCCCATGGCAAATTTGCAATAAGATGGGGCTGATACACTTGTCCCCACATAGATATGTTGTTCCATTAGTTCTGGAAGAGTAGAGCAAGCAGAAGAAGAACTTAGGTCACATTTGGAGTTGAAGATCAGGACTTTGAGCAGCATAATCAGGCCACACAGCTCTCAGTGGGAGTGGATATAGGAAGGGCACAGTGAGGGGTGGATATACAATGCAATGCCCAGTGTTGGGGCTTCTGAATGAGAATGAGTGTACTTTATTTTATTGTTACGTGCACTAAGGTACAGTGAAACATTTTTGATGGGGGCTAACCATTTAGCGGAAAGACAATACATGGCAACAGATCAGGTAAGCCAGCCTCCATCTCATTTATGCTGAGGTTGCTATTGTTTATATGATTAAAAATCTACTTCAAAGGGAAGGGAAGCTCAAGTCTGGTGTCCAAACATGTTGTTGAGCACCATGTGTGTCTTGGTGCCAAGTCAAACAACTAGGAACTGGAGGATTATTACTATCCTACAGTAATCTGAAAGAAGAATAATCAGGTGTAGCATTCATATTTTTGATTGTTACATGCTGAAATACATCAATGTGCCCTGGAGTTTCTGGGCCATCCTATCAGGGTAACATGAAAGGCTTGGAAACACAATGAACAGCGTACATTGTATTTGAAACAATAAACAAACTGCTGAAGATACTCAGCGGATTGGACAGCATCGGTAGAGGCAATGTGTTGGGTCAAGACCCTGCGTGGTCAGTCCTGATGCCTCTGCCTCCACAGATGCTGCTGCCTGATCCGTTGATTCATCCAACAGTTTGTTTTTTGATGAATGTGAATGACAGCCTCAGCAGGTTTCATCCATTCCACTTCATCCGTTCCACTGAGCCACGGGACTGACTACCATCGCCCGGTGGGGTAACAACATATCGCCTCAGCGCAGAGGGAGAATGAGGATGGAAGAGACAGTAACTTTAAGACTTTTGCCTCCATCACAGTGAGGAGGTGCCTGGTGAACTCACTGTGGTGGATGTTAATTTGTGTTTATTGTGTGTTTTGTTGTTTAATATTATATGTATGGCTGCAGGCAACGACATTTCGTTGTGAATGACAAATAAAAGATCTAATCTAATCTTTTGAGCTGGTACTTGCTCAGTGAAAGTGAAATCAACCAATGCAAAACATTGCTTGTCTATAGGATATACCCAGCAGCTCTCAGCAGACTGGTATTTATGAAAGGAAGAGGCTCTGGGGCTAAGGGAGTCCTTAATCTAGACTAATTGTTTTCATTTTGTTCTCCTTAAAGGTGCCTCCCAAAGCAGCAGATGAAAGCATAACACTGATCGAAACTCCATGTCTACTGGCACTGAAGGAGAGGTACAGGGGGGCTTGATAATAAGGGGTCAGGGAAAGTCTGGTTTGATTCAAATGGGGTGACAAAGAGATGCTCTTCAGGGCAAGCGAAGGATTGGAATTCACGGACTGGCCAATCTTTCAATTTCCATCTTGGAATCAGGCATGTACCATGTATCTGGACATTGGATTTCCATCATGTCTTGTGTACTAAACATGCACAAAGTGCAGTCCTACTGTTCAATTGGAAGTTATAAATTTTAAAAAAAAAATGAATTCCAGAACATCCAAATCCAAGTCTCTAAGTCTCTTGCCCACAGGAAGCGTTAAAGCTGGTCCTGTGTGTTTCAGTGACATTGTGTTTTGGGTGGGCAGCAGCAATGGGGTTCATGTGCATGTGTAGGTCTGCACTGTCGAAGTGTGAAGAGGAGGGGGGAATGCAAAGAATAGAGGTTGGGGAGGTCATAGTTACTGGTGCATGGATAACCCAAAAAAGATCTTCCAAGTGTGGAGTAGGCTGACTACCCTCTGTGGCCAAGATTGGTCCCAAACCACAGTATCACCAGGTGCACAGGGGCCATGGACTGAAGCATCTGTAAACTATGTAATCTGACCAGAGGGTGCTGGCAGTGAGGTTCCGTGCATATTAAAAACCAGGTATCGTTTATAACAATTAAAATTAGATGCTTGAGACTCTTAAAAAGCCGGCTTAGTTAATTATGTTCAGTGTGATGTTCTCCTTGTTGAATTATCGGCTAATTTTATAATTTGTAGGTCACAGCCCTTAGTTTAAGTGCGCAAAATGCAACAGGGAAATTATGGCAATATTAGGGTAAATTGTGACAGGACGTGCCTGATCCAAATTCCCAAACGGCGAATCTTCATCAGGAAGCATTCACAAATGTTTCAAAAACATACCGAGAATTGTGGATTATATATTATTTGCTCATAAAAAAAATATTCTAATCCAATTGCTGGGTTTGTAAACACATTGTGTATATACATGCTATAATGTGGCTTCACCTGATATACTGGTTATTTTTTATAGTTATGGTCCCATACGATATTCAAGTATTGACTCACATTGACCATATGACAAGTTCCATTGCTCTATCCACTGCTTCTCTCTTTCTCTGCAGCCCTGTAGAAGTGTTTCATTATGTATCCCTCGATGGTCTAAAGTCTGACTTCTCTGGTTGCAGATCATCCTCCCACAGGAATCTCTCTCTTAATTCTATCAAACATCCTGATCCTGACAGAATCACAGAGCAATTTTGTTCCTCATCACAGGCTGGAGGTCCAAGAGGAAATTGCCCCAACGTCGAGGAACATCGCCACCCTCAGGATCAAATCAGAGAGCGGAGAGACCACATACATCGTGAAAATGTTTTTCTCAGAGACTATTGGAGATCTTCGTACTCAGCTGGACCAGAGCAGGTAATAGGCTGGCAGAGTGCAACCTCTGAGTCTCTGCCTCTTTTGTGTCAGAACATCCTAGATCGGCAGGAACGAGCTGGCAATCCCCACAAACATTGTTCTGGATGGGTTAAGATGTCTAAAGGATTCCACACAGTTGATGGAGAGAATCCATTTGTTCTGGAAGGACATCCAGAAAATCAGACCAGTCCACTGGTGTGCTGTGTTAAAGGGTTGTGGACCTCCTCCCCTCCCCCCCAGAAAGTTCAGTGCCATTTGAAATGATCAAAGTTAAGTTGATATTGATCCGTGGCACTGAATAACAGAATGGAAAGATGAGGTGGTGGCCAGACCCAGTGGAGAGATACGGGATGCACAAAGGAGAGCCACGGCAGGAAAAGGAGGGGTTACGCCAGGAAATGTGGGAAAGGAAGAGGCCATGTCAGTCGGAGTGGACTAGAACTCAACGCCCTTTGATCATTTTAGCTACAAATATCTAGACACGCTCTTCCATCCACCGATTAGAAAAGAAAAGCTTGCGTTTATATCGCACCTTTTCCAAACTCAGGATCCTCCAATGATGTTTGGAACAGGTCGTCTCTTCATAGCATGTAATGTGGTAGCAGCAAAAGTGGCAATGTGATAAACACAATGATGAGGGGCACAGAGAGGGTAGGAAGTGAGAAACTTTATCCCTTAGTGGTGATGTCTAAAACCACAAAGCATGGGTTGACGTAAGGTGGTTTGTGGAAGATTCATTATCACCCAGAGAGTGGTTGAACTATGGAAGGCATTGAATGAGGGGTTGGTGGAGGCAGTACAACATGTAATGAGTACACAAATGAGCACATGAAACAGCGTGACACTGAGGGCTACAGCTAAGTGCTGAAAAATGTCTGTTGAACATTGTAATTGTACCCACCTACCTAATTCTAAAGCTTCCTCTGGCAGCACATTCCATATACACAACATCCTCAGTGTGAAAATGTTACCCCTCAAGGCCCTTTTAAACTTCTGCCTTCTCACCTTCAATATTTGTTCTATATTTTTAAACTCTCATATGCTGGCAATGAGACTGGATATTAATTTTATCCGTGCCCCTCTAAATATTATCCTAAGCTCTAAGGAAAATAGTCTCTCTCCAGCTCCTCTTCATAACTGAAGCTTTCCAGTCCCGCTAACATCCTTGTGAATCTTTTCCGCCCCCTTTCCAGTTTAATGACATCCTTCCTGGTGCTAGGCAACCAGAACTGCAGACAACACTCCAAATGGGTCTCACAAATGACTTGTACAGCTGCAACATGATGTCCTGACTCCTGTCCTCAATACCCTGACCGATGAAGACAAGTGCCATCCTTCACCATCCCGTCTACCTGTGTCATTATTTTCAGGGAACTGTGTACCAAGGTCCCCCTGTTCTACATCACTCCCCAAACAAAGAGAACAACTCCTGCCCATCCAATGTTTCCTTATAATTGGCATTTTCCAGCCCTGGTGAATCTTCTCTGCATCACCCATAACTGGGCTGGAAAATGCCAATTATAAGGAAACATTGGATTGTCCAGAGGTTTCTAAAGACTGTGCGAGGATTTTAAGATTCCACCTGCCATTCGATATGTTGCAGGGGAGAACAGCAGGTTGATTACGACATTATCAGCACCTTCCCCCAGAAGGTCTACAGTGACCAGAGCAAGACGCTGAAGGAATGTGGACTCGTCCCAAACGCCACCCTCATCCTACGACCACAGCGGCCCCAGGTCCTTGGACAACAGCAAGAAATGGTCACTCTTTGCAACGAACAAATCTCTCGGAACGAAGGCCTCCTGCCGAGACATGGATGATTAAAACCAAGTTGATAGAAGAAGCCTGCAGTCCACCCACTAATACTGAGAGTGAGTCACAGCAACTGTGTCCGATGGGTGTGGCTCTGGAGAATCATCAAAATATGTTATCAAATGTCTACTGTAAAATTAGAAAGTACTGTGTTATTTTACCCTACTAAATAGCTATGCAGAGAATGGCTCCGTTTATAAAGGAATAATTTTAATTGTCCAAACTAGCCATTCACTTGATTAAATGCCATGATAGTTCTGTGATAGTTCAGGTGAGGATCCCTTAACCCGATCTCTCAACAAAATCGGACACAAAGTCGGAAAGCCGAATGCTAAGTTAATGAAATCTTCAACTGGTAAACTGGGTTAGATATGGTCTACCTTCTGGCAGTTTGAATGTCCTGATTCCTCCTCACTCTTCAAAGCCACTAACGGATTAAACCTGCCTGCTGTTCCTCTTTAAACGTAACAGGTATCAGGCATTTGATTGAAATAAATGATGTGTGTTCGTTAACTGTGACTAAAACATACACGATGGATATTATCCAAAATTGTAAAAAATAAAAATAAAAGTGAAAAGAAAATGACGACTAATTATTTAGTATCAGCGGAGGCAGTTCACCCATTAAGTTCTGAAAAAAAACTGTGCATATTTAGGAAGCAGAATTTAGTCCCATGAGGCAGGTCAAAGATCTAATTTCAGGGGGCAGATACAGATGAACAAAACTAGAGGTTAATGTAAAACTCTGGAATAAAAATAGAGAACGCTGCAGATCTGTGTCCTAATGAAGCAGTTTCCATCTGAGCATTTAATTCTCTTTCCACAAATGCTGCCAGACTTACTCAGTGTTTATGTTCTATTTTTATTTCAGCTTTCCAGCATCTTCAGTTTATTGATTTTGAATTACTGATGTATATTTTCCGTAGCATTTGCCTGAGATACTATAGTACAGCTCAGATGAAAACTATTCCACCCATTGAACCAACACTTGTCTCTTCGAACAATCTGATTAGTATCTTCTCAATGTTTTTTCCCCTGGATTAATGCAATCTTTTCTTTTCAAGTGGTTATCCAAGTCTCTTTTGAAGGCTACAGCTTCATTTGTGCTTTACATCTGAATAGCAATGCATTCCAAATTGTAACCACTCACTACATGGAAGGTTTTTGATTTTGGAAACACTCAGCAGGTCAAGCAGCATCTCTGGAAAGAGAAACCGTTAACCTTAATAGTTAAATATTCTTCATGAGAATTGGGAAGGAGAAAAAACAAATTGGTTTCAAGTTGTGGCGCAGCGGTAGAGTTGTTCCCTTACAGCGGCAGAGACCCGGGTTTGTTCCTGACTACGAGTGCTGTCTGTATGGAGTTTGTACGTTCTTCATGTGACCACATGGATTTTCTCTGGATGCTCCGGTTTCCTACTGTATTCCAAAGACATGCAGGTTTTTAGGTGTAAGAATGAACTGTCGATGCTGGCTTAAAACAAAGATAGACATAAAATGCTGGAGTAACTCAGCAGGACAGGCAGTATCTCTGGAGAGAAGGAATGGGTGATGTTTTAGGTCGAGACCCTTACAGGTTGATTGGCTTCTTAAATTGTCCCTAGTCTGTAGAATAAGACTAGTGTACAAAGATCACTGGTTGGCACAGACTCGATGGACTGAAGGGCCTGTTTCCATGCTGTATCTCTAAACTAAACTAAGGAAGTGATAGAAAGGACAAATGGAGTATCTGTAATGGAATGGGGCCATGGTTGCCGTGGTGATAAATTGTTGATGAATCTATCTGGTTGGTAGATTAATGAGGCAAAAACCTAAAAGAACATGTAAAAGCAGTAAAGTGCAGAAACAATTCCAGCAGCTCCAGATGTGATCCTTCATCTCCTGCACTGCAAGTGCACCTCTTCCATTCTCTCCTTGGTTAATCTAATGTCTGATATGTAGACTTGGGCATCACACTGCAGCTGGGCTTGAAGTAATATAGAAAGATATAGCAATCCTGCTTGCATTCTGTAAAATGCATTGGTATTTATTGAATTTGGTGGCGTTTCGAGGAGAAATTAGACAAGCAGAGCTCGTATCCCCTGGAGTTTAGCAGAACAAGAGGACACTTTATTGAAACGTATCAAACCCTAATGTGCCCTGAGTGTGGATGTGGAGAGGATATTTCACCTTGTGGGAAAAGGTATTTATGAAGACCAGGAATCTCCCATTTAAGACCAAAATTATGTGATTATATTTAATCTCAGGGGGCTGAGTGCCTTTGGAACTATCTTCCTCAAGAAGTAAAAGCAGAGTCTTAGTATTTTTATTTTAAGGCAGGGTTGATCGATTTGTGATTAGCAAGGAGGTGAGTGAGGTTACAATCAGACTGGCCGAGATCTAATTAAATGAAAGGCCAAACTCAAGGGGTTGTGTGGCCAACTCCTGCTTCTAATTCTCATGTTTACAAAGCCCAGTAAATTGTATCCTTTTAACATTTCTGTCATTTTGTTTCAAATTTTATGTAATTAAAAAAAAATCTTATTATTCATCTTTGCTCTTGCATTTCTCAGATCTTCCCCGTGAACTGCACTGCGCCCTCTTTCAAACTTCAATAGCTTTCATACTGTGTGAAATGCCATGCCAAATTGCGACATTATTAAAGTTTTATATAAGCTCAGCATTATTCTTGGCATTTAGATTCTACACATCCTGTTGTAAAATCTAATCTTCATGGACATTTTGTCTGCTTGATTGATCCTGGGAATCTATGCTCCCAAATATCTCATCTCACAGAAGCAAGCCTGCATCCATTCATTCATGACATAATTACTCCCTTCCACAAAGATATATAATTTCATATTTACTGATATTGGATGTCATATACTTCTTATAGTCCATCCCCTTCCACTTTATATTCTCCACAGAGATTCTGGATTTAATGTTACGTAATGAACCGGATTTAATAAGGGAAGTCAAGGTAAAGGAACCATTTAGAGGTAGGGACCACAATATGATACATTTTAAGCTGCAATTTGAGAGGGAGCAGGTGATATTGGATGTGTCAGTATTACAGCTGGGCAAAGGGGACTACAGGGCATGAGGCCTCCCGCTGGCCAAAGTTGACTGGAAGTGGACCCTAGCAGGGATGACAGTGGAACAGCAATGGCAGGAATTTCTGGGAATAATCCGGTAGATGCAGGATCTTTTCACTCCAAAGAGGAAGAAAGATTCTAGGGGGAGAAAGGGGTGACAAGGGAAGTCAAGGACAGCAAGCTTTTAAAGAACAACAAGAGGCTAACTAAAAAGACAATATGGGGAGAAAAGATGAAATACAAAGGCAAGCTATCCAATAATATAAAAGAGGATAGCAAGAGTTTCTTCAGTTATATAAAGAGCAAGAAAGATGCAAGACACTGGACCACTGGAGAATGATGCAGGCGAACAGATAATGGGGATTAAAGAAATGGTAGAGGAGATGAATATTTTTTTTTGCATCAGTCTTCTCACCAGCAACATGCCTGAAATTCAAGAGAGTCAGGGGGTGGAAGTTAGTGGAGTGGCTATTACTAGGGAGAGGATACTTGAGAAGCTGAAACGGCTGAAGGTGGATAAGTCACCTGGGCCAGATGGATTGCATCCTAGGGTTCTGCAAAAGGTGGCTTTAGAGATTGTGCAGGCATTGATAGCTATATTTCAGGAATCACTTGAGTCAAGAGTGGTCCCAGATGGTTGGAAAATTGCCAATATTATTACCGCGCTGCACAAGAAGAGAGCAAGGCAGAATCGTGGAAACTATAGGCCGGTTAGTGTGACTTCAGTGGTTGGTAAGATTTTACAGTCCATTATAAAGGTTGAGGCCACTCCCTTAACATTTTGTTCCCTTCACCATTATCATAAAGCATCTGCAGTGTTTACCACCAACAAAAGGCACTAGTCATTCATCCAGGCTACTCCAACATCACCTCCCTAACCACTAAGAAAAGCTTGGGTTGCAAGTGCACATGAAGACCACCACCTGCACATTCCCCTCCAACTTGCTCACCATTCTGATCTTGAAATGAGTTTAGTTTAAAGATACAACGCGGAAACAGGCTCTTCGGCCCAACGAGTTGACACCGACCAGAGATACCCGTACACTACCACTATTATACCCATTTTCCTGAAGCCAAATTAACCTACAAACCTACACGTCTTTGGAGGGTGGAAATCAGAGCACCTGGGGAAAACCTACACGGTCACGGGGAGAACGTGCAAACTCCATACAGACAGCACCCGTAGTCAGGATCGAACCCGGGTCTCTGGTGCTGTGCCACCCGATAGCCTCATGCATACCTGGTTTCAATCTCAAGGTCACACTTAGTGTGAGACTTTCTAGATGTCATTCGAGGAGGTCCTGCAAAATGCCAACGCTTCCCACCGCACCATCTAACCAGGAGAATGGAACAAGACAAACCCCAACTGCTCACAGATAACAAAACCATGCCCCAGGTTGTGCTGACAAAGCATTAGCTTTGAGGATGCTTCTGAACATCCATCACTCACAAACAAAAAGTATTGAAAAGTAAATAATCAAAAAATTATAAGTTATTTTTTGAAAATAACAAATCAAACACACACACAATAATTAAAATATAACTGCAAACATAAGGAATAGAGAGAACTGAAGCCTTTCATTTCTCCATTGCAAGTATATGGATTGGTGGGTATTGGATCACTAATCTGGTGAAGGATTAGTTACTGCAGGGGATGGGGAGAAACAGTTATGATCCCAGGTAGGGAGGGTGGGGGAGGGGGGGGGGGGGGGGGGGGGGCCAGGTTAGAAGTTACCTAGAATTTGAGAAAAATGAGGTGCTGTTTTGTGTGTGGCATCATTCTTACCCAAGATGTACTTGCGATTTAACGTTGGCAAAGATTACAGGAGCTCCTATAAGGAGACAGTGTGTGCATTAGGCCTGTAGTTTAGAAGAGTGGGAAGTGGTCTGACTAAAATGTACACAATTCTGGTGGCTCAATGAGCTGGATGCAGGGAGAATGTTTCCTCAGATACTGTAACTTCCAGTGTCTGAAACAACCCTATTCTTCTGCCACATTCTGATTTATCAGCTGCAACACTGGCAACGTCAACAGAAAGGAATTTTGGACATGGTATTGTCCACGGGAAACCCGATCATTCAGCTGCCAATTTCCCCAGAGATGCTGCCTGGCCCCGCCGAGTTACTCCAGCATGTTGTGTCTATCTTCGGTGTAAGCCGGCATCTGCAGTTCCTTCCTGCACACGTGTCTATCTTCGACGTAAACAATCATCTGCAGTTCCTTCCTGCACAGTGAGCTGAGCCGCTGGTTTAACCTGTAAATGTGCGGAGACACTCGTGGAGAATGATGAATAAATCTCCATCATTGAACAAAGAGACACAAACATAAATCACACGATTCGTTACTTTCTGCCCAGCGTTACCAGATAAAACAGCTGTGCAAACACAAGCCGGTGCACTCCAGCTGCTTTGCACCCTGGTGTCGTGTTAGGGCCAACGGCTAACATCAATTCTGGAAACAAGAGACTGGAGGGACATTGGCTCCTGACTCCGCCTCTGGGTCACAAGCAGCTGATTTCCGCTTTTCCTGCTTCAGCTCCTTTGTGCCAGAAAGAAAGCTGGAGCGAAACACCCAAAAATATCATCAACAAATCCACCGCCAGGATGAGGAGCCAGACGTTGCTGTTTGTGGGAGCTGTGCTGAATGTGTAACTGGTGCCAGGTTACTGCAGCAAACAGACACGCACACACCACACATGTTTACTTTTGCTCATGAATTGTGTTGTTTCTCCACAATCTCCCGACCGCAGCCATTCTTGTACAAGGTATTTGTTTACACTGAATGGCCGAGTTAATAATGAGGGGGACAACAAGCTATCAATCCCAGGAGCGGTGCAGCCAGCCAATTCTGGATGATATCCAGCTTTAACTCCATTTGTCATTATGTCCGCTACATTAACCCATACACTGCTGGGTTGACAGCAAGTCAGACTCCCTCTAACCGAGCATAGAAGTTGGCCTCTTCCTGCAACCTCCCCGCTCTTCCAGGTTGTAACACCCTCCCTTCCAGTCACCCACTCACACATAGGACATGGAGCCTCCAAACTGGTCTCACCTCACTTGGTTAAAGGCTGCTCCCCTCTGCCAACATTGTGCTGTACAGCATGGAAACAGGCCTTTGGGTCTACTGGCTAATGCCACCCAAATTGGCATTCTGAGCTAGTCCCACTGCCTGCAATTGGCCCATATCCCTCTAAACCCTTGTGTTCAAGGCTGTGGGTCACTCAACCCTTTCTTCTGAAGTATACCAATCCTTCCCAGTTGCGTTTGCACCCTTAAAAGTGTCAGCTTTAACGTTGATTAAGTTTATTAACCTCCTTTACTCCTACTTTTAGAGTGGAACTACCACACACGGGGAACCACAGATGCAGTGGCATTCTGCTCTCAACCCCCTCCACACCCATTCCTGACACCCACCCACCCACCGAGCGAGCGAGCGAGCACTCGACTGTCCACTTTGATCAGCAAACACAAAGACACAAGGACACAGTATTGAGAGTTCAAAACATTCCATATCTTCCTGGAAGACATTATTTAATATTTTAGCAGAAATCCTACTTGGTCCAGGTTGGGATAGCAAAAGAAAGAGAAAGAGAGAGAGAGAAGAGAGAGAGAGCTGTAAAGAGGGAAAGATAGAGTGAATGAAAACATTACAGCAGCAGACTGGCTGTGAAGCATTTCCTTAACAGTTATTGTGCATCCTTGCAACGTTCTGGTAATAACTGCAATCACATAAATAATGAATCAATGCACTGGACTCCAGGGAGAGGCAGCAGCAGGGAGTGATTCTCAGTCAAGGAATGATAGCAGGATGTGGACAAAATTCATGGGTCGACATAAGGGGGTGAGGAAACATTTTACATAAGGAAAGCCGTCTCACAGGGTGGTGAACAACCAGCCTGACTGGGTATCAACCCCAATGGAAGATAGCACTTACACAAACTGGAGGTCCAATTTAGCAAAGGTCATTTCAATGGTCCATGTACCTACCAGAGATGGTCAACAAGATGTCCGGGAGTCACCCCTGGAGTAACCATGATGGGCACCGCACAGAGTTGAATGAGAATGAGCCATCTCCCCAAATCCCACCCGTCCCTTTAAATTGAATATCACAGGAAGAATCTTGGGTCTCAATGGTGTAACATCCATTGTCCCAGCAGTCATCATGTGACATTTACAAGTGAGAAACTGAGGCAACGCCAATTAAATTATTTATTGGGGTACACGGCCATTAGCTGACCACCCAGGACTTCACCCACCACAGCCGACATCACCAGGAGCTCCATCCCTTACTCCTCCCATTGAACTCTACCCTTTAATTCAAGGACCTTTACTTTCCTCCAGCAACCTCCCCACCACAGTCCAACCCCCAGGTTGCCTCCCATTCCCTAAAAAACATAGCTCAGGACCCAGCCCTCAGGATTCTTCCCTTCCTGCTCTATTCATTTACCCTCCCATCCCAAATAGCTGGTGAGAGGGAGTAGAATATTACATTGGTGTAATTCAGTGGTATTCTGGATGCCCCCTTCCCACCACCTGCTCCACCTTCAGGCTTTCCCTAAGGCTCTGGTTCACTTAACCCCCGCCCCCCCCACCACCACCCCACCCCCAGATGATTTTGCATCCTACACATTTCCCCGAGGAATGACAAAGCTTTAATTCAGTTGTGGAATGACTAAGCTGAGACTCATTAATAGCTAGTGGAAGAATGACAATGGAATGGATGAATTGGCAACAAGCTTCCAATGAAGGAGCCAAAGCTGATATACGGAGAAGCTGTTACTGTTACTGGGTGATTCAAACATGGCCGTGTGATTGGGATCGCTCGTGGAGAGTGCGAGTTGCATGAGGGTCGCCTCTGCACTCTGCCTCTCGTCCATCTGGCACAGAGGGAGCTTAGTCGAGCTTCAGAAACTTCCGCACATCACTCGTTTCCACCGCCTCCACAAAATCCTCGTAACCCTGGGAGAAACAAGGGTCCATTGATTACAATACGACATGATAGAACTTTACAGTGCCCTCCATAATGTTTGGGACAAAGACCCATCATTTCTTTATTTGCCTCTGTACTCCACAATTTGAGATTTATAACAGAAAAAAAAATCACATGTGGTTAAAGTGCACATTGTCAGATTTTAATAAAGGCCATTTTTAGACATTTTGGTTTCACCATGTAGAAATTACAGAAGTGTTTATACATAGACCCCCAAATTTCAGGCCACCATAATGTTTGGGACACATGGCTTCACAGGTGTGTTTAAATGCCTCTCTAATGCCGGTATAAGAGAGATCTCAGCACCTAGTCTTTCCTCCAGTCTTTCCATCACCTTTGGGAAGTTTTATTGTTGTTTATCAATGAGGACCAAAGTTGTGCCAATGAAAGTCAAGAAGCCATTATGGGACTGAGAAACAAGAATAAAACTCAAAGACACCAGCCAAACCTTAGGCTTACCAAAATCAACTGTTTGGAACATCATTAAGAAGAAAGAGAGCACTGGTGAACTTACTAATTGCAAAGGGACTGGCAGGACAAGGAAGACCTCCACAGCTGATGACAGAAGAATTCTCTCTATAATAAAGAAAAAAACCCAAACACCTGTCCGACAGATCAGAAACACTCTTCAGAAACACTCTTCAGGAGTCAGGTGTGGATTTGTCAATGACCACTGTCCACAGAAGACTTCATGAACAGAATTACAGAGGCTACACTGCAAGATGCAAACCACTGGTTAGCCACAAAAATAGGATGGCCAGGTTACAGTTTGCCAAAAAGTACTTAAATGAGCAACCACAGTTCTGGAAAAAGGTCTTGTGGACAGATGGGATGAAGATTAACTTGTATCAGAGTGATGGCAAGAGCAAAGTATGGAGGAGAGAAGGAACTGCCCAAGATCCAAAGCATACCACCTCATCAGTGAAACACGGTGGTGGGGGTGTTATAGCCTGGGCATGTATGGCTGCTGAAGGTACTGGCTCACTTATCTTCATTGATGATACGACTGCTGATGGTAGTAGCATAATGAATTCTGAAGTGTATAGACACATCCTACCTGCTCAAGTTCAAACAAATGCCTCAAAACTCATTGGCCGGTGATAATTCTACAGCAAGACAATGATCCCAAACATACTGCTAAAGCAACAAAAAGCTAAAAAATGCTCAATTCTTGAGTGGCCAAGTCAATCACCCGATCTGAACCCATTGAGCATGTCTTTTATATGCTGAAGAGAAAACTGAAGGAGACTAGCCCCCAAAACAAGCATAAGCTAAAGATGGCTGCAATACAGGCCTGACAGAGCATCACCAGAGAAGACACCCAGCAACAACTGATGATGTCCTTGAATCGCAGACTTCAAGCAGTCATTGCATGCAAAGGAAATGCAACAAAATACTAAACATGACTACTTACATTTACATGTCATTGCTGTGTCCCAAACATTATGGTGCCCTGAAACATAGAAAATAGGTGCAGGAGTAGGCCATTTGGCCCTTTGAGCCTACACCATCATTCAATATGATCATAGCTGATCATTCAACTCAGTATCCCGTACCTGCCTTCTCTCCATACCCCCTGATCCCCTTAGCCACAAGGGCCACATCTAACTCCCTCATAAATATAGCCAATGAACTGGCCTCAACTACGGGGAGACTATGTATAAACACTGATGTTATTTCTACATGGTGGAACCAAAATGTCTAAAAATGGCCTTTATTAAAATCTGACAATGTGCACTTTAACCACATGTGATTTTTTTCTATTACAAATCTCAAATTGTGGAGTACAGAGGCAAATAAATAAATGATGAGTCTTTGTCCCAAACATTATGGAGGGCACAGTATTTATTGCCCCTTTGTGGTTCTGCTACCTCACCCACACATTTCTCCTGAATTAAGCAGTTTCTTGCAACTAAGTGCATGATCAGGCAGATTTTTTTCATCCTATACTGGTGACGTTTTGCATGGAAACCCACTTCTAGACAATAGGTGCAGGAGTAGGCCATTCGGCCCTTCGAGCCAGCACCGCCATTCAATGTGATCATGGCTGATCATCCCCAATCAGTACCCCGTTCCTGCCTTCTCCCCATATCCCTACCGCTATCTTTAAGAGCACTATCTAGCTCTCTCTTCTGAAGTATCTTGGGATGTTTTTTTTCACTTATTAAAGGCAAGACATAAATGCGAACTGTTTTCAAAGAATGTACAGTTGGGAGGAATTTGGCAAAAAGCAGATTTGGGAGTAAACTCTAGGGTTGCTAATGCAATCCTGAGTCAACAGTGCAATTACATAGTGTAGCGTTGAGTACATAAACAGACCTCAACAAGCTTTGCTCCCAGAAGATGCGTTCACAATAAAATCACATAGCCATGGCCACCTGCCACACATTCAAACACCACTCACACTACTAGCATGCAAACTCACCAGCCCCTCCACACACTCACACTGACCTGCTCCGAGAACAAATGTTACCATAGAAATACACACCCTCCTCAAACACCGATGCCTGGTCCTATTCACTAGAGACACTCCTGACTGCCGACCAAACCTACATGCCCAGGTCAACTTTCTTCTCTATATACCACCTCCATGCTGGAAGCCCACACTATGCACCAACCCCCTACTCCTCACACAAACATAGATCCGTTCCCCATATAAACCCCTGCTCCCCTCTCTGATTCAGATTCATCAAATGCTCCAAATTCCCTGCTTCTAGCAACACTCCACATAAACACCCCAAAACGTCACTCAACCCTCTCTGACAAGCACCCTAAACTCCACTTGCGATGCATATAACCTTAGCTCAATTTTCTAAACATCCAGGTAGAACTTGTGGGATTCTGTTCAGTCACTGGGCACCCAGCACAGAACCAATCAGATAAAGAAAATGTTCATTGTTTCTCCTTCCACAGAGACACAAAAGACAACAGATACTGGAATATGGAGCAAAACAAAAAAACAATCTGGTAAGGAACTCAGCAGGTTGAGCAGCATCTGTGGCGAGAATAAGATAGTCGATGATCTGGGTTGAGACTTTTTCTCTAGACTATAAGAGTGGAGACCAGACAGTCCCTATAGGAGGTATGGGGATGGGCAAGTGATATTTGGATCCAGGTGTGGAGGGGTGGATTGGTGGATGGGTTCAGGTGGGGACGGTAATGTTGACTGGAACACGATAGGTAGTGGTAAACAGGGGCTGCAGATGACGGAATCTGATGGAAAAGGGAAGTGGAACATGAGATCAAATAAAGGAGGTGGGGTTGGCTGATGGGAACAGTGGAGGTGAAGGGAATGGATGACAGGACTGTACGGGTGATGGGCAGATGGAGCGGGTGGGTAGATGGTGATGGGAGGGGAGTGGTGTTGTGGGAAAGATGGATGCGAATGGAAGATCTGGGTGGATAGAGGGATCTAGGGGGAGCAGGTGCCCTGAATGATTATGCCATTGGGTTGTGAGCTACCCAGGCAGGATTTGAGGTGCTGTTCATCTAGTTCAACCGTTACTGACCTGGGGTAAATTTGTGAATCCGGATTTGTACATATTTTTTCTCATTGGCTGACTGTGTTTGGTTGTGGTATATTGGCATTTGTTCATCATTAGTTGTTCATGAATAAGTGAAATAACATTGTTATGTGCTATTAAAGTTGCCAGGGGTAAGCGGGACAAAAAAGGTTGGGAACCCCTGATCTAGTTTATATTTGATGTTGACCTGAAATGTTGACAGTCCATATCCTTCCACAGTTGCTCCCTGACCCACTGAGTTCCTCCGGCTATTTCTGTTTCCTCTTTTCCAGATACTGCCGGGATTTGCAGAGGTTTTTATTTTAGATGTTTCACATCTGCAGTTATTTTTTGGATTTCCATCCAGAGAGATGCGTTTCGTTCTACTTCACTCAAAGGATCCATTCTGAAGGGTGTAAGTATCGAGAGGAAGGTGCTTGTCCCTTGTGTGTGGGGCTGGTGGTTGTTGGGAGGAAGATGAAGGGTGCTCACTACACCCCAGCCTTACCCCACAGTGCTGGTCGCCGTTGAAGATCTGAGGAGGCAGAGCGCTGGGGTTGCCCGACTTGCTCCTCATCTCCTCTTTCAAGGAATTATTCTGTGCAATGTCGATCATTTCGTACTTGATGCTTTTACTGTCCATGACCCGCGTCACCTCCCACTGCTGGGATTTCACCTACAACAGAGAGAGTGAGATAGCAGCAAAATATCAAATATCAACAGATCATTCAGTGATGTGGAAATTGAGAAAGCCAGAGAATCAGCAAACTGTCTGCCTTTCATCAAACAGACACAAGGGGATGATTTGCAGTGAAGCACTTTCTGCAAATTTGAAACACGACACCACTAAAAGGGAGTGGGGTGATTATTTGGCTGCAATAAAATACTCAGGGTTACGAGGCCAAATAAATCGGCTAATTTAATACTCAATCAAGCGTCACAGTGTCCAGGGCCTTGCAATGTCACAGCAGGCATACGCTCGGTTTGCTAAGACTATATTAAACTCCAATGTGTTAGAGATTTTCTGCCCAGATTTATGCAACAACTTTCATTTTTGTCTTTTTTTTTCCTCTCCTGTGGCTTCAAGATTCTATCATTAAGCACAAAGTAAAAGACAATCACATTGGTGTGGGCCTGGAATCTTGTATCGACTGGTGCAGAAAGCAGCAGCAGGCTTCCTTCTCTGGACCTCATTTAACAAACAAACCAATGCCAAGGCAAGGCAAATGTACGAGCTGTTTTCAGAGTGATTTAGGTAGGAAGTCCTTAACCTAGGAGTCTTGGCAGCAAAAGCCAAACCCTTCACTGGTGCAGCAATTAAATCCAGAATGAGAAGAGAGGCCGGAGGTAGGGGAGCACGGATAGTTCAGAAAGTTCTATCCTTGGTGAAAATTACAGAGAGGGGCAAGGGTGAGAATGGCAAAATCAAGCCCTTGCTTCACTGGGAGCTGGTGTAGGATCAACAGGGGGTGGTGACAAACAGGAGAGTGCAGATTTGGATTATCTTGGGCGAGACAATGTGGAGATTGGTGATGGGCACCAGACAGAACTGCGCTCAAATACTGTAGAGGCAACCAAGGCATAGATGAAGCTTTCAACTGCAGTGTCACAGGGTGGAAACCATTAATCATAGTGATGCCACAGATACAAGATCCACAAAGGGTTACAATGACACCAATGCTAATAGGTCTGTTGGTTTGAGAGATGCAAGGGAGAGGCGTGGAACTGGTTACTGATGAGTGGAGTTTGCATTGAAAACAATCAATCTTTAAGAGATATTGATTAATTAATTGCTTTTAATACCATTCCAGTCATTTTCTCCCGATTAGGATTTATTTTATAAATTGATTGAAAGTGTGATGGGATTTTGAGTTCTCACAACACACACATAATTCCACAATTCCATCATTAGAATAGACACCGACCAGAAAAAAAAGTGTTTTTCAGCTGGAATGAGTTGGGGAACGTCCAAACCAGTTGGCAACATTCGGTAAATGAGCTAGGGTCAGGACGGGTCAGAATCTGTGTGTGGGAGGCTCAGTTCAGATTCGAACAGAACAAGCCTGTCTTACAAGTCAGCTTCGCCCATTCTTTACAGATGCACCGGGAGGCCAGGAAACAGCTACATCCAGAGTGCTCTCAAAGCTAAACCTGAGCCCCAGGCATCAACTGGCGACCAGGCCTCGAGGGCAACATTTCCAGGGGACATTTTCAACAGGAGTCGAGCAGTTTTATGAGAAAATTGAAATTATTTAAATGCTTCTTTATTATGAAAGCCCAGGTGGCTGAACTGAAAGCAAGTTTTCATAGGACATTGCGAATATGATGATCTCAATTTCCCAGGACGGTCCCTGGATCAAGTTACCATGCATAGAGTCTGTCTGCAAAACTGTGGCAGATCTACCAACTAGTGGTCAGGGTCAGGATGAACTGCGGGCATGAATAATCCTTAGCTGCAAGCATCTGAGGAGCCCAAGTTGATCGCACTCCCTACCATAACGATGTCTATAACACTGAGAACCATACACGTGGACCCTGATGCTGCAGATGAATGTATGTTCTGTAGGAATCTGTGATGTGGAGAAAGCTTTCTCACCGCCTTTGTTGTTTCTATATTACTTTGCTGTTTGCCAGAAGCAGACGGTGGGAGGAGGGGAGGAACAGAGGGTCATCAGGGGATTGAAACAGGGTGATAGAGATACACAGCACTCCATACTGACAAGGCTTGCAAACCTGAATTATGCAACTGTTATTTACAACTAGTGATTCATTAATAACTGTCTCATTTATTATTGTCTGACATTTCAAACGAGAGAAGCTGGGATCTGCTTCAAGCAAAGATTAAATGAGACAAAACACATGTTGTATGGAAATAGGAATGGAAATGTACATAATTACGAGGCCTTTTGATAAAAGAGAAACCCCTTCCAGTGGAACATTCAGTAACCAAAGCTCATATTGTTAGGATAATTGTCAAGAGCACAAAAAGAGATATAAAACATTATGATGACTGGGTAGAATAATCTGAAGGCACAACCTGAGAAAGCGATAAAACCAAATTCAACAACGACTTCCAAAAAAGAATTAAATTGGAAACTATTTGGGGAGTTGTAGGAAAAGAGCAGACTGGAGAATACATTAGACAACGTTTTCAGAGAGCTGGTCCATTGGCGATGGGCGAGGTTGCTTTCTTCGGTAACAGGGGATTGATTTCCCATTTCTGTTCTGCATTTCGGAAATTCATCCATGTTGTCGTCCATTCCTGCTCTTTATTGATCAGGATGGCATTAAATCAATGACGCCTGTAAATCTTAACCAAGAAAGTGATATTCTGACAGAAAGTTAACATGCTATATGACTCGTGGACAAAAATCTCCAAAAAACCAAGCATGAGTAGAAATTCACTTTTTCTATTGTAAAACTATACTGTTTACACACATATATTAAAATAGATTTAAATGCTACAAACCATTGAGCCTGACAGTCTTCATTACATTGAAGGTATAACACAGAAATTGTTCCCTTCTGGCTATTAATCGTGTGTGTTTCCACCCCCCCCTCCCCCTCCTAAATCCTCAATTTCCTCCTCCTTCATTTATCAAGGCTCCTCCTAACTAATTGCTTTAAGATTGTGCACTAATAAGTTTGATATTCTCAAGGCTCACTATAGAAATATTTTCCAAATCCCTGTTTGATTTGATGCTGACTGCCTTGTACTAAACACCTCTTCTCTGAATAAGGAAACACAATCTGTGTTTGCACTAATTGAATCCTTACATGATGATAATAATCTCCATAAACTCATTGGTTTCTCCTTTTAAAAGGGAGCCATTACATTTGTGACACTTCCTGGTGCTCATAAATCTATATCCCTACTTACATTGTTTAGGTTCTTCAGATTCAATGCACATGCCCTCTTTTGGGAATATCCCTGGACTTGGATTTTTTTTTTTAATAAGTTTCTAAACCAAAGAAACAATGGAGCCAATATAGCAGGTCACATCACCCTTGTGCATAGCAACTCACACAAGAATTCCAGCTAAGTAATACATCAAATTCTCCTGCTTCCATGGTCCCGTGCCACAGAAACCTTCTGCAGGACACTATCCTCCAGGATGATTCAGTTTCCCCAACTCCAAGGTCATGCACATCGATTTCCATTGTCTCATCTCTGGCACATCCTTTCCTTCAATAGCCTTGACTTCATGCTCTAGAATATCTATCTATCTGCTTCTCTTTTCTATCTAAAAGGTGCTCTATAGAAACACTGCTATTTGATCACGATTTTGACAGTTCACCTAAATATTTACCCAAGTGATCTTCTCTCGTATTGTTTGGTAGTCCATGAACAAGTCTTGTATTCTTGAACCACAAATAGCAGTTCAATGTATACAATAAACGATTTATTTTGAAATATTATTTTGCACACAAACAAATGGGAAGTAGATATTGTAAGCAGGCATAACCGAGCATGTTGCTGTGCATTAAACTCATTGTTGATGGGTTGGGTCTACAACATCATCATGAAATGCCAAGGTTTGACAAACCTGGATGAATGTTTTTTTTTCCCTCTTCTAAATTTTCTCCTGAAAAGGGAATCGTTTTAACTAGACTGTATAACAGCTTACAATTCACTTTAAAAAAAATCCAAGGGGGAAGCCTGAATATGTCCAATCTTAAATTGCAGGTAATCCAAAAACAGATTGTTAACTCTAATTAGTTCAATTAAAAGTACCTTCCCAGGGAATGCGCTTTTAGTTTGCAGTTTTACTCAAAATTCTACATTTGTCATAAAACACGCCCCAGTCTAAGCATCACACATAACTGTTTGTTGCACAAAAATATTTTCTGGAGATGGGGGGGCGGGAGGAGGAGGGCGATATTCAGAGAGATTGTGACATTTCAGAAAAAAACCTATTCCATAAAAAACACAAAACCCAGGACGGACAAGTCGTGGTTAATGTTGCAGTGGCTGAGTTACAATGGTTGAACAAGGAAAAACCGGGTGTCAGGACAACAAGCTGTGTACAAATATGTATGAATGAAAAGGGTGGGAGGCAAAACTCACAGCTGAATTACAAGAAAGGAAATTTTAAAAAAAAAGGAATGCTAGAAATGTAAGTGGCGTTTGCTTTAATCTAATCACTGGGGGAAGTGCGGAGGAAATCTTGCTCGGTTACTGAACATCCTTCGAGTGGAACTCTCAAGGCGTCCAATGTGCGCAGTTCCTTCGCCACTTTCTGCAGCTCCATCACCGGGTGTGTCAGTTTCTCTGTCCCTCGCTGTTCACTAACAATGGCCCGTTTTCAGCATCTCCCCACCATCCTCACCCCCGCCCTCCTCACCACCATCACCCCTTCTCGTTCTTCGCCCCCACATTCCGTGGCACACTCACCTCCCTGGAGCCAGTAACAGTTGTGTAATACACTCTTATACTCATTTCGGCGCCGATGCTCTCGCTCTCCCTCTCGGACACAGATAGATACTAACATCCAAGCAGCACTTCGCCATGTGATTCACCAGGCCAATAGCAACACCCCCCGTTCATCGCGTCAGACTCAGGAGCAAAGATCCTCCGCTATAGGATCTTTGCTCAGGAGGTCGAGGGACCGTCTTTGAATGTAAATCAAGAGTTCTTGTTAGCTTCACTCACCCTGCAGCTCCGCGTTTAGAATTACTTCGGCCTTCTGTTGTCAATACACTAAAGGGGCCGTTACAGCCAAATAAAAGGGGTGGGTGAGAAATGAACTGTGGTTAAAAATCATTTTGTATTTGGTTACACAAGTCAATTTGTCCACTAGTTGAAAACGTTATTTTTGAATTGGCCCATACATGCACAGGGCTGATTCATCAACGAGGAGATGAAAGTCTGAAGGGTCCCGATACTAAACGTTACTACCCCATAAAATAGACACAAAGAAACCGCCGAGTTACTCCAGCTTTGTGTCTATCTTCGGTTTAAACAGCATCTGCAGTTTCTTCCTACACGTTACCTACCCATGTTCTCCAAAGACGCTGCCTGGCCCGCTGAGTTACTCCGGCACTTTAGGTCGTTTATTAGCCAAAAGTAAAACTTCCTTTACACTGCAGGGTGGGTTCCATATAGAAAAAAGCTCATGATGTAATCCGTCCTGTTAAAGTAACAGACCCGGAATGTGTATCTATTATAAATGTAATTTAGTTCGCCGACTGGTTAGCACACAAAAACTTCTCACTGTACCCCGGTACACGCGACAATAAACTAAAATACCATGTTTACGTTTCCCAAATGTCATAAATGTGGAACATTGAGTAAATTATGCACGTCAGCAACTCGAAATGTAAATATATTTCCAATGGTGTAGGCTTTAAAAAAAAAATGTCTTAATGTAAATATGTTTCTCTCTGAAAAAACGCTTGCCCTGTTGGGCATTTCCAACGTATTGTATTGTATATCTTTATTGTCATTTCCTGAGTATTCGCATACCCAGAGGAAACAAAAAAACGTTGCTCAATCAGTGTCCATTCAGTGTGCATGAAAAAATAAATAGAAATGAAAATAAAAATAAACGTTTTAGTGTTTTCCAGTGTTAATTGTGTTTTACTGTGTGGAATGCAGAATGATGCACACTGGCGATTAATTCAGGACCACCTGATCTGTATTTCACCACATTGCATTCAGTCGGCAGCAGATTAGCTGAACCCGCCGACTTCTGCGAAGAAAACAGGGTTGCAGCTCTCTCCATTGCGCAGGTGAGTCGCCCAAACACCACAGAATAGCCGAGCCCCACAATAAATGTGAGCTGCTCAAGTTAACATTTTCAGATATGACATGTTGTCTTACAGATTTGTTTCTTGTCCTTGTTTCAGTAACTCCGGAATCACAGTGAAAGTTAATTTCATCTTTCTGAAATTAAGCTACAATTGGTTAACACGCAATTTATTCTCTCATTTTATGATGGCAAGATCTGCATTTTATTCAAATACTAGACTAAGTGGGACCCGTTGGGTCCCAGCTTTACACGGGAGGGCTGGTCCCCCAACGCAATATTCCACCTCTCCACCAATTCCAATATTGGTGGCCAGTGGGGGGCTTTCTGGAGCGCTGGTATGGGTGTTGTGGGCTGAAGGGACTGGTCTCCAGAGGGCTAGTATGGACATTGTGGGCCAAAAGGATTCTTGGGGTGGCAGCTCACTCACGGCTGGTGGGCTGGCAGTTGACTCACGGCTATTCCTTGAAATTCCATTTCAAGCAGGGTGCAAGGCCACCAGATTCAAGTGCAGTTTCCTACCACTTCAAGCAGGATGCAAGGCCACCAAACTAAAGTGCAGTTTCATACCACTTCAAGGAGGGTGCAAGGCCACCAAATTCAAGTGTAGTTTCCTACCAGTTCAAGTTGGGTGCAAGGCCACCAAAGACAGAGTCATGATCTCTCCCTCCCCCATCTTGCAGAGACTGAGCCATGCCCACACTTCCGGGTTTTATAGTCTCAGGAGAGACAGGAGAGAGAATCTCAACATTTTTTAAACACTCATAACTCTTTTATTTTTCATCGATGGGAAAAATTCTCGGCACCTGATGAACGGAGGGGGACTCTGAGTAAGATGTCCAAAATCACAGCCGTACCTTGTAGCGTTTTTTTCTAAAATCAATATACAGCGCAAACAGGAAGTGGTCAAGATTAGAATTTTAATTATATAGATATTTTAGTTCCTATGACAATGACTTAAATTTATACAGAAATTATAGTGCAGCAAATGTGCATCAAGATGCTTCATAGGCACCAGAAAAAATGTAAATGATATTGGGACACAAGCTACATTGGTGGTGCACAAGGAGTCAATAGATATCCACGTGTTGTACATTTGGTGGCAGCTAAAGATTTGGAGGGGGGGCAAAGCGTTGAAGCTTTCTAAACACAAATGAGAGCCACAGATTTTGCTGGAAAGGGACATTTTTGAAAGGGACATTTTTGCAACAAGATTTTTGCAACAAGATGCCTTGGAAGAGCTTCTCCCTCATCCTTTTTCCTATCTCATGACATGCCACCACAGGCAGAGAACTGTAGGAAAGAAATTCAAGCAAGGTGTAGATATATTTTGTTCCAAAAAATTTTGAAACCCAAATTAATACAAGCCAACAACAGACAGATACCACACGTGCAGCCAGTTAAATAGAAAATTTTATTTGTAAATACAAACATAATTGCATTTAATAAATTTATAAATAATTCCAGCATTAGAAACTTACAAAATGTTAATAAAAATCAGTATAAATAGATGTCTTTTCAAGGCAATTGAGAGGGTTTGAATTTGACCATCACAATAAACCCTGCTCAGGTAAATTGCAAGATAAGTTCTAAGGAACTATGTTTATGGCTCAATGTGCAGGGCACATTTTTCCAGTTGTACCACAGAAATGATTCCTTATATGCTGACATCTTTATATTTTTCAGTATGAAAAAACATTTCATACTATGGTAGAAGTTCAGAAACGATTCAACTTTGCATCAAATATTATACAAAGGAAAGCTATCATTCACAGACCACTGGACAGCGAGAGATTGGTGCCACTTAGATCATTTATGTTATTTCTGTTAAAAAAAAGCACATTTTTTTCTCCCCATGAATGCAGCAAATTATCTAAAAACAGGCTTATCTGTCAGTATTAGACAAAAACACAATGAGCAGATGAGCCTGTGGTGAATCTACAAATCTTTCAGTTAATTTTGTAAGAGAATAAAATTGATGAACCAATTAGCATTGCTCATTAAAAGGCAAGAATCCTGTTCACCAATAAATGATCAATGCTAGATCGGGCTCCAGATCCACTTTATTCAAACATAAATACAGCACCATTTCCCACACTCTCACTTCCCAACAGTTAACCAGAACAGATGCACAATCTGAAACTGTGTCACTAACATACTTAGTGCAACTCCGTTTCAAAATCTTTCAACAATTCATCAGAATAAACTCCAATTCCCAAGGTCCCAGAGAGCATTATATACAATCCACACAAGTCATTTATTTAATATTTTTCTGCACAATTTAAGTTCCAGTTTTGGTTGGGGGAGTCGCATTTCAATTCTTAACACACTCAATCTGCACTTGGTTTACAGTATCTATCAACACACTGTGTGGAAACACAAAAAGGTATAGTTCTCCACAGGAGCGGAGAAATTTGCAGGTGGAATTCCCAAAGTGAGAATACATACAAGGCCCATATAAGGTTGGGAAGGTAATTCACTTTGAGTGCAAAGTTCACCAAAAGAAAGTACATTTAAAAAAGCTAGAGACTGATTCAACCCAGTTGGTGTGGATCAGGAGAATTGTATGCACTCATACCTGTCCAGCTGTTTAAGTATCAGTTGTAATGGATACCAAGTTGACCGAGAGGTATCACAGTAGCCCATAAGATTAAGGTGGAAACTAAAAATGCTACCCCAACTTGTCAATTCATTGTCATTCCTCCTTCTGAATTGTGTTTAAATTTGCTGATAAATCTACAAGTCTGCACATCAAGTTTCACCAGTCTGCGCACCACACCCGTCTCTAAATGTAGCCAATAAAATTTCCTCCAAAATTAATTTCATTGCCTGCTCAATATGGTTTTTCGTTCCCTATACTGGCGATAAAAAAAACTGCAAACTTCAGTTTAAGTAATTTGCCAGACGGAAATACAACTGAGCATTGGTGTGAGAAAAACGTACTCACTGTACAAAACTTAACAGAAAATTCGGAAAATATGTTGGGCAGCATCTGTGGAAAAGGAAAGTTAACATTGTAGCCCTAACAAAGTTCTGAAACAGATGCCACACAATGCGATAATTCCCCATATTTTCGAGTTTTGACTCTACAGGTTTTCTACCTTCATGAGAAGATGACTATTCACAAGGACAGTTCACAAGGCAGATGAAGCATTTCTCTGCAGCTCGAATAGTTACCACAAACACAGCAGCAACACCAGGAAGACTGCTTCTGTCACATTAAAAGTGGTGTAAATCACAGCTGTGATGAGATCATTGCCATTATAATTTACGGGAAAGTGCCAATGCGGCGAGTTTGTGATCTATTTTCTTGAATTAATTTCAATGAAGGCATTTTTGTCAGATTGTCTAACACAAAGATCCTGAATGGTGCCCCCCCCCCCCACCCCCACCCCACCACATTGCATAAATTCACTGTGTGATACAGTTGTCTCCCATGTCCTGAGCATATCGATCTGATATCATTGTTCGCAACTCGTCAATGTCTCTGCCCAGCTGCCTCACTTCAGCCAGTTTCTTGGTCAGTAGCTCAGTGTTTTTGCCAGTCTCCCTCTGTACTGGAGTAATGCATTGCTGAGAACAAAGAATCAAACACAAGAATATTATACAGTGACATGGTAAATATCATTTTTCCCAATTTATATAGACTTGCTCTTTAACAGACTTCCAGCCACTCCAGCTCCATGACTCCATGCCTGATCATTGTGTAACCTTAATTCCTCTCTCATTCCTTCTACTGCATTTAATATGAGGCGGCAGGCTGAGAGTGAAATGCTAATTTCAGATAGTCAATGTCAAGAACCAATACTGTAGATTATGGGGTACTGCAATCAGAATACGGTAGTGCCCTAGTCGATCCTGAAAATGGCTTAACACAGGCTTTTCCTTTTGGAATTGTTGGCCATAGCATGATTTAGTCCATTGTGCCTTCCATGTGCCTCTCACTGCCTCTGTATCTCATCTGCCTCATTGATCAAAGCTCAATGGTTTCCATAAATTCTAACTATATATGATCAGAACCATGATCAGCAAGATCCTTTCTGGTCTTAAGCAGCAAAAAGCATTTATTTGCATTTTTTTTATACCACAACATTTATTTTACATGTTAGTTTGTAAATGCAAATGAGATCATTTATTTGAGTAATTAAGCTTTTTAATAGCACGAGCAATACAACTGTTGACACAAAGTTGATCACACTCCTCTTAATCACTTTCACCTTTCAAAGCAAATTTTCAGCGAGCATGAACTCATGAATAAAACACTCTCGACGGTTGCAAGAAAATGTTATTAATCCATTTTAAGATATATCACAATAAATCTCTCAACTCTTGATTTTCAATCTTCTCTACTTGAAATGCAGGGAACTGCGAAGTAGGAACTTAGGGCAGCATGGTGGCGCAGCGGTAGAGTTGCCGCACTGTATCTCTAAACTAAACCACTACTACTGGCTTACCTTCCTCAGCCAAGCTAATTACATCCACCAATCTCAAGTTTCATTGTCTGCTCCCTGGGACACGCATTAGTGTTAATTCCCCAGATAACCCTTCTTGTATTTCACTTTCATTAAGCTAATTTGGCCAATTTAATTGGTTTGTGTCTTGTTTCACATTTGAAAATTGGACTGGCACCTGCCAGAATTCAAGTGCAGTAAAGTGTTGAAAATAAAACTAGGGTCTAAAACTGAACTCCACAAATAAGGTCCTTCTGTCTGCTCAATAATGGTTCACAGCTGCGGCAGAGATGATAGGTACTCAAAGTCAAGCATGAAAATAAAGTTAGCTTGGGAGAAAGATCAACTGCAAGAACTCACATTCACAGTTGTTAGTTAAAAGCAGCTCAACACGAACCATGTATTAAAATGGTGAAGGGGGTATTGGGGATGGGGAAGAGGCAAACTGCAATTCAATATAAACAAACGAATGGGCGGGAAATAGAGGCCTCAAACCCGAGAATCTTAGATTGTTAATGTTTTCCCTTTTTGATGTGGACAAGTTTGTTTGGTGCATGGTTGTTTCTTTTACTTTCTCTCACATTTACGTAACATTTGCTCATTTCATAAGAGAAACCCCTCAGCTTGGTGAGGGAGGTTGTCCCGTGGGTCTCACCGGGGTCACTGTCACCAGGCGGCTCATTACCTCACTGCTGGTTCTCCTCTAGGGACTGGAGACAGATAGAGCGTCAACGACAAAGTAAACAGCCTCCAGATATTTGAGGGTTCATAACGTTAAATTATTGATTTTCTGTAGTGGCTATCATGTATAAAGTGGAAAACGCTACAAATTAATTGAAAATAGCCAACCTGCTCACCAATATCAGATTGCAACCATTCTGTGAAATAATTTAAATCAGCTTTCTATTCTTCCATGATACAATATATATATATATATAAGCTTCTTATCCTGAAAGTACTACTGATGCTGGCGGTAAGGCATTCTGTAACATGACAGAAATGTCATCAGCACTATCACCACGTTGACGATGGGGTGGGTGGTAAGACATTGTAGTGGCTGCGCTGAATAAACTCAACTGAATCTCATTGCTCAATATCAAAAGTACAATCAATCAAAACATTTTTTTAAAAGCTCATTCTGCAAGTATCCTATCTGCATTCTTACCAAGACTTCACATTCTTGCTGAAATGTATTAACCAGAATCAGATGCAATGTTCAAGTTTTGCATAACCAGCATTTAAAAAAATAAAAATAAAACAGGTCCAACATAATTTCCCTGCTTTGTACTCTTTTCATTTATCATTTTAATAAATACACATGCTGTCACTTTGAAGGACATATACAGTGCCCTCCATAATGTTTGGGACAAAGACCCTTCATTAATTTATTTGCCTCTGCACGCAACAATTTGAGATTTATAATAGAAAACATCACGAGGTTAAAGTGCACACTGTCAGATTTTATTAAAGGGTATTTTTACACATTTTGGTTTCACCATGTAGAAATTACAGCTGTGTTTATACATAGTCCCCCCATTTCAGGGCACCATAAATATGGGACACGTGGCTTCACATGTGTTTGTAGTTGCTCAGGTGTGTTTAAATGCCTCCTTAATGCAGGTATAAGAGAGCTCTCAGCACCTAGTCTTTCCTCCAGTCATCCCATCACATTTGGGAACTTTTATTGCTGTTTATCAACATGTGGACCAAAGTTGTGCAAATGAAACAATATATTTCGAAGCAACCATCTACCTTTTATCAGTCCAAAACACTGCTTATTGCCTTAATCATGGATCTATAATTTCCTGGGCTTCAATTTTGTCAGCCATCCTTTTGCACAATAGTATCAAATGCCTTCTAAAAATTCATGCACTCAACATTTATTGCTTTCTGTTCAAACCTTGTGTACTTAAATCAGGTTAACGATAATTTGGTTTTGACAATCCTGTGCTGTCTCTCCTTTATCTATTCCTTTATCTAATTTTAAGTGATTATTACTTTCCCGGATTGTTTTTCTTCCAAGCTTGCTGCAACCAAAGTTAAACTGTCCAGCTTGCATTTTGACATGTCTTTACACATTTTTGATAACAAGGTTGATACTTTTGCCATTGTTCTCTCTATATCTTTTTTATTCACTCTCAGTATATGGATGTCACGGGGACAAGGGGCAGTTAAGAATCAATCACACTGGTAGCTCTGGAGTGACACGAGAGATCAAACCAGGTACGTACAGCATATGTCGTTTCTTAAACAACATCAGTGAACCAGGTGGAGATTTACAACAACCCAGCTGTTTCATGGTACTTCTGATGCTCGTGATTTATTCTAGTTAATTAGCAGAATTTATATTCCGTTGCTGTGATGCTAGATTTAAACTCATGTCTCAAAGTTAATAATTAAGGCCACTGTACACTAGTAAACGTAACAGACCCTTTATGCCCTTTTGTCGGAGGATTGGAAAATTATGTAACCTCCGTCCCCACCACCCCTAGATTCACCCACCACCTTTAGCCTAGATGACCCAGTTACTCTATACAGAGAGCCTGACTCTGCCTAGCCTTGTCGTGCGGAAGCCTCGAGTCAAAGCCTCAATGCCAACTCACAAAACAGCACATGCACCTCAACGCACACCTTTCCCCAAACAGCTGCTGTCATACTTTCACTTCTTACTGGTTACTATGCCTCACAATGAGCTAATCAAACAGCATTGATTTAAACAGCCCCACCACTGCTCTGTTCCACCTCTGCTGTTTATTTTAATATTACTTCCATGCATTTTTTTCAAACAATTTTCTTCCTCCCCAATAACTTTAGCTCTTGCTGCTGGTTCTTGTAAACTTCACAGTCTTCTGATTTACCACTAGCCACTACTACTTTGAATGCTCATCTTTGATTTATTATTTTCCTCAATCTCCCTTGTAACCATGGATAATTTACCTTTCTTCTGGGATCCCTCTTTCCAATTGGAATAAATCTGCAGAGCATTACTAACTAGCTGTTTTAATATCCTCCACTCCCCCTCCCCCACCAATCTTTCTGTCTATTTACTCCACTCCAGACAACTATCTGCAGACATTGTCATTGCACTGATGAAGATTGAGCACATTGGTTGTGGACCCCAGGTGTTCGCTCACAAACTGCATCCAGAATTCTACTATGTTGTGATCACTACTCCCAAGTGGAAGCTTAATTACTCCTACGTTGTTATTAACTCACTACTAGGTAGGTCTGTTGCATAGTGGTCAAAGAGACAATCCTCAATGCACTCCACAAATTGCTCTTTAATGGTTACCCAGTTTGATTAGTCCAATCAATATGCAAATCAAAATCACCCATATTGAAGTTCCCTTTTTACATATCTTTGATATGCTTTGTCTTATTGAGAAACACCATAGGGACATATCGACTACTCTCACCCGTCTTCTTTCCCTGCTGTTATTCCCACCGAAAGTGATTCCAAAGTACTGCATCTATACGCATCATGCTGGTACCTTTTATTGACTGATGTTACCCATCTGGACAGGGGGGTGAGGAGGGGTGCAAACTACAGTAGCTGTATTTGTACATTTTATTGCATGCAAGCCACACACACACACACACACACACACACATACACAAAATGAAATGGGCAGCAAATGGCAGATGATGCTTAATAGGAGGAAATGCAAAGTGATTCATTTTGGAAGGAAAAATTGAGAAATTTACAAAAAAAAGGATATGGTTACAAGGTTGCAGAGTAAAGGAGGCTTAGAGTATAGGTGCAAAGTAATTAAAAGTGGCAAGGCAGATGGTGAGTCAGTTAATAAGGCATACACTGAATCTTAATTATAAATGGTCAGCCACAGCTGGTGTAGTGTGTTTAATTCCAGTTGCCTCATTACAGAGAGGATGTTGACACATTGTACAGGACCCACAGATTTATAAGAATGGCTCCAGGGATGCAAGGTTATAATTACATGGATGGATTAGGGAAGCTGGGACCACTTTCTTCAAAGGGAAGGCCAAAGGGAGATCTGATAGAAATTCCAACATGTTGATAGGTCTGGACAGAGTGCATCGGAGGAGAGTATCCCCCACTGAAGGAGGGGTTCAAAGAAAAGTAGGGATAAAAATCAGGAGTGACACAAGGGAAAACTCCCATTCATCATGAGGTTGGAATCTGGAATACATTGCCTGCATATGTAACAGAGACAGGTTCCAAAAGAGCCCTCAGAAGGAAATTAAATAAATATAGGAAACTTTTGTAAGCCTGAGAAGAGGTTGGAGTGGAACTAGTGATTTGGACAGAAACTTTGGTGCTGTAACAATTCTATGATTAGATCATCCTTCAACATTACACCTTTCCACTCTTTTCATTGTTCTTCCTAAATCTTTCTCTTGTGGCCTGCTCCATTTTAACACTGTGCAACTGTAAGGCCTTCTACACTACTATCTACCACTCCTAATCCTTCGTGAAATCTTAATACCCTTAATAAAATGCTGTTTTTTCCCCCAAACATTGCCAATTTAGTTTAATCTTGCCCAATCTGACTATTTATTTTTTTTAAACTTTGGGATTCAAAGTTTTGTTGCCGGGTCTACTAATGCAATGGCAGATACTATGATATTCCACCCATCTATTTTTAGATATCTAGCTACCCAATAATTACATTGTTCAAAGAGCACAAGGATACACTGAATACTTACATTGTATACCAAGGAGGAGAGAGAGGCTTGGATCTTTGCCTTGGGTTCTCTGTGTGAGGATGTTGCAAATTGCTTGTAGATCTTGCAGATTCTTGGCCAGCTCTCTGTGCAATTTCTCTGATAGCTGCATGCACTCCAATGGTAGTTGCTTACTTTGGTCCAATTGTCCCAAGTGCTCCTGAAGAGTCAAGTTCTTTTCGATAAGTTCCTGATTCTGTGCAGAAAGCTGAAATACAGAGCAATGTTAAAGTGATTTTGAGAGTTTGGTATTCAATTCCTCTGGTAGATCAAACATAACTGAAAGGTGCCAAGATGATGAAATGACAACATAAAATTAAATGCATATTAAGCAAACAAAGCAGTGTACAATGGAAAAAGCCAAGCAACCCCAAACAGTTTGAAGCTCCATAGCTCTACCATGGTGTAAAATAAGCATTTATAAAAGATGGTGGCCACTTGAATGCCCCATTCTCACCGAGGCTGCAACCAGCCCAGCATTCTGACATTTATTTCCTCAACATTGCCTTTTTTAATTTACATTTGCATTGCAACTGTTGCAATAATATCTTGAAAATAGTTTGTCACATCTATTTTTTTGTAACATAAAGGTGAAAAGAGCCATATTAATTTAAAAAAATTACATCTTAGCTCACCAAGCTAAAAGGAGGTCAAACAGTAAGCGCCCAATGCAAACTATCTATCAGTATCAGTTGAACCACTGGTTCAGGTGGTTAATGAGACTTGCCAAATAAACAGCCTTGCCCAAATCAGGTTTGTTTTTAATTACAGCAAACAATAATTTTGTATAAAAAAAAATTACAATGTTAATGCCAAAATAATGTCAACATAATTGAGATCAGTCTTTGGAATGCAAATCCTCATAGGAATCACTCCTTTCAAATATCAGTTGTCTTTGATTAGGCAGAGGCTATTGATTCTTTGATTAGATTAATCCTATTTTTTTTATTTTAATCTGCTCACATTACCTACTGTGTAAAATAAGGTTAAAACTTTGGCATGTGTCAAACCGAACAAGTGACAGTTAACCATGAGTTGGTTAATTAAGAGGTGGTCCATGCACTCCATTCACTTTGCTTCTACATTGGTCTAGCCAATTCCCCGACAGTGATTAGACCATTCTTTCTTTGCTTCCCTATCTCAGCCCAGCTGTGCCACTGACAGAGTTCCAGAATCAGCCTGGGTGCTACCCTGGTAAAGTTCAGGATGTTCCTTCAGCCATGTCCCTCCATTATCTTTCTTCCACCCTCCAAATACCACTTTGCAAAGAGTCAGATAAATCTTTCCTTGTATAAACAAGGCTCTGAGAACACACAATGAATATATCAGATTAAAAAATGGCATAAGATAGAAATCTTAAAGATAGAATATGCTGGAAACACCCAGGTCAAGCAGTACCTGTGAAAAACAGATTTGGTATTTCATGTCAAAGATTATTCATTAAAAGTCATAAACCACCTGAATAAGGAGGTAATAGATGGTGGCATTTCATGGAGAGGGCAGTTTTACCAAGTGCTAGCTAAATAATTTAGTTTAGTTTATTAATGCCATGTGTAGTGGGGTACAGCAAAAAGCTTTTTGCTGCATGCTATCTATCGAGTCAGTGAAAAGACCAAACAAGATTACAATCAACAGTGTAGATACAATATAAAAGAGAATAATATTCAGTGCACGATAAAGTCCAGAAAAATCTAATTATAGATAGTTCGAAGGTTTCCAATGAGGTAGATGGGAGGTCAGAACCGCTCTCTTGTTGGCGCAAGGACGGTTCAGTTGCCTGATAAGAGCTGGGAAGAAACGGTCCCTGAATCTGGCAGTACGAGATTTCAAAAGTCTGTACCTCTTGCCTGATGGGGGAGGGGGGAATTTCATATAAAATGTAGATGCACAGCTTATCTGATAGCTACAGTCCAAGACACAACAATGCATTTTATTCTGCCTTGAACTGCTGTAAACAAAGTGGTATATGTCAGGTACAAATAGCAGAGATCAAGCAAGTCCCTCGAGTACAAGGGGTGTAGTGCACTTGAGGAAATCAGCAGAGCAAAAAGTTTTTCAAAAATCCCCCTTGCCTATGTTCACCTATTACCAGCCATGCTCTGCCCCGTCCCTCCTCTTTTCCAGCTTTCTTTCCTGCCCCATGCAATCCGAAATGTCACCCATCCATGCTCCAGGGATGCCACCTGACCCACTGAACTCCATAAATTGTGTTCCTTTCTTTTGCATAAACCAGCATCTACAGTTCCTTGTTATTACAAGGAATGCATGGTGAGCTAACCAAGTAGATACAGAATTGGCTTTGTAGAGGGAATCGGGGTGTGGTAATGGAGGGCTGTTTTCAGATTGAAAGCCTGTGACCAAAGGTGTGTTGTAGCGATTGCTGCCGAGTCTCTTGCTGTATGTCATTTATATATTAACAATATGGATGAGAATGCAAGTGGCTCATTTAGAAAGTTTTGCGGGTGACACCAAAATTGCCGTGGACATTGGAGGTGGTTGGCTGTTTACAACAGGATCTAGAGCAACGGGGAAAGTGAGCAAAGGAATAGATGGCATTTAACACAGCAAAGTTAACGACAAAGTGATGCATTTGGGAAGTTAAACCAGGGCAGGACTTGTATAATAAATGATAAGAGCCCTGGGGAGTGTTGTATAATAGAAATCTAGGGGTACAAGTGCATAGTTCCCTCAGAGTAGTGACATAGGTAAACAAAATGGCAAAAAAAGAGCATATGCTGTGTTGCCTTCTTTGCAAGGGGCATTGCATACAAGCATTACGATGTGTTGCAGTGTATCAAACACTGGTGAGACTGCACCTGGATTATGTGCAGCTCTACAAAGGTTATGATTAAGCTAGATGAAGTGCAGAAAAGATTAAAAAATATTGGCTTGAGTTTGAGGAGCCTGATTAGGCTGGGATTTTGTTCCCCTAGAACCAGGCGGCCAAGGGGCACTGATAAGCTGGATGGTTGGAGTCGTGACATCATGACAATGTTGGATGTACACATCAATGATTGAAAATTGAAATTAGTGAAAATAAAAGGATGAAACTGTTTAATACTTGAGTAAACCAACATAAAGGAGCATAGCTGTAGTTATTTGAAGCCACTTATTTCAGACGCAGGATTCATCTCGAGATCTGAAAGCCTGTATTAGCTGTATTTCTCACCTCTTTCATTGCCTTTCTCAATAATTGTGATCCATTCCCTTTCTCTGACAGTTCTTCTCGAAGACCTTGGCTTGTCCCCTCTTCCTGAACAACCCGTTCCTCCAGGGCCTACGGATCAGTGCAGAAAATAAAGTCATTGAGCTATGCAGCACAGAAACATACCCTTTGACCCAACTTGCCCATGCCCACCAAGATGCCCCAACTACACTCGTCCCACCAGCCTGTTTGGCCAATATATCCCTCTACACCTTTCCTATCCATGTACTTGTCCAGATGTCTTTTAAAATGTTATTATAGTGCCTGCCTCAACGACCTTTTCTGGCAGCTCAATCCATATACTCATCCGCTGTGTTGGCCCCTCAGGTTCCTATTAAATTGTTCCTCTCTCACTTCAAATCTATGTTGTTAGTTCTTGTTTCCCCAACTCTGGTTAAAAGACTGTATTCACCATACCTATTCCATGATCTTGTACACCTCTCGGATTACTCCCCCATCCTTCTGCAATCCAAGGAATAAAGTCCTAGCCTGCCCAATCTCTCCCTGTAGCTCTGGCTCTCGAGCCCTGGCAACGTCCTCATAAATGTTATTTGCACTTTACCCAGCTTTAAACCATATTTCCTATAGCAGCATGACAAAAACTGAAACCAATACTCCAAATGTAGCCTCACCAAAGTCATGTACAACGTCGTAACACAACGTTGCTAGGGTCCTGACCCAAAAAGTCACCAATCCATTTTCTCCGGAGATGCTGCCTAACCCACTGAGTTACTCTAGCATTTGTGTCTACCATTGACAAAAATCTGCACAAGCAGTCCCTTCTTATTACATTCCAACTACTATTCGCAATACCATGACTGATGAAGGCCAATGTATCGAAAGCTTTCTCAACCACCCTATCTACCTGTGACACCACTTTCTAGGAATTATGTACATGCATTCCGGGATCCCTCTGCTCTACAACATTCCCTAGGGCCCTACCATTCACGGTGAAGTCTTGCCCAGGTTCGATTTCCCAAAATGCAAAGCCTTGCACTTTTCTGTATTAAGCTCCATTAACCATTCATCAGTGCACTTGCCCAACTGATCAAGATCCTGTTCTAATCTTGATAACCATCCACTTTAGTGTCATCTGCAAACTTATGTTTGTATGCAAGTTGCAGTTTCGACCCTCTACAACCTTATGTGTTCTGCACTCATCCAAACCATTGCTGTAAACCCCAAACAGCAATGGGTTCAGCACTAATCCCCGAGGCACACCAATAGGGACAGATCTCCTGTCAGAAAAAACACCTTCCACCACCACCTTCCATGAAGGCAATTCTCTATCCAGTTGACTAGTTCTTCCTGGATCCTATGCAATCTAATCCTCCACAGCAGCCTACAATATGGAACCTTATCAAATGCCTTGCTGAAGTCCATAAAGACAACCTCTCTATGCCTCTGCCCTCAACCTTTTTGGTTACTTCTTCAAAAAACAGATTTGTTGGGCACGATCATCCAAAGCCCATCCATCCATATGCCTCTATATCGTCCCTGTCAACCACAGATGTTAGGCTCAGTGCTTTATAGTTTCTAGACTTTTCCCTACTATTCTCAAAGTAGTTTGTTATTGGCAATCTTGGACCATTAGAATGGCTTGTACAGCAATAGGACTTGGTATATTAGATACGCTCACCAGATGAAAATCTCCATACTTTTCAGTGTAAGTGCGCAAGTTAAGAAGTAACGATTCACCTGCCTGAATTCAACAATTTTGTACCAGAACTGGACAAGATTGCCCATTTGGAAATTCTTCCCAATATTATAGGCTGGTATTGAATGTCACTCCCGAAGCTCAAAGTGGTGCATTCACTTTGTATCAGAAATCAGATTTGAAAGTCTCCTTACCTGTATTTGTGAGGCAAGCTGTTCCATTTTCCTTTGTTGTTTATCGACAATCTAATAAGTAAACAATTAGAAGCAACATTCATAAAGAGCATGATTTATCAGATCTTCAAATCACTACACGGAATGTCTGCATATCCAATTCTCCACCTATATTTGTAAGCAGGACAGTAGGGCACATACGGAGAAAAATGTGAGAGCAATGATCATATTTTGGTATTTACAGTGAATATTTCTTAATTCTAGATGCTTTTTGCCTTGAGTACGATTACTCTCCTGCAGCTCCAGTAAAATATCCACTAGAAAATGAATTTCCCCAAAAATGAAACCCTATAACTCTCCATCAACAGGGCTGCAGTGCTCCATTTCTAGACATACCACATATGAGATCATTAAGGATTATGAGGACAAGTCCAATTTGGCTGATTATTACTCTAATGAAATTTAGATAATTATTATCCAGACCAAAGCAGTATTTATTCTCTAATAACTTGATCAACAATACCTAATTCGAGTTTAGTCTGGACCACATGGCTTCAAAACGCAAACCACAGACTTGGTTCAAAGATGCAGAGATGGATTCCAGAGGTGAAATGACAGGTTCCTTCAAATACCAAGGCAGCATTTCAGAGGGCAGCATCAGCACTGGTAAAATTAGCAGCTCAATCCATATATACTCATCATCCGCTGATTCAATAGTCCAATAACTATTTTATCAATTACCCAGCTGCTTGGAACAATCTAGATGACGAATTGGTGGTGGTGGCAATGCTGGCTGAACCTACCATTTTATAAGCAAGCATAGAAAATGAAGAAGCTTGAAAACCACAGAAAGTGAACCCGCTTTAATGCCCAGTGCAAAATAATTAAGGGGTAGAACATGTCCACAAAATCTAGATTTTAAAATAAATAGAAAAGAAGGAGAGAAAATGTGCTGAACACCATATTTGGATTCCCATAGAGGATATGAATGGCTGGTGCCCACTAAAATACCAAATAGGCAAAGCTGATCGAATCTATAAATAAACTAACAGAGGCATAATATCAAAGTATGGAATAAACTGAAAAAAATCACGAGCTGCAAATGATATTGACTATTTAATACATTCTGCAAACAAACATTAAAGAAATGTGACAAACAGGAATAAAGCCATCTACAAAGGTAGGTAAAACTTTAAAAGGAATTCAAGGGCAAAGTTTCAGATATTCAGACACACATTTTGAAAAGTAAATCATGCCAATAATCCCTTATTAAGAATACCAAGTTCCAAGATTTGCAAGTGGGTCGAGGAACACATTATCTTGGAGGCAATGTTGAACCTAATAGCACTGGTTAGGCTGCAATTAGAATCCTATGGCCTATTCTAGGTGACCCAGTTCAGTAATTGTGCAATTTGTGCAGAAATTAATTAAGCAATTGTATTAAAATAATCTGGGGATGAGCTTTCATTTATAAACAGACAGGAGAAACTGGATATTAAGTATTAAGATCAAAGTGATTTGACAGAAGTGCTCAAAGCAAGGATGAAGTTGTAATAAACTAAATCTTTGTCAATTTTAGAAAAAAAGTTAGAGCAGATTCTGCAATTAGCCTTTGAAAGATAAATGACTATGCCAAATGCATGCGGGATAAAGTAAAGAAATGAGAATGTGGCCCACTCTTTAAAGGTGCTTCCACTTAAAGATCTTTTGTTTCTCCATCTTTCTTGACGTCCTTCTAGACGACTACTGCGTTATGGCCACTGAGTTATTCTAGCATTTTGTGTCGACAGAATTCACAATTCATGACTCAAAATTTTGATTTCCAGAATGAAATTCACTCAAACTTTGTGAAAAAATAAATCTAGATTCTCCGACTCCACATTTTTCACTTTTGGACCCAAACAGTCTCTACTCTTTCCTTGATTATCCTCGCATCTCTAAAGTATTTTTAGATTTCTTTTTAGTCCGTTTAGTGAATGTCACAATTTTTAAACAGCCAGAGAGATGGTTGAAGCAGGTCATTCAGTTTACAATGTTATCTGTGACCGCTCAGGAAATTTCAACTGAGTTCTCGTCATTTTGTCCAGATTATAGTATGGGGGGGGGGGGGCAGACTATCAGTTGCTGGAAAATCGGTGTTCAACCTATATGCAAATAACTCAGCAAGAATAAAGCTGCCCGCTTGATTCAGAACCAATCCACCACCGTAAGTGTTTGTTTCCTCCACCATCAGTATACCCTGGCTGTAAAATCCATCCCAATTACTTTCTTGCTCCTCTGAAAGCATCTCCACCAAAGAAGGCCAAAGTCAGGAACACCATTAACTATAGGTTCCATCTAAAGTCACACGCACCATCTTGACTTGGAAATATAATAATTGTTGGAACCATATCCTCAAGTTAGTACTCCCACAGCCGTAAACGTTAGTGATACCAGAATAAACTACAATATTAGAAGGTAATATCTCACTTCTGCTTCAAGTCAATTTGGGAGTGCAAGAGATGCTCACGTGACGCAAAGGAACATTAAAGTAATTAGCAAATGTATACCAGCCAATCTTCAAATTCCACCTAACGGTGAATGCTCACCTTCACAGCTCGTTCATAATCTCCTTTGAGATTGTTGCTCTCACACTTCAATGTCTCTACATTCAGGATAGGTAACCGCACACCATCCTCCAGGCATTTTGCAACTTTCTCCTGTAGGCTGAAAAGAGAACAGTATGGCATGAAATCTCTGCCCAATTTACGATAACAAATGTGAAGGATAGTTGGTACAAATCTGGAATCAACGCAGATGTTCACATGGTCAAATGCACTAGAGATTCTTCCAGGGTATTGAGCAGTCAGCAACAGCATGTGGTCATTTGTGATGGTCATGTATGATTATAATATAATCGTATTTAACTGGGGTGACATAACAGCTTTCCTCAACAATCCAAGGACTAAAAAGAAGAGTGTTTGGCAACAGGAGAAACTCAGCGGGTGAGGCAGCATCTATGGAACGAAGGAAATAGGCAACGTTTCAGGGAGAGACCCTTTTTCAGACAGTCTCGAGCCGTAATGTTGCCTATTTCCTTCGCTCCATAGATGCTGCCTCACCCGCTGAGTTTCTCCAGCAATTTTGTCTACCTTCGATTTTCCAGCATCTGCAGTTCCTTCTTAAGCGTTTAGTAACAGGTGATTGTACTCTTTCGAACAGTGGATGCTGGTAGATGCAAATCAATTATGCTGGCATTTCCTTCTTGGTATGGTTGAATGTAGGAAGTCCAGAAATCAATAAGAAATTGAGAATAAGTTTTTTTGTAAAAATCCAGCTAGTTCGCCAACATCCATTATGAAAACGGGAAATAACACATTTGATACCCAGTCTGGGTCATTATGCCAATGATAGAAATTTACTGATTTCAAAAACTTCTGTAAACTTTGGACTCCTATTATAAGTCTGTTATATTAGCTTCATTCCAGCCTTCACTCCTGAACGTAACAAAGTCATTGCTTTAGATACCCAACTTTAGCAGATGCTGGGGGTTCAGAGATTCATCAGCACTCAGACTGGTGACATGATCTTCATGGTCTCTGCTAACAGAGACCAAGCAGCCAGCCAAACCATAAACAGTACAGCATCAGAACAAGCCTTCAGCCAGTGTCAGTGCTGAAGATTACGCCAAGACCTACTCGTACCTGCCTGTTCATAACCCACATTCCTCCATTTCCATGTGCCTATCCAAAAGTTTCTTAAATGTCACTATTGTATCTATTGTATCTGCCTCCACCATCCAGGCATTCACCACCCCGTATGTGTTGAAAAACATTTCCTTTAAACTTTGCAATTCTCACCTTTATGGGATGAAGCAAGAATAGGCAAAATTAACTCTACTTTAAGAAAAAAGAGATCTACTCTATTAATGAAAATCTCAAACCACTGAGACACGTTCCTAATGCAGGCAAATGGGGTTAATATAGATGGGTAAGAAGAGTGGCCTGAATATTTTAGGTTGAAGGATCCGTTTCTGTGATGCAAAACGATGACTTCTCCATTCCCACGCACAACCATTATGCGGTTCATTATTTATCTTTTCAGAATTCCATTGATATTTGAATAAATGCAGACAATGCAAGTGCTGAAAATTCACAGTACATCACTCAGAACTAACAAATTTAGAGGGTAGGTGCGTATCCTTGGCTTTTACTCTTGGTATTGTTACTCATGAGTATGGCTATACTCATTCTGGTTTTTCAGTGTTGCATAGCAAACAATTGAAAAGTTGTTGGCTATAAAATTGGTGGAAAATAGTCCCTCTAGTGCATTTCAGACTACAGACCCATTCCTTTTGATAACCACCACGGCAACAACAGAACAATAAGTGCAAGTGCCAGAAGGTTGCTTTACCCATGAACAGTGGAGACCAGCTCCATCTCCTTCTGCTTTTGGTTTTCCAGAACGTTGTCCTTTTCCCTGCAGCGAGCACGAGCTTCTCCAAGTTTGGCCTCTAGATCCTGTACCGTGCCCTGCAGCAGATTGGTTTGCTGCTCAGAGTCATTCAGCTGCAAAACAGAATATTTGATCCACGATATCAGACACCAGCACAGTCAACAAATATAATACCTGCACATTCCCCCTCATCAGCCCAACTTTCCTGCTATTATCTCCTCAATCTTTTAGCAGCCCTTGGATGCCAAATGCCAAACATTGCCTATTCTGCATGGAGCCAAAAATCAAACAGGAGACCGACTTTAAATGAAGTGCAAATAGAGGCAAGTTTTGTTGGTAAACGGCAGGATGAGATAAAGGTAATTGCTGCAGTACCAATATAGTTATTTGCAGGATTTATACCTACAGATTGTTATACTTATATTCGTGAGGCCTGGCACACTATGCCATGGCTGGATCATTGTATTAGTACAGCTGATGCACGTGCCTCATTGGAGTGCATGAGGATTCTGTATGGGGCAGCAATGACTGATCATATACCTGTTGCTATGTCAATAAATGTTGAACATCTACCTGTGGTCTCCAGAGATGGAAATAGCTTTAACACAGAAAAACTGGACTGGTCAACCCTCACAAAGAAAGACATCTTAGCCTATTATGCCCATGCAGACAAATCCTTATGCAATATTCATCTATCTAAAGATGCAATAATGTGTAGTAATGTTAATTGTAAGGATATGAAGCATATGAGAGATATCTGCTCCATGTATAATGATATAGTAAGCGCTTTATATGTAGGCAGTAAGCCCTACTGCAAGCATAAAAATAAGACACAAAAAAATCAGGCTTGGCTGGAATAAGTATGTAGCTGAGTATCATACTGAAACCCATGAAGCCACTAAATCATGGGCTATGGCAGGTAGACCCCGACATAGGCCTGTGTTTGAGTACAAGAAACTCACTAATGCAAGATACAAGTATGCTGTCACTTCACCTGTAAAAATGAGCAAGCTATGAGGGCCGATTCCATGGCTAAGAAGCTGCTAAGTAACAATGATACTGATTTTTGGAAAGAAGTAAGATCTTTTAACAGCTGCAAAACATCTCTACCATGCACTGTAGCTGGAATCTCCGGAACAACTAATATCGTGGAGTCATGGCGACAACATTATAGTACTTTATACAACTGTGTCCAAGGTGATTTGTATAGGGTGGACAATATTGAGAATAATGACTCAATGGTGATGTCACATGAGGTGTATCATGCCATGAACAAGCTGTCCAACAACAAAGCAAGTGGCTTGGATCATATTTCTGCTGAACATCTTAAGTATGCAAGTATGAGGATAGCTCCTCTTTGCTATTTTTTTACTGGCTTTATGATTCATGGCTTGTTACCAGACTCAATGTTGTCTGTTCTGCTAGTGCCAGACATTAAGGACAAAGTTGGTAAAGCAGGCAGCCTAAATAATTACAGGCCCATAGCTTTAGCCAGCATAATGTCAAAAGTCTTGGAAAGAATTCTGCTGGATAGATTTAACGAGTTTGTTTACTCCACAGATAACCAGTTTGGTTTTAAAGCAAATGACAGATGAGGATATTTATAGGCAACGACGTATGCTGTATGTACAGGCGAATATTCTCTTGCGTAAGTTTGGTGCGTGTACAGATGTGGGGAAGATGTCTCTGTTTAGGGCATATTGCACACCTGTGGTCAAACTACGGAGTTTACAGAGCCTAAAGGTGGCTTATAATGATGCCATGAGAACACTGCTAAGGAAACCTAGACGATGTAGTGCTAGTGAAATGTTTGCGGCTGCAAGAGCCAGTGCTTTAGAAGCTATCCTAAGATCCTAAGGACACTCGATTGACTAATCTGCCAGTACATTTTGCCATTTCTACACTGTAGCCATGGGCAAGTGACTGAAGAGGACACAAGTATATCACAACAGCCCAAAATAATGAAAAACTGTACAAATTGAGACCAAAATAAGCCAAAAAGCAAAAAGGAGATTGGAAAACTTGCTGTATGCCTATTGTCAAAAAAGTAAAGGTTCTTTGGACATTGCAGTATTTGCATTAATCCAAACTGACATCGTACATTATATTTTCCTCCACACATTTCAATTCTGATCACTGAAGCTCAATAATCTTGCACAACAAAAATAAACTACTTGCTTCTTCTAGAGCTCAGTCCCTAATTTCATTAGAACAGAGACCAAACCGTATGATTGCAAATACAAGGCAGTCAGTCAAGGCAAGAGAAGCATGCATTAGTCCAGCACCTCATCACTCTTCCATATTGTTCCACTGTATTTTATAATTTCTTCTGAAGTATACTGCCAACAATCTTATAAGAAAAAATCTTTACTGGTGCTAATTAGGTGACATGATAGATAGAAAACCTGGAGAACTGGTTCATCTCTAAGAGGAAGACAGAAGCTCATCAATGCCATAATTCAGCCATGGTATGGAGATGAGAAATCATTGGAAACTGTCAGAATCTGGTCGATTCCATGCTAAATCATTTTAAAACCTCGACTAAGAAAGTGGTGAACATATAATGTATCAAAGTGGTAATGGTGCGATAATAATGGATAAAATGTAACTCTGCAGTATGTATATTCACGTTATATCCAGGTGTATGCATGATTCAATTAATCTGCACAGGGATTACCTGTTACAAAGCTATATGGCTGTCGACAAAAGGCATGGAATTTATCAGCTCTTATGGTCGGTTGTGTACATTGGTGCTCACCATCTAAGTTTGTAAAACTACAACTATTAATGTAAACTTAATTTGCTCACCTGTTGGCTCTGCTTTTGATAATCATCCAGGGTGGGCAAGTCTGCAAGATACCGCTCCAGAGTTTCAATTCGTTGCTGCTTTTCCCTATTTTGTTCTGCCTCCTTCTGACACTTCCGCTTGAGGTTGTTGATGTGTTTGTCACGGCCTCGGACCTACAGCAAATCAAAGCCAGAATAATTAGTATTTAAAAAAGTTCATATTCTGTATGTACTGCAGATTGGAAAAGGGACAATGTTTATTTTGTGTAAATTAGCGAAAAAGTGGAAAATATTACGTGTGACAGTGCTAAACTAGACAGTACTTCACATACCAATTCATGAACAAATGTGCACTTATATGGACACAACAGTAGGATCAAGGAGACAGTTGCATCAATTAGTTGTCACAGCTGAGACTTTTGTATTTTTAAATTTGACAATGCATAAAGAAATTGAGGCAAACATTGATACCATCACAGGTGACCACCCTACGAGCTACCACTAGGGTAGTTACTTTCAAAGTTTAAAGGGAAATACATGCAAAGTTAGGTTATACTTATGCGTTAAACTAAGATCAGAGGCTTGAGGTGTATGCTATTTTGTAGCACAGTAAACTCTCTTTTTAACAGACCCCCCTTATAACAGATTTCAGTTATGGTGGAAGGAACTACCGACACTACCCTGGCTCGCAAGGTGCATCAACGAGACATTCTTCACTCGTGTCGTAGCAACTTTCTTCAGGCCGCCACTGCACAATATTTACTTTTTAAAACGCCTCAATCAATGTAGTGTACACGCATTTGCAGCATGGCCATTCACACCTTGCTAATAAGTGGCACGTCACATTTGATCTGATAAAATCCAGGCCCCAACCTTCAAGAAAGCATCTGACGGCCTATCCTAGATATTCAATATCTGTCACGTCTTCTACCATTCGTATTCTGAGAGGAACCTCTCGCCAGAAACTCAACTGGATGAGCCACAAATATCATGACGAGAGGTCTCAGAAGCTAGGTATCCTGTCATGTGTCCTGTATCCTGTGTCACTTCCAGACTCCCACAAAGTCTTTCCACAACACAACCACATTCTCCCCATATCTGGAAGAATGCAACTTCAAAATACATGCCCAACATTGAAAACAAACCACCCGCTTGATTGTTTCCCCTGTCACCATCCTCAACAGTAGAATATTACTAAAGGTCAATTAAGATAGTATCCAGTCAGAAGAAAGGTCTCGACCAGAAATGCCACCAATCCATGTTCTCCAGAGATGCTGTCTGACCCATTGAGTTACTCCAGCACTTTGCCTTTTTTTTTGTAAATCAGCATGTGCAGTTCCTTGGATCCACAATTAATACTGGTCTTTCCATTACTGCAAATAAAATAAAAAAGTCTGAAGAAGGGTTTCGACCCGAAACGTAATAATAATAATAAATTTTATTTATGGGCACCTTTCAAGAGTCTCAAGGACACCTTACAAAAATTTAGCAGGTAGAGGAAAAACATGTAACGTGAATGAAATAAATAGTAGAGACATGACTAGTACACAAAGTAAAGACAGAATTCAATACAAAACACAATAATAAGGCAATTAATGCACAGATGAAAAGGGAGGGGGACGTGGGGCTAAGGATAGGCAGAGGTGAAGAGATGGGTCTTGAGGCGGGACTGGAAGATGGTGAGGGACATGGAATTGCGGAGCAGTTGGGGGAGGGAGTTCCAGAGCCTGGGAGCTGCCCTGGAGAAGGCTCTGTCCCCTAAACTGCGGAGGTTGGACTTCTGGATGGAGAGGAGACCGGCAGATGTGGATCTGAGGGACCGTGAGGGTTGGTAGGGGGAGAGGAGGTCAGTGAGATATGTGAGGGCCAGATGGTGGAGGGCTTTGTAGGTGAGGGTCAGGATTTTGTAGGTGATCCGGTGGGAGATGGGAAGCCAGTGAAGCTGTTTGAGGACTGGAGTGATGTGATGCCAAGATTTGGTGTGGGTGATGAGTCGGGCGGCTGCGTTCTGGACCAGTTGGAGTCGGTTGATGTAAGTGGAGCTGATGCCAAGGAGAAGTGAGTTGCAATAGTCCAGTCGGGAGGAGATGAAGGCATGGATGAGTCTTTCAGCAGCAGGCGGTGTGAGAGAGGGTCTGAGTTTGGCAATGTTGCGGAGATGAAAGAAGGAGGTTTTAATGACATGGCAGATGTGAGGCTCAAGGGAGAGGGTGGAATCAAAGATCACGCCAAGGTTGCGGGCCTGGGGAGATGGGGAGACAGTGGTGCCGTCGATGGTGATAGTGGGGTTATTGATTTTGCCGAGTGTGGCTTTGGAGCCTATGAGGAGGAAAACGTAGCCTATTTCTTTTGCTCCATAGATGCTGCCTCACCCGCTGAGTTTCTCCAACATTTTTGTCTACCTTCAATTTCCCAGCATCCGCAGTTCCTTCTTAAACCTTCCATTGATTATGTTGCTTTGCTCTCTCTGACTTTACTTTCAAATATTATATTTACAACTACCAATTAGTTTATACTAGTCTTTGAAGATGATCACGGTTAAAGTGGATTGAAAGTACTGTTCCCATGTGTGAATTAGCCAAATCAATGCAGTGGGTTTCTGCAACTTGAATTCAATTTGAATTCACATGCAAGCAGCACCACCCAGTGGCAAACTGCAACTGTGCATGTCTAGTTAAGATTTGGTTTAGAGATTACAACACAGAGGCCAAGTCACTGGATGGATTTAAGAGAATTAGATAGAGCTCTAGGGGCTAGTGGAGTCAAGGAATATGGGGAGAAGGCAGGCACGGGTTATTGATAGGGGACGATCAGCCATGATCACAATGAATGGTGGTGCTGGCTCGAAGGGCCGAATGGCAACCTCCTGCACCTATTTTCTATGTTTCTATACAGGCCTTTCAGCCCATTGAAACCACTGCGACCATCAATCACTCATTCACATTTGTTCTAAGTTAGCCCACTTTCTCATCCATTTCTTGCACACGAATGGTAATTTACAGAGGCCAATCAACCTATAAAAATGTCCACATCTTGGGGACATAGGAACAAACCGGAGCACCCAGAGGACACCACACGGTCACAGGGACAAAATGCAAACTCCACACAGACAGCATCCGAGGCCAGGATCGAACGTAGGTCGATCACGTACCGGGAGGTACCACCCTCCTGATCTCACTGTACTGCCCTACCGGCTCCAAACTAGATTCCCGTAAATTGGAAAATTGCCAACACATCTGTGGTTTCTGCCTGTTAAATCCAGCAAATTAAAACAGACAAAATACGAGTTAATCACCCATCTCAAAACATAAAAGCAGATGCAAATTATGGATCACTGGATTCCATGTTTTCGATGGATAAATCTTCAAATAAAAGTCTTATGAAACCACACAGCTTCACAAATAAATTAGAATAGAACGTCTGGTTTGTGGATGGGGCTATTTAAGTTTAGAGCCACCCCATCCTGTCACCACACTTGCCTTTTCTTCCATTCTCTTCATATCATCCGAGTGCTTCTGTGCAGTTTCTCCGATACTCTCATTCAGCCGGCAAAGCTCCACTTCTGCCGTTGCTAACTTTTTCTCCATGTCCAATTTCTCACTTCCCAAAGCCTCTGAATGCTCAGCAAAACGTGCCCGTAAAAAAGCATTTTCCCTGAGACATTCCTGTGAAACAAAGAAATCCCCAATTTATTATTTTTGTTTACAAAGAATCCTGTTTAAATTTGATGAGTGAAGTAGCTCAAGTATTTGAACGTCCAAGTTTAATTGGAAAATATAGATAAATAGGGTCAATGATTTTAATTCCAAGATATATGCCATTCACCACCCACTGTCACAAATAAACAGCTGGAAACACACAGCAGGTCAGGCTCCATGGAGAATGATGGTTCATTGTTCTATGTCATTGGCATCATTCTGCAGTGCTACAAGACCTGCTGAGTATTGCTACACCTTCACTTTTATTTCAGATTTCCAGCAAGTTTTTTGAAAGTTTGTTCAAGGTTCCACCCCTTCACCCTTAATCCTCCTACTGTTTTCTAGATTCACTGATGGTCTGAAGGTGGGTCCAGACATAAAACATTATATATCAATTCTCCTTCCCAGATGTTTCTGATTTGCCAAGTTCCTTCAATTTGATATTTGCTCATCTTTCTAAATCTCCCCTTACCCCCATATTTTAGGCTTGCAAAATCTAATTTGTTTTAGAGACTTGGTCTTATCCTAGGGTTCATCATTTAAGCCGTAGTACCTGCAGTCGGAGTATGCAGACATCGCTGAGTGGTACAGTACGTCCAAACAGAGCACTTTGAAGCTGTAACTCACTCTCCTTCATCTTCTGCTCCAGCTGAGAGATCTGCTGTTTCTGCCTATAATGCCAAGCAAAGAAGAAATTGTGACTGATACTACCTGTGCAACATTGTTTAAAGAGTCCAAATTCAAGATTATTAAAACAATGGGCAAGATTAGCATGTTTGCTGATGACACAAACGTGAAGATGGTTGTGAAAGATTACAGCAGGATCTGGATCGATTGGCCTGGTGGGCAGAGGAATTGTTGCTGGAATTTAATACAGAGAAGTGTAAGGTGTTGCATTTTGAGACGTCTAACAAGGGCAGGACCTACACAGTAAATGGTAGGCCTCTGGGGAGCGTTGTAGAGCAGAGGGATCTATGAGTGCAGGTGCAAGGTTCGTCGAAGGTCGAGTCACAGGTCGATAAGATGGTCAAAAAGGATTTTGGCACATTGGCCTTCATCAGTCAGCATTGAGTATGGAAGTTGAGAGGTCATGATGCAGTTGTACAAGACGTTGGTGAGAACGCATTTGGAGTATTGTGTTCAGTTCTGGGCACCATGTTATAGGAAAGATATTGTCAAGCTTGAAAAGGTTCAGAAAAGATTTACAAGGATGTTGCCAGGACTAGAGGATGTGAGCTAAAGGGAGAGGTTGAGTAGGCTGGGTCTCTATTCCTTGGAGCACAGGAGGATGAGGAGTAATCTTATAGAGGTGTACAAAATCATGAGATGAATAGATCGGGTAGATGCACGGAATCTCTTGCCCAGAGTAGGGGAATCAAGGACCAGAGGACTTGGGTTTAAGGTGAAGGAGAAAAGATTTAGTAGGAATCCAAGGGACAACTTTTTTCTCACAGAGGGTGGTGGGTGTATGGAACAAGCAGCCAGAGGAGGTAGTTGTGGCTGGGACTATCCCATTGTTTAAGAAGCAGTTGGACAGGTTTGGAGGGATATGGACCAGGCGCAGGGAGGTGGGGCTAGTGTAGTTGGGACATGTTGGCCGGTGTGGGCAAGTTGGGTCGAAGGGCCTGTTTCAACACTTGTATCATTCTATGACTATGATGTATTTTTCATTCATGCATGTAGCTAATTGATTGGGTTTACATTATAATGATATGAACTTAAAATCATATAGTTTGTAACAGCATGGTTTCAACGCATCCGATACAGGGAACTTAGCCTAGCAAAACAAACTATTTCTTACAAGAATCCCCATGAAATCTGGAATAATATAAATTTCCATTATCTCATTAGATAACCATATAACAATTACAGCACGGAAACAGGCCATCTCGGCCCTGCAAGTCCGTGCCGAACAACTTTTTTCCCTTAGCCCCACCTGCCTGCACTCATACCATAACCCTCCATTCCCTTCTCATCCATATGCCTATCCAATTTATTTTTATATGATACCAACGAACCTGCCTCCACCGCTTCCACTGGAAGCTCATTCCACACCGCTACCACTCTCTGAGTAAAGAAGTTCCCCCTCATGTTACCCCTAAACATCTGTCCCTTAAGTCATGTCCTCTTGTTTGAATCTTCCCTATTCTCAAAGGGAAAAGTTGATCCACATCAACTCTGTCTATCCCTCTCATCATTTTAAAGACCTCTATCAAGTCCCCCCTTAACCTTCTGCGCTCCAGAGAATAAAGACCTAACTTATTCAACCTTTCTCTGTAACTTAGTTGTTGAAACCCACGCAACATTCTAGTAAATCTCCTCTGTGCTCAAAATATTACTCAATCTGAAGGGCTGTAGACATATCTGGTGTGAAAAGTGGTATGATGAAGCAATTGCTCAGATTAGGTAGTTTGGAAAATCACACAGCAGCATGCAATCAACATTCAAATCTGCTACAGATGAGTTGAGAATACTTGCCAAAACATGCAATACTTTGTACCTGGAAGTACTTGTTCGGAACGAGTACATTAAACCTTACTATGCTTAAACCCCTACTGTACCCAGGGAGAACATTTAAAAATCAATACCAAATGCAGATGACACAACCCTGATTGGACTGATCCAGAATGGGGAGAGATCAGCCTACAGACAGGAAGTGTCACAGCTGGCATCCTGGTGACATCACAACAACCTAGAGCTCAATGCTCTTAAGACAGTGGAATTGATTGTAGACTTTAGGAGAGCTCCCTCTCCCCACACCCCACTCAACATCAACACCACCACAGTCACATCTGTGGAGTCTTTTAAGTTCCTGGGAACCATCATCTCCAAGGACCTTAAGTGGGCTACCATCGACTCCACAGTCAAAAACAGAGGATGTACTTCCTACGGCAGCTGAGGAAGCAATCTGCCACAGGCAATTATGGTCCAATTCTACACGGCCATCGTAGAGTCCGTTCTCACCTTCTCCATCATGGTCTGGTTTGGCTCAGCTACCAAGCACCACACCTGGAGGCTGCAGCAAATCATCCGACCAGCAGAGTAGGTTATTGGCTGCAACCTTCCCTCCATTGATGAACTGTACACTGCAAGGGCCAGGAAGCGAGCGGGCAAGATCATCTCTGACCCCTCTCACCCTGGCCACAAACTCTTTGAATTACTTCCCTCTGGAAGGCGACATTGGATTGTCAAAGCTGCCACAGCCAAACATAAAAACAGTTTTAATGCTCGAGTAGTTGCTCTATTCAACAGCCAAAAATCTGTAGTCTCCCTTTGATTGATGATATTTTGTTGGTTCACATGCTTGATCAATGGTGTTTTATCATTAATGTTTTATTATTATTATTAATGTTTAGTGTTTTCAGAGTCATTCGTAACTGTCACTGTCTGTCATGTTGTTACTTGTGGGTGGAGCACCAAGGCAAATTCCTTGTATGTGAATACTCGGTCAATAAACTTACTTACAAATGGGTATATCTGTCTTTCTCACAGCCTGGTCTACCCCAATATAATGGATTTTTACAAACACATACTGCATATACCTTTCAATCACCAGTTCCTTTTCTTTCAACAAGCTCTCATTTGCTTTTATAAGTGGGTCCCATTTGCTAGGTTCATGGTGTATATAAGGAGGATATATAGTGGGATATTGCTGAGATCCATGGTTCAAAACCTAAAAGGAATGAGAATGAAAAGATTAAATCTATTGGAAGCTGCATAAACCTATAATAACAATAATACTTCTACTAGTCTCGATTCAAAAAGCTTGTGCAAACGTTACAAGAGTCATGTCTCAAAACAAGTGCTCAATTCCTGCATAAAATCTTACTCCAAAAAAAATTTCAATTCAACTCAGTAATTCCATCAATCATGGATGTACTAACCCACCAAAGCCAAAAGAAAATGCAGAGAATGAGAACTGGTGTCAGCAAGGAACTTGCCACATTCAATTTCTCCATCTGAACTTACACTGTTGTTAGAGATGCAGCACATAGCTCGTTGACCAAGTGACAAGTGCATCTGTAGGCAATCTGGAGGCATGCCACAATGGAAATGCCATACATCTTCAATCATAACAAAAAAAAGTCTCCTTTTCCCTCACACCTGGTTACAGAAATTTCTGAAGCACAAAATGAACATAACTGCTTTACCTGCACCTGTTCCACTTGTACTCTTAGACTCTCCAACTGTTGTTGCTGCCATATAGTCAGGTCACAAGGTCTATCTATGGATCGAAGTTTGGGCTGCTTCCCGTGCATTTGTTCTCTCAAACCTATTGGACCCCAAAGTATTTGCTGTGATTGTAAACTATGGAGTCCTTCAGGAACAGAGCCCCCTCCAACATTTGGCTGCAAGCAAGGTCTTGGTCCAAACTGTGCAGTCACAACTGATGCAGATTTACTCTCGGGTAAAGATTTAAAAGTCATGTCACAACTATTGTAATTATCCTCATTTCCAGCACTGTTGATGTTAAGATGTTCGTTATCCTTGATACATCCTTGAAACCTGTACTGGGAATCACCACACATTGTCTCCAAAAATGCAGACTGATTTAAGGTTGGTTCAATATGAGGAGTTTCAAATGTTTGCATACTTTCCTCCAATCTCAGATGTTCAACATTTGGGTGTGAAGAATAGTCATGCAAATTCAATCCAGGTCTGCAGGAATTTGTTGAAGCTACAGGCAAACCTCTCACATTAACAGAAGAATCTTCTATTTTTCCAGTTCTAGTCACAAAACTGGAAATTCCATTCCATTTGGATAATGAAGAACACTTCTTCCCAAACTTTTCATCTCTTCCATCTGACGGACCACTCGGCTGTATAGACATGGAACTGAAGACTGAATTACTCTTTGGATGGAGGTTAGATGGCACATTGCCAGATGTGGAAGGCATGACATGGGCAGTGGGGATGATGGACTGTGAGCATATGGGTTTGAAGGAAGAACTCTCAGTGAAGCAGCAGAAATCTGTGCAAAGTGAAAGACAAAATGTAAATTATTTTTCTGAAGAATGTCCACCATTCACAACAGAGGGCTCAATTAAAAAAAGACAGTAGGGATAGTGGGTCCTTGCATTTATCTCTTGATATTTTCAGGTGGCTATTTTCATACACAGCTGCATATGCAGTTAATCAAAAATAATAAAAAATGAAACATTTAAGCCCTTTTTATACTTGGTTTGCTTTATACTGCTTTGATGATAGAAATTATGGAGTTATTTAAATGTTTCAAAAAAATGAACTGTAATTTGCATTTTAAAATTTCAAAAACTGAGTCCATAAAATCATACAGCATGGAAACGGGTCATTTGGCCCAACAATGAACAAACAGTGCACACCCTTCCATAGTAATCCCATTTCCCAGCACTTGGTCCATAGCCTCTTATGCTAAAGACCAAGTGCCGGGAGATGGGATTACTCTACGCAAATTAAGCACTCATCCAGGAACTTAAATGCTGTCAGCGACCCAGTGTGCTCAGTGTTTTCCAGGCATCCCCACATATCCCTTCTAAAATTCGTCCTCCTTACCACAAATCTTTGCCCTCTTGTTTCATCTACCTGAAATGGGAAAATAAATTTTCCCAATATCTACACCCATCAAATTTAATAAACCTCAATCACATTCCCTCTCAACCTCCTCCACTCCAGAGAACAAGCCTCAAGTCTTCAGTCTCTCCTAATAGAAATGTTCCATCCCAGGCATATCCTGACAAATCCCCTCTGAATCCTTTCCAGCGCCATTACATCCTCCTCATAGTATGGCATGATGATCAGAACAGCATACATTACTCAACGAGATGTCTGATCAAAAATGTTTAGAAAGTTGGAGCATAACTTCCATACTTCCATATTCAATGCCCCAACTATTGAAGAGCAGATGCAGTATACCTTAATCATTATACCAGAGTCTGAAGAAGGGATACGACCTAAAACACACCTCTCCATTCCTTCCACAGATGCTGCCTGACCCTCTGTATTCTTGTAACACTGTTTTGCTCAAGATCTACAGCTCCTTGTGTCTGCCGTACACCTTCGTAACCATAAACGGCAAGGGTCATGGCAGAGCACCGTGAGACACCACTATTAACTGGCATCCCATCACAAAATCAACCCACTCACCACCATCTCCTATGCCAGGCCATTTTTGGATCCCGTTCACAAACTTTTCATGGATGCCATGGGACCTAAACCTTTCAACTAGTCTCAAGTGGAACTTAAAGGCTTTACCAAGGTCCATGTAAATCACCACTTCTGCCCTGCCCTGCCCTCATTGATACACTTTGTTAGTTCTTTAAAAAAATTCAATCAAATCAATCTGGCAGGATATGGCCATGACAAAGCCATGTTGGTCATATCCGATTAGGCCCTTCATTTCCAAGTGATCTTTAAGCCTCACAGATTTTTTCCCAGTAGCCTCGCTAACACTCAACTTAGATCTATAGTTACCAGGCTGTTCCCTGCTGCCTTTCTGAAAAGGCGGGCCATATTTGCTGTCCTCCACTCATCTGGTACCCCAGCTGGGTCCAGCAAAGATTTAAGAATATCAGCTAGACTTACAGCAATTTCTTTCCTTGCCCCGTGGAGGGGCTTGGGATAAATCCCATCCAGTCAAGGGGATTTATTCACCTTTAAGCCTGCTAAGGCATCAATTACCACAGTTATCAATAAGGTATTAATTTATAGAGACCTCCACCTACCCCTTCATTGAATTATCCAACTACAAACCTTGTGTTTTTTTAGAATAGTTAATAGTAACAACATTCATTTAGAATCTCACTTATACCTCTGACTCCAAACACAATGTGGTCGCTAATGTGCTCTACGTTTGCCCTAGTTGTTCTTTTGTTGCTAATATACTTTCAGAATGTCTCCAGATTTACTATAATCCTGTTCGGCAGTAATTTGTCACGATGCCTCCAGGGCTTCCTAATTTCATTTTAAAGCAGCTCCCTGAAGTTTTACACTATTCATAGCCCTCCATGACATTAATTCCTCTACATGTCATATGCTTTCCTCCTCTGTCTCGCCCTCAATATATCTCGATAGCCAAGGTTCCTTTACATGTTGTCCCTGGCTTTTACCCTTATAGGAATATGTTGGTCTTAACTTTTGCCATTTCTCCAACAAATGGTTCCCATTGTGCAGATGTTAACTTACCTCTCAGTACAAGCTCCCGCTCGACCTCTGCCATGTTAATGAAATTGCCTTTATTATTAATGAAATTGGCCTTCCCCATCTTAAGATCTTTATAACTAGTCCATCCTACCCTTTTCCATAACAGCTTTAAAATATATATGATCCACCACTGACACTCCCGTCAGTTGACTAGCAACATTGCCAAGGTTCAATAATTCACTCTGTCTCGTTGGAATGTCTGCGTAATGTATCAAAATTCTCAAATTACACCTACTCAGCCTTTACCGCCAATGCAACCCCAGTTAATATTCGCAAAATTGAAATCCCGAGTTGATAACCCAATTTTTATTGCATCTCTCTGACATCTGCCTACAAATCTGTTCCTCTATCTCCCATTGACTGCATCAACATTGGCAGAAGGATTACTCCTTCCACAATTTAAAATTGGATAAGGAATATTGCACAAGAGCAAATTTTAATTGTCACCTTGTAATTGTAAACTCATTTAGAAACTGTTACACTCCGTTAATCCACAAAGTTTGGGATATTGCTGGTGACAGACTAGAATGTTATACCAATAAATATTACTACATATTAAATTTATTTAAAAAGTACAGTCACTGAATAAATTATTTCACAAATCCAGTCAATTTAAACTAAGTACAGGAAATAGACTGATGTGTTGAAGGGACCTTGGACACCAACCAGTGTGTTGAAACAAGCATGCATACCAACCATCTACAAGAATTTAAGATACTCTCCAAACAATGTTTAAATGGGAAACAGAACTTCACACTTGCAAGGTAGCTAAAATTAAGGAACAAGTTTCATTAACAAACTGAAATAAATCCTAGAAATGAGATCCAAAGTGCTAACAAACTTAGAATCTTACCAAATAAGTCTTACCTTTTAAATCTGAAAGGCCACACTTGTCTAAAAAAAACTCAATTTGTGCAGCGCCGTCATTTAAAATAGTCAACAAACCAATTGTTTGTTCCAGCTTTCACTGAAACTCAAGCTTTGGTCAGACATACAAACAGTTGCTGACTGACACAAGTTTTCATCAGGATCAAACGAAATGGGAGAAGAAATGCGTAGCAATATTCCATTTTAACGGTGAGCACATTGACATTAAGAGAGCTGCTGGTATAATTAGAACTGCTTCTCAAGTTTCATGAGTGACAGTGCAGAGCTTGTACAGTCCCACAGCCTCAGTCAGATATGGTGAATACAGTATTAGGATTTCAGCAAAATACATCCTTGAATTATACATATCACAAAGATATAGATAATAGACAATAGGTGCAGGAGTATGCCAATTCGGCCTTTCGAGCCAGCACTGACATTCACAGTGAACACGGCTGATCATCCACAATCAGTACCCCGTTACTGCCTTCTCCCCATATCCCTCGACTCTGCTATCTTTAAGAGCTCCATCTAACTCTCTCATGAAAGCATCCAGAGAATTGGCCTCCACTGCCTTCTGAGGCAAAGAATTCCACAGATTCACAACCCTGAAAAGGTTTTTCCTCATCTCCATTCTAATTGGCTTACTCCTTATTCTTAAACTGTGGCCCCTGATCCTGGACTCCCCCGACATTGCGAACATGTTTCCTGCACCTAGTGTGCCCAATTCCTTAATAATTTTATGTTTTTATAAGATCCCCTCTCATCCTAAATTTCAGAGTGTACAAGCCCAGTCGCTCCATTGTATCAACATATGACGGTCCCGTCATCCCGGGAATTAACCTCGTGAACCTACGCTGCACTCCCTCAATAGAAAGAATGTCCTTCCTCAAATTTGGAGACCAAAACTGCACACAATACTCCAGGTGTGGTCTCACTAGGGCCCTGTACAACTGCAGAAGGACGTCTTTGCTCCTATACTCAACTCCTCTTGTTATGAAGGCCAACATGCCATTCGCCTTCTTCACTGCCTGCTGTAACTGCATGCTTACTTTCAGTGACTGATGAACAAGGACCCCCCAGATCTCATTGTACTTCCCCATTTCCCAACCTAGCATCATTCGGATAATAATCTGCCTTCCTTGTTTGCCACCAAAGTGGATAACCTCACATTTATTCACATTAAACTGCATCTGCCACGCATCTGCCCAATCACCCAACCTGTCCAACTCATCCTGCATCCTCCTCACAGTTCACACTGCCTTGTGTCATCTGCAATGCAAATAACTGTGAATTTCAAATGTTGAGTTTCAAAAAAAAAGTACACAGTCATTTACATACTTATTCAGAACAAGACCCGGAAAAGAATTTGCATTGCGATTCTTACAGCGCTGAGAAGCATGGTCTTTCATCACCACACAACTGTACATTTCTACCATTTTCCGAATTTGTTCCAGGTTTTTATGAATCATATGCTTATCTTTTAATTAATTGGGATTTAAAAAGAGATTTGTGGATGTCCATCGAGTTAAAAAAGAATAGCGTTATTAAAATAAGCACAGGAACAGCATTAATTATCCTATCCTATGGCACAAACTGTAGCAAAATGTAAGTCACATCGCAACTAGTCCTGTGAAGGACACACATGGACCCATGGTGTAACCAAAATTTCATTTGACTAAACCAATGTATTACAGAATGCAATTCGATGGATCTTCCAAATTAGAGTAGTTGCCAGTATGGATGCAGCAAGGTTCAACACAATCCCAGTTTCATCATGTCCTTTTGCTCTTTTTTAGTTCTCCTTTCATTGTAGGCCAAATAGCAATTATAAGGATACTTGTTCTCAACTTTAACCGAATGCATACTTGGGAATCTCTAGGATCACCCAGTGACAAGCTAGCTTTATTTCAACAGTAATATTATTACAATTCAAAATATATATTATTAATTCTGTAGCACAGCCAAAACACAACTAAAATAACTTTATCTTGCATTAAACATTATTCCCTCTCTCATGTATCTGTAAACTGTAGGTAGCTTGATTATAATCATGTATTGTTTAGTTCAGTTTAGTTTAGACACAGCGTGGAAACAGGCCTTTGGCCCACCAAGTCTGCACCGACCCGCACACACTAACACTATCCTACAAACACTTGGGTCAATTTGCGATTTTACCAAACCAATTTAGCCTACAAACCTTCACGTCTTTGGAGTGTGGGAGGAAACTGGAGCACCTGGAGGAAACCCGCAGGTCAAAGGGAGAACGTACAAACTCCATACAGCCAGCACCTGTAGTCAGTGGCGAACCTAGGTCTCTGGCACTGGAAGGCAGCAATTCTACTGCTGCACCACAGTGCCATCCTGTCTTTCAGCTGACTGGTCAGCACACAACAAAAGGTTTTCACTGTATCACAGTACACGTGACAATAAACTTAACTAAATTAGATACAAAATACTGTTATATGGATGAAAATCGGAATGCTTCACGAAGTTGGAAATCGGAACTAAAAAGAGAAAATGCTGGAAACATTCAGGTCTGGCAGCATCTCCAGAAAGAGAATCAGTTAACAATTCAGGTCCAGGATCCTTCATCAGAAGAATGTTAGGCATCTGGGTGCTGTTGTTATTTTACACTAGTAATGTCATTGGCAAACCTAAAGCGAAAGCTAGCACAATAATCTACTAAAAGATAACACAACCACAATCCAATTCAATCTCCACTCGATAATCATCTTGCATTTCTGACATTGTAACCCAAGACCAATTTTCTTCCTGCCTAACAGCTAACTATCACAAACGTTAAACTGGTGATGTCCATGATGTGCAGACTTTAAGCAGTCATTGCATGCAAAGGATATGCAACAAAATACTAAACATGACTACTTTCATTTACATGACATTGATGTGTCCCAAACATTATGGTGCCCTGAAATGGGGGGGGACTATGTATAATCACTGCTGTAATTTCTACATGGTGAAACCAAAATGTATAAAATACAATACAATACCGTTTATTTGTCATTTGAACCTCACATGAACTTCAAACGAAATTTGGTTTCTCCAGCCATACAAGAAAAGAACCAAGACACACACCAACACAATTTACACAAACATCCATCATAGCGAATCTCCTCCTCACTGTGTTGGAAGGCAAAGTCTTGTCTCTCCCCTGCTCTCCATTCCTCTCCCGAAGTCAAAGTCAAAGCCCCCGGCTGGCGCTAGCAAGTCCCACGGCGACTTAAAGCCGCGCTGAGTGATGTAAGGCCCAGCTCCGGGTCCCGATGTTGGAGCCCCCGGCGGGCGCTAGCAAGTCCGCGGCCATTAAAAGCCGCACCGGGCGATGTAAGGCCCCGCTCCAGGTCACTTTCAACCCCGCAATTCGAGCGGGAGAAGTCGCCGTTGCCGGTGCCCCGCAAAGCGGTCTCCCACTGGGGACTCGCGAGCTCCCAGTGTCACCATCCACCGGAGTTGGGTCGCAGCAGCGCACCACCACAGCTCTCCACGCTCCGAAGCTGGCCAGCTCTACGATGGCAGGTCCGCAGCTCCGCAGGCTCTGTGACTTGAGCTGTCGTTCCGGTTGGAGGCCGCTCCACGGTGCTAGGCCCCAACGGCAACGGAGACCCGACAGGGAAAAGTCAGGTCCCCGTACAGGGAAGAGATCTAAAGGTTTCCCCCACCCACCCACCCCCCCGCCCCCCCACACATACACAGTCAAAAACCCACCACAAACTATACACTCAACAGGACAATGAAATAAAAAAAAGACAGACAGACTGCAGAGGCCGCTGTGACGTCGGTCGCGCCGCCAACAATAAAAATGGCCTTTATCAAAATCTGACAATGTGCACCTTAACCACGTGTGATTTTTTTCTATTACAAATCTCAAATTGTGGAGTACAGAGGCAACTAAGTAAATGTTTAAGAAGGAACTGCAGATGCTGGAAAATCGAATGTAGACAAAAATGCTGGAGAAACTCAGCAGGTGAGGCAGCACCTATGGAGTGAAGGAAATAGGCAACATTTCGGGTCAAAACCCTTCTTCAGGCAAATAAATAAATGATGGGTCTTTGTCCCAAACATTATGAAGGGCACTGTACATCCCACACATTTCAACTTACCATCTGTGCTCTCAGAACAGGATGTGCCCAAAGCTGTGTCCCCACTATCAGCTGTACTGGGCCTGCTTTCAGTCTTACGCTGGCACTTTTGTGAAAGTATTGGCGTTTGCCACTCAGTTTCACAATAACTTGTTCTCTGTATATCGGAGTCTGTGGAGAAGGGGATTAATATTAAAATTCAATGTCTGCTTTAATGACAACTGCATTTTGATTCCATTCCATCAGATACAATGGCAAGAAATAACATTTAGAAATCCCTAGATAAAATGTATGGAAGATGGAATTTTAGAATAAAATAAATCAATGATATTGCATAGCTGGAGAAGCAGAGCTCAGGCACAAGTACATGATAGTGGAAAGCCGCATTTCTGAGATAGTTCACTTCCTGAGGAAGTATTTCATTTCACCACAAGGAATAAAAGAAATCCAGACTTCACTGGTGGAGTATCAATCTAAACTCTGACAGCGCCACACCAGAGAATAGAAAGTATGTCAATGCTGATGGAAAGCCAAAATAAATCAAAATTATACTTAACTATTTGGAATTAACATTTCAAGACTGTGACCTTTCCATAAGAGCAGTTCTAATCATAGGTTAATGATCTAAAACCTCTAATTCTTGTTTATCTCTCCACAGCTACAGCACGAGCAGAGTATTTCCAACAATTTGTTTTTATTTCATACCAGGAGATATTAAATATTTTAAACAATTTAGAGAATAATTAAATATTTAAGAGGGATTTAATGGATTCTAGAGTTCAGGGCTTTGACAAGAAGAGACAGAGACATCAATTAAAACCAGGGATCGTCAAGAGCTGGAATTGAGACAGTAGATATCTTCAGTGGTAAAGGAGTACAGGAGATTAGAGCCAGGAAGTGGATTAATGAGAACAAGGATGACAATTTGAAGAGTTGCGTAGCACCAAGTATGAGCAATGGGCAAATTGGGACAGGTTTTGGATAAACAGAGTTCAAAGACAATAGCCTCCACCTTCCCAATAATTAGTAAGAGTGCATTCCAGCTGTAAATGTACATCAACTACAGTAGTTGAAACAAATATTTCCATTTGGGATGCATGCATCGTTGAAGTCCCAGTGAAACTGCCCAAAAATATTTCCATAATCTCAACCAAAACTTGAACTTGGTAAAATTGTACAGGTTATCACCCTATCAGCTGGAGAAAGTAAAAATACTGTTATTGATGCAATGAGACACCACATCCAAGGTCAAGGTACACTGCTGAAAAGGCAGAGAGGAAAGGGCAAAGGAAATTTTAAATGGTACCCAACAGCTTCAGTTAAATTGGCATCAGCCTCTAAGCCATCAAGCATATTCCGGTCTGGACATATTCCAAGTTAGGACTATTCTATATGGAAAAAAAGCTAGATTCTATTCTCAGCCAATGTTTAACGTTCTGTTCAGAAAGGTCACTGGACAGCAACCAAGTGCTGGAGGCCTAGCTGATTTCACCACAGTCTATTTCGAGGCACATTGAAGCACAACATGGAGATTAAAACAGCTCATGGAATTTTGTACGTGTACAATTTCATTTAGCCATTCCATAAAAAGGACACCCTAAAATAACCCGCATTTGTACTTTCAGGAGGCCTCAAGGTATCACAAAAGAGCACATGGGATATGCAAAAAGACATATATAGGTAACAGACAGTAAAAATAAAGCGGTTCATGTTCAGTTGGGGAGCCTATAACTAGCACTTGGCGGAAGCATAGGTGTTGGGAGCACAGCTGTTCACAGTCTGTATCGGTACTTTGGAGCAGTGATCCAAGTGTAACATGATCAAGTTTATTGATGATACAAAGCTAGGTGCTGATGAAAGTTGTAAGAAAGATGAAGAAAGGCTAATAGAACTATAGATAAGACTAGACCAAGTGCAGACCCGTTGGGTCTGTTCCCCTAACGTGTGGTTGTGGGGTGGGAGGCGGCATGCAGCGTCACACACTAACTACCCTCCCTCCCGCACTCACGCTAATGGAGGGGAGGGGAGGAGGGGGGAGAGAGGAGAGAGAGAGAGAGAGGGGGAGAGAGGGGGGGGGGGAGGAGAGAGGGAGAGGGGGGGGGGAGAGGGGGGGAGAGAGGGGGGGAGGGAGAGAGAGGCTAGGGGGGGGAGGGGAGGGGGGGGAGGAGGGGGGGGGGAGGAGGGGGGGAGGAGGGGGGGGGGGGGGGGGGGGGGAGGGAGAGGGGGGGGGGGGGAGGGAGGGGGGGGGGGAGGGGGGGGGAGGGAGAGGGGAGGGAGGAGGGGGCGAGAGGGGGAGGAGGGGGGGGGGGGAGGAGAGAGGGGGGGGGGGAGGAGGGGGGAGGAGAGAGGGGGGGGGAGGAGGGGGAGGAGAGGAGGGGGGGGAGGAGAGGGGGGGGAGGAGAGAGGGGGGAGGAGGAGGAGAGGGGGGGGGAGAGGGGGGAGAGAGGGGGGGGGGGGGAAGGGGGAGAGAGGGGGGGGGAGAGAGGGGGGGAGGGGAGGGAGGGGGGGGGGGAGAGGGGGGGGGGAGGAGGGAAGGGAGGGAGGGAGGGGGGGGGGAGAGAGGGGAGAGGAGGAGAGGAGGGATGAGAGAGGGGAGTGTGAGAGTCGGGTAAGAGGAGGAGGGGGGGAAGGGGGAGGGAGAGGAGGAAGGGGGGGAGGAGAGAGAGGGGGGGGGGAGAGGGGGGGGTGGGGGGGGGGTGGAGAGGAGGGGGGGGGGGTGGGGGAGGGTTGGGGGGGAGAGGGGGGGGAGGGGGGGAGGGAGGGGGGGGGAGAGAGAGGGGGGAGGAGAGAGAGGGGGAGGCGCGTGGAGAGGAGGGAGAGGGGGGGGGGAGAGGGGGAGGAGAGAGGGGGGGGGAGGAGAGAGGGGGGAGGAGAGAGGGGAGGGAGAGAGGGGGGGGGAGAAAGGGGAGAGAGAGAGGGGGGGAAGGAGAAGGGGGAGAGAGAGGGGGAAGGAGGAGGGGGAGAGAGGGGGGGGAGGAGAAAGGGTAGAGAGAGGGGGGAGGAGAGAGGGGGGGGAGAGAGGGGGGGGGAGGAGAGGGGGGGGAGGAGAGAGGGGGGAGGGAGAGGGGGGGGGAGAGAGGGAGAGGGGGGGGGGGAGGAATAGGGGGGGAGGGAGGGGAAGAGAGAGAGGGGGAGGGAGAATGAGGAGGGAGATTGAGAAGGAGGGGGGGAGAGGAGAGAGAATGAGGAGGGGGAGGGAGAGGGGGGAGGGGGGGAGAGGAGAGGCGGGGGGGGGGGGGGGGGGGGGGGGGGGGAAGAGAGTGCCTTTTTACTTCAACCCAAACCCAAAAACAACCATTTGCAGGCAATGCTTTTTTACCTCTAACCATATTTTCAAACCAAATTAAGGGTACTCACAGTGCTGTAGACATTTGTCAGTGTCATTCAAATCTCTGATTGAGGCACACCACTTGCAGAGACTGATTGAGGCACACCACTTCCTGGTTTTATAGTCGCTCCCCCTCCCTCCAGCAGGGGCAGCAAAGAGAATGGGGAATGTTGTAAAAACATTAATATCTCTGTCAATTTTCATCGACGGGAAAAATCCTCGGCACACACGTGGCGGAGGGGGGCTCTGAGCGAGGTGGCCAAAAATGACGGCCGTAGGTGGTGGCGTACTCTCGGAAACCGCAGCACAGAAAGCCGAAACCGGTCAAGAACAGAGTTTTAGTAATAAAGATAAGTAATGGGTGAGGACCTGACAGATGGAATAGTGAAATGGAGAAAAATAATGTTTGCAATGAAAAAATAACAATTCACAAGAAATCCTAATTTTGTACCCAGGAGCTATGGCTACATTTTGAATTGAATGGAATTAATGCATATGTAACTAATGCAGATAAGTGGGAATGAATAACAGATTATCTTAATTTAGTTTCAGTTCAGTTTAGTTTATTTAGAAAGCTGGAGCGAGGATCACAATTGTTTCCATTTCTCATGTTTACACTCACTATAATTTGAAAAAAAAGTTGTATATTAAGGGATTCTGTTCTATTGAGCAATTTCAAAAAGGCCCACACAGAATAATATGGCAGAACACAAGTCAGTTAACTTTCTGGTTAATGATGACCACCAGAATATTGAAAGGAATTGAGAGACTCATGCCATTGAATGGAATAAAGTGATTGATAATGTCTTCTCTTGAGAAAGTATTGTCTGGCACCTGTACAACTAAACGTTACATTGCGTTGATCAGCACAAGCCTGAATTATGTCCAAGTCTGCCAAATGTGAACAGAAACCCTTTCAATATCTGCTGCAAATACGTGTCCATTTTAATGTATGGTTTTACAGGGCATTTCATTGATGAAGCAGTTAAAAATGGTTCAACCTACCAATGGTGCAAAGGATCTCCTGAAACAATATTCTAGAATATCTTCAAATAAACATAATAAACTCCTTTTACACATGGAACAACAAGAACATGTGGAAGTTTTACACAAACCCTATCCATTACAATTTTACCTGAACACCTTACTGCTAAAATGCAATGTGTCACGGGTGGTCTTATTCAGCTCATATTTGGAATTAAGGTTCATTTTGCCCATGTTGGTACCATGCCTGTTATGAGGGCTGAAGTTAATTTGTTCAATAACCCAAACAAAGTCAAAAACTGATAACGCAATGCTCCTTGAATACCTCAATTTCCATGTACTGCTGGTATTTTTTGTACACTGCCAAATTAAAACACACACCTGCCCTACAATCATTTGGACACGGCAATATGCAATTTATCCCCTCCAACCAGTGTGAATTTCCCACTCTAGCTTGAATTCTAAACAAATAATAATTAGTTAACACTCAATTTTCTGCTGCAAAGTTTATTTACTCAAAACATTTCCAGAAAGCGGAGCACATTTAGACCCAATTAGCATAGATGACACTGGGATAAGTGTTTATGCCACCAATCCTCATTCTGCTCCAAACCATTTTACATTGATATAATCTGCCAGGACCATTATACTAGTAAATCATTGATACACAAGATTTTTGGCACAAAAAGCCACTTTGAATTGGTGGACACGGTGTAAAACGTGCTACATACCCAGAAAACTAAAATGCAACAAGCACCCACCCACAAAAAATCCTTATTACCCCGCAGCCTAATGGTAGCATTAAATGAGCAGATATAACCAAAGAGATATATACGTTAACACCACATTGTGAATTATGAATCTTCATTACAAGTACTGTTTCTTTTCCTGAAGTGGAGCTACAATAAAATTATGCAACCAGCATACAAAAGGACTAATTCAGTGCAACATCATGAGAATACTGGGAGTGACTCTCAAATATTTATACCCCTAATTTATACCCTTGCTTTTCGATGAAAAAAGATCATACTAATAGCCAACTTAGATAACATTTTAGACTCATTGTTATGAACCTATTTACCTAGATACAAAATGTTTAGTGTAATAGAATATGTGCATTATTCTCAAGGTAAAAACATGAAGTATTTCAAATTTACAGGCAGTATAATTAGTTTTGAAAATAGATACCTAGGAGGGATGATATTTCCTGATTTCTTTTCTTTCTTATTTCCATAGATGCACAAAGAAGCTTATTATTGCTTACAACACTAGCAGAGATTCTTTGCAAGGGCGAGGCAGATTTCAAACCAGTCCCAACTTATACAGTTTCAAAACTAAATGGTGCAGTCGCAGAAGATAGACACAAAATGCTGGAGTGACTCAGTGAGACAGGCAGCATCACTGGACAAAAGAAATGAGTGACATTTTTCGGGTCGAGACCCTTCTTCAAACTGATCTACTAGTGCTGTAGCAGGATGACAGAGGAAAAATAACAGTGTAAAGGTTTCTCAACTTGAAGTATATTAACCTAAAGCTCATTTTCCGATTCCCTTCTCTTTATCGTGTCGTTTCAAATGACAATATCCATTTAGACAAGGTGTCCAGCGATAAACATCCTAGTCTGTCAGAATCCTTGGTAGATGGGAAGGAATAAAGCTAAAAAGAGGCAAAAATGGAAAAGGCATGGGTAGTTATGGGCGAGTACTGGTTATACCTGCAGTGATTTAATTATGTCATCTTAACTATGGAATGATCATACTCCAAAAAGGAAAGTTGTTCTTCAACAGTATTTTGAACTTTTCATCCAAATTACGAACTCTCATTTTACAAACATTGCCCGACTTGAAATAATGAAGTGTTTCAGTGATGCTCACCTCATCATTAAAGAAACTTCATTTATGCCAACCTTCAGTTTCATTTACAGCGAGAGCAGTTCAACAGGACTAAGAACGCTATTCATTTGTGAACTAATCTAGCCAATTCAACAGAATAAATGGCAATGCAATAACACCTGAACAGACCAAAACAGTTTCAAATTTGAGAATACAAATAAAAGCCCAGGAGATTAACAGCCAAATGCACCAACCAATCAGACAATTTGGAAACAAGTATTTTTTAATTGATTCCAGTTACATACATCAAATACAATGAGATAAAAATGGAAGATGTTGGTGCTATATACACTTACACCCACCCCTCAAATATTTTTATATTGCAAGACCCTATTTCACCCTGTTTGGCAGCAGTACTTTACCCTATTCTTCTGCAAGGTTCTATTTTGAAACAATGCTCACATTTTTAGTTTATGACAAAATGAGGCCCTATGGACATGCTTCTTGACAGATGCCTTCTGACCCATGTAGATCCAGCATTCTTTATTTCAGATTTCCAGCAAGGGTAGTATTTGGCAGCTACAGCATTATTTTCATTCTTCTTCCACCTTCGTCTTCTGCTTGCATCTCATCCAAACAGATCAGCTGCAAAAAGCGTTTAATACCCTTTCTCAACCCGCACCACTAACTAGTATGTCATTCAATTTCTAGATCTTCCTGTCGGATTCCCTTTGTTCTCAGTATTCTTCCCCCTTTTGGTAACTTAATTTAATCTTATTCTCCAACTTTGTTGGTGCTGAAGATCCATCGACGTGAAAAATCAACCGTTCTTCTCTACAGATACAACCCAAACTTCTGGGCATTTATGTTTTTTTAATTATTGTAGAAAGGTGTTTTGCTACAACAAGCAACTCATAGGACACATTTCTGTGTGTGCTGACTGCCAGAACAGACCCAATGTTAATATAGTCATGCTGCAAATTATGTTTTTGAAATTTGTAATGTATTACCTTTTGTGTTGTTCTGGTGTTCAATTAAGTCTCTATGCTTCATAGAGGTAGCCATGTAAAATGAGTTCACCTGCATACAATTAAAAAAAATATTAATAGTTCAGATATCTTTGTAAAAATAAAATAATATATTTAAGTGTAGAAATGTCATAGTACCACATTAATGTTTAAACTCCAACTTGTAGATCCGCACAAAAATCCGTAAACACTTTCTAGAGACTTAAAGGTTTATCATTTTAACTTCTCTATTATTCATTTCCCTCTTGCTTTTTCAGTACTCTTTTTCACAGAAACAATGATAATGGCTACTCTTAGTCACAGATGTGCAAATAGAGTCAAGATCCAGGAGGAAGTATCATGCCAAAAAAAAACAGCCAACTACAAACACATCCCGTATAAAACTCTTGGTTTTAATTTATATTGAAAACTTGTGTGAAAATATACTATTTGTTTTGATAAACAAATTATAGATTTATCAAAATAGGCAGAAACCACAAGGGAATTCAAATAAATAATTAGTTAAAAAATACACAATAGACTTTGAATAAAGCCCTTCGGGTAATGGCAGACATTTAACCGAATCGAACAGCAAAAATGATTAAGTAGGGAAGGGTAGTGGAATTTATCTACGTGGACTTATGTAAAGCGTTTGACAAGAATCTCCTCATAGTAGGCTGGTCTATAAGATTGTCACGTGGTATCCTTGGTGATGTAGTAAACATTATACAAAATTGGCATGGTCATTGAAGACGAGATGTAACGTTGGATGGGTGCCTTTCAAATGAACAGGCTGAAAATACAGGGCTGATTTTCAAACAAAAATTGGTGTAACTTTGCAGAGCAAGATCGTCAAAAGATACAGATAAGTTGGAAATTTCAGTGGAGACGGAGATTAATCTGGACAGGTATGTGTAGTTGCGTATTGGGACGTCAAAAAGGTAGAGAAGAACATTTACAGAAAATAGGATGTTTAGCAACATCGATGTACAGATGGGATCTTGGGATGCAAGTCCATAGTCCCATGAAAATGATAATATGGATAGGATGGATATGATGGGCCATGTGGCCTGTTCCTGTGCTGTATTGTTCCATTTTCTAATGTCATATATAAACATGCATTCACATAATATGTCACATTAAAGAATAAATCCCACATCAGATCCTTGCAAAGGTTACCCATTAAAAAACACCAAATATTAACATTTTTAAATGTGCATTTAATGTCCCTCAGCTACACACCAGAAGCGAATGCCAGTATTTAAAATAAATCATAGTGTTCATGGTAATACCCTGATTGATCCAACCCAAAGTATAATTCAGAGAAGCATTTGACTAGGCCCCTCCTGGTAGGCTGGTTGCAAAGATTAGTCATGGTATTCAGTGAGATGGTAAATTGGATACATCTTGGGTACAAATTGTCTTGGCCATAGACCAATACTCAAATCAAGAACTTCACTATTTTTTTCACATTATGTTGCCACACAAATTGTATTCCTGTACTTACAGGTATTTATTTGAGAAAAGATAGAAGTGAAGAGGTGCACAATTATAATTCTATTTTAAGAAGAGCTTTAGAAAAGCTCCTTTTTGAAAGAGTCAGGCTTGTTCGGACATGGATACAAATTTTTTTTATAGTACACCAAATGACTGTAAAAGATTCTCATATTATATGTATTCTCGCATTATATGTAATCAGAAATGTAAAATTCACTGTTTTATATAGCTGCTTGGTTGTAGACAAAATCCAGACACAAAAACTAGAACATGTTTTAAAAAAAATAAAGATTAACAAGAGTTGGTAAGCAGCGATACAGAAAATCAAAGTGTAGTGCATGCAGAAACTTGCAGAAGGTGGGGAGGCGATAATTGCAAAATTTGTTTCACTATTTTAAATTCTACAGCACAGGAAGCAAATTTTACTCACAAGAAGCACTTATTCTACCACATTTTGAAAAAGAATTACATTGAGATACCTAACGACCTCATAAATCATAATAAATTTAAGCAGCCCAAACAATACAAGATATTCACCCAAATGTCGATGATGAATCACAAAACAACATTCTGACTATTCAATAGATATACTAGCCATTTAACATTCTATTCAAAAATAAAACAATACATAAAATCATTGCAATTCTCTATTTTGCAAGTGAAAAGTTAAAAAGCAACTTTTAAAAATGTAACATCAAAACAGCATTGTGTTTTCCAGATAATCAATAGTTTCTTGGAATCATGTCTAACTTACCAAAAATGGAAATACAAAGATTTTTATAGTTGAGACATTTCTGCATAGTAAGAATAATGTCCAGGTTGGGGACATCTAAAAGACCATGAGGCAGATCATTCGGCCCAGCCAGTTTGTACACGTTTTGTCAGCATATATGAATCTTAATGAGGAGGGTGATTAGTGAGTACCAACAAGTAGATTTTACTACCTTCCGTTATAGCTTTAGGTCTCCAAATGTTGGGATTTTACCTTGAACTCGATTGTACTTATCATGGAATAAAGTCCCCAATATAATTCATCACTACCTTTCATTTTTAGCATGTTAATCAAAGGGTAATGCTCAGCGGCAGATCTCTGCCCCATGGCACTAGCTGGGAAATCAGGGACACTTCAGGCATTTGCGTATGCAAGAAGTGCAGTCACCAAATAAAACTAATTTGGCAGTGGAATGGAGATAAAGTAGATGCACATCAAGTAGTGAAACCAAATCTGTTCAACAGGCAGAGCTGATGTGGGTGGGTAAAGGGACATGGAGATTAGAAACATAAACTGCTTCTATTAGATTACACAACAATATTGGCCAGCTGGAATGTTGAATGGCACATGGAATTTAATCTACTAACAAGTGTGAGGTGATGCAGATTTAAAAGGCCTAATAAGAGTACACTGTTAATTATAGAGCTCTTGGGACCATCGAGAATCAGGGACCCTAACGTTCCGGTTCAAACACCTAAAGGTAGATAAGGAGGTAAAAAAACATTCAGGAAGCTGACTTGCACAAACCAGGGGAAATAATGCAAATTCAAGGATGTCATATTACAACTTTATAAAACTTTAAGCCACAACTGGAGTACAGTGTGCAGTTTTAGTCACAACATTATACTAAGTATGTGATTGCACCAGAGGGGGTGCAAAAACAGCTTTTTTTTTCCACGAGTAGTAGCTCTACTCAATAACCAAAAATCTGTAGCGTCCTTTTGCTCTGGTATTTAATTTAATTCACATGTTTAATCGCTAATGATTTATTATTGTTTTAAGTGTCATTCTTAAATGTCACTGTATGTTATGTTGTCACTTGCGGGCAGAGCACCAAGGCAAATTCCTTGTATGTGAATACTGGGCCAATAAACGTATTCATTCATGAACTTATTCATTCATTCAAAAGTAATTTAGCCAGAATCTGTTGCCTGGGATGAAAGATTTCACATGCAAGCAAAGATTGGATAAGCTGAGGAAGGACCTGTTACAGGTATATAAAATGATGGGAGGCATAGAGAAGATAGATGGTGGCTAAAACAAGACAGCATTGGATTGAAGAAGATTAGAGGAAATATGATGAAAATACTTTTTACCACAATGGTTGCAATGCGAAATGCACTGACTGAGAAGGCGGAGGAGGTAGGTACTCTCAACAGAAAGTATCTAGACAGGCACTTGAATCAAGTCATATAAAAGACCAAGTGTAAATGGGATTTAAAAGCTGTATGACTCCAAGATACTATGGCGAGATAGAATAGCTGTTGTGAGGCCTCAGCAAAAAACCTGTACTCAATAGATGCATCTCACAATCACACTGAATAGTCGCCCCAGCCCACCCAAGTCATGTAGCAATAAAATCACTAGTAAATGCTTAACTGTCACATGGGTTCTAGCAGAGGGCTGAGCTCCTCAATCTGACTTCCAACATAGCAATTACAAGCTAGGGGTTTGCACCGGCAATCTTAGCAATGCATCTCCATACATCAACCTACCCAGGGAATAGGTGTTCCAAATGTATTTGCACGTTGAAGTGACAATGCCTCAACCTTCTTTGTAATTTGCTAATGGTGGCCTAACAACCATGTCCTTCCCTGCTCACAAACACACCATCACTATGACAGTGAAGACATCGGGAGGTCTTAATATGCAAAGTTGAGCTACTAACACAGGAACATTAACAAAAGATACATGAAAATCATTTACCCCTTCTATGACATCAACTACAGCCAGCTAATCACTACTTCACAATTTACTTCAGCCTTTTGTCCTACTCTTATCAACCAAGGTTAGGCATCGCAGGCCATCTGTTCCATCTTTAAAACATGGCACACGAGCAGTCCTCCAGATAAATCATCATATCAAAACAAGGCAACACTTTTCTTTAAAACAACAGAATGGCAAATATTCAAGTTTGTGAACATGCTTCAAGGTAATTCACTTAAATCAATTAATTATTAAAAAGGAGCTTAAAATATTTGCATATTTGGCCAAACAAGGATGCTTCAAAACACTCAGCTTTAGTTTATATCAAAAAAGTGACAAGAAGAAAGTATGCACACATATTCAGTCAATAAGGGTACACTTTGCAATAAAAAAGATATATACCTGTACAAGGTTTCAAGCTTATTCCAATAAATGGAATTTAACCCTTGAAAATTCATATCACAAAAAGTTATAAGAATTTGGAACAAAACACTTCTGTTGATTTTGTAATCAGATTATACTGCTTTATTGATCTCTTACAAACTATACTCAACTCATATACAATACTTTTTCCTGCAACAAAGTTAGCAATTCATGGAGCCACACATGCTCACTAGATATAAAATGACTTGCAATCTTTGCCCAAAGTGCCACTATTTCCAAGCTCAGATAGAAGTCATCAGTAGGCCAATTGAAAAAGTGTAATAGCTGTCAAGATGAGGAAGTACTGTGGACAACAGTCTGAAAAGTTTATGGAACATATCCCAATCCCATTCCACCCATTAAACAGAAGAATGACATAACCAAATAATTTTTAATACCAATTTGAAGTTCAACGATAAATTCCACCAACCAACGAGTCACTAATTAAAGCTTACACAGAAAAGCTGGAGAAACTCAGCGGGTGCAGCAGCATCTATGGAGCGAGGGAAATAGGCAACGTTTCGGGCTGAAACCCTTCTTCAGACCTCTTAGTCACTAATTAAAACCGCTTTCTCTTTAACAGATGCTCAGAAATGTTTTCCATTGATCGATTTCAAGTCTAATATGATTGCTAACATTACGTCCATCTAACACAGGACGACAGGGCAATGATATCTAAAATAGTGAATCAAATTTCATTTTGAAATTCTCTAAATCTTTCTATCTTCAAAAGTCTCAGAGGAATACATCATCGAAAGATAATAAAGATAAGGAAAATATTTCCATAAATGGAAAGAGAAGGCGACACAGTGGAAGAGTTGCTGCCTTACAGCACCAGAGATCAGTGTTCGATCCTGACTACAGGTTGTGTCTTCAAGGTGCTGCGGCTTCCTCCCACACTCCAAGAACGTACAGGAGCGTAGGTTCATTGGCTTTGGTTAAAAATTGTTAGTTGTCCCTAGTGTAGGATAGTGTTACTGTAAAGGGTGATCGCTGGTCGACGCAGACTCGTTAGGCTGAACGGCTGTTTACCGCATGCGTCAAGAAACGCAAGTCGAAAAAACATATATACATTTTCCTCCAAGGAAAGTTTATTCTTCAGTTCAAATTACAGGTAGTGAGTTGAGAGTTCTGTAAGGGAGAATTTCCATTACCTGAACAGCTGCAACACAGGAGTCACCTGTACAGATTATCTTGCCCCTTTACTGCTATTCATAAAATCAAGGAGGGTTAAGAGAGAATACATCGCATTTACAATCTGTCCCGCGAGCCAGCCAGCAATAGAAAAGAAAAAGTCAATTTCAGATTTTAGATTCCGTTGTTAAAAAGATAAACAATTTGGAAAGGTCAGTTGTAAGCCAGTCTATTCAAAATACAGCCTAATCGAAAGTGCCAGCAATTTGTAAGAGATCACAAAGTAAAGTGTTACATCACATGGCCTTTTCATGGGCCTACAACCTCTAACTTCCATACAAAAATCTTCCAGTATTCAGCATAATAGCATTTAGTGGATTGAGATATATGATTAGATGTCCCATCAATATTCTTGCTAACAGGATGGGTTAACGCTTTACAATAAACTAATTGGCAGACAAATATGCAGTTTACATCACTCCTCCAAATGAGAGACGTGGTACAATGGGTACAATACAAAGCAATTTAGTCTCTGGAATACAGCAAGGAAAACCTTTGGCTGTAACTTGATACAGCCTTTGGAGAATTGGAATTCAATGTCACAAATCCCAATCAATCTGTGCAGGCAGACTGAGTGGCGCCATCCTGGACACACTGGATGCTCTTCACACAGGAATATCACTGTACAGATGCATATTTATGTGGTAGCAGTATCACATAGGGCAGAAACAATGGGACCACTAATCAGACAAGATTCATTAACTGGAATAGGAGAGGGTGAGGAAGAGGAGGCGATGGAAGTAGGAAAAAAGGGGGGGGGGGGAAATGGAAGAGAGAACACCTAAGCTGCAGTCCTTTCTCTGCTTACGAAAACACTGATTATTGCAGCTCGTTCAAAAATTGTTAATATTTGGTGCAATTATTGGAATAAGGGAAAAATATCATCAGTTTACAGTCCTTGAGAATGCTGCAGCTCCTCAAGTTTTTGTATGTGGCATATAATCACCAGCTTTGCTGAAGTAGTTGAAAAGATACTGAAACCAAAATGACATTTTTATTTCTGATTTTTAATCGATGTTATTTTAAGTTTTAATTTTAATTACTCTTTGTGGAGAGAAAGAGTATAGTTGTAGAATCACCTGATATGTGGCAGTTAAAATGAAAGAGGTTAGATAGTGTACAGACAGTTATATTGCGGTGTGAAAAAGATTAGAACAATGCTCCATCCATAAACTTCACCAAATCCAAATAGAGGAGAAACTCAGTGTGGTGGGAATGTGCAATTCACGATAACAGGAAATGATCGAAGCAAATATAGGATACATTTAAACACAATTGGATAAGCACAAGAGGGTAAAGGGTCAAATTATGTTGATAGAATTGGAATGATGGGAAGGCAAGTTATTCATAAATGCCAATTTAGACACAATGGAAGAATAACCTGTTTCTGAGCTGCAAGTTCCAAATAACATACTTATCCAAATTTTCATAATGCGATGCTGCAACATCTGTGTATGCATTAAGAAACTAGTTGATTTACACTATTCCCACATGAACTCTGCAAGAGCAAATCTCTGTCATCCAAAAGGCCACAATGCAAGAGTCATTTGTACACCAGTATATTAATCAGAAATTAGGCTTACCCTTCTCTTCTTCCTGCAGTTTTTGATGTTGTTGCTCACATCACCACTTTCTAATGCTTCTCCACCGTTGTGCAGTGGGATGGAACACCTTCTGCCCTTTTCTATTTGTATTGATTTAACCAAAACATCAAAAATAGCTTCATTTCACACGTGTAGGAAGGAACTGCAGATGCTGGTTTAAACTGAAGATAGGCACAAAAAGCTGAAGTAACACAGCAGGACAGGCAGCATCTCTGGAGAGAAGGAATGCGTGGCGTTTCAGGTCGAGACCCTTCTTCAGACATTTCACATCTCAGGATCAACTAAACTAAAGGTAAACTAAAAGGTATTGTCTTTGGCCACCACACTCCTCCATAACGCTGCCTTCAATGCTCCCATTTCTCATTTACAAAATGTTCTGAACACACCTTCACACCCATATGCTAACCACACCTAGCTTTCACTCAACATCTGAGAGGCCATCAAACATTTTGTTCAACCATTCCTCGATTCATAAAAGGGTTGCATTGCTGGAAACATCTCAAGTGCAAATCAAAAAGGATGTGCAAAATCCTTTATATTTCAGTTCAATGTATTTCTAAGTGGGCAGTAATGTACAATTTGTTTTAGTTGAAAAATAATTGTGTAAAACTGAAGAGACATACCCCAATGAGACAATGGCATTACAAACATCCTGTTCACTGACAGGACAGATCTATTAAATAGCTGCACTTTGGATCACAGGTAAAAATAGCCCATGGACTCAACATCAACTCTAGGCCTCCAGTAGTTTCACAGCATTAGGTCAATTATGAGCAAGGAAACCCACTCTGGTTACCATCTATTGCTCTCCCTCAACTGCTGAATCAGAGTCTGCATTGAACAACACTCAGAAAAGACACTGAAAGTAGCAAAGACAGGTGTATTCTGTGTAGGGGATTACCATGTCTATAATCAAGAGTGGCACCGCTACAGATCAAAATGGCTGAGTAATGAAAGACAGCTGTCAGAATGGATCTGCATTTACTTGACCTCACCCTCACTTATGACAATGCATTTGTAGCAGTGACCATCGCACTGATTGTGGGACATCTTCAATCTGATCGCACCATTTAATACATTCTGCTAAATGAGAGAAACAGATATGGCAGCTCAAAACCATATAATTGTGAATCTGTGGCTCAGCACTTTTCTCACATTGGCCCGAAATTCAACTAGACCAGCAAAACAAACACCACGGCGATGAGAGCAGGCCAGATGCTAGTAATACCGCTTCACATACAACAACCCCCCCCCCCAAGAAACCTGGAATGCTGCATCTTATTCATTCAAAATTAAGTAAACGGCTTTCTAAATTAGGCCACAAGACATCTTATCAACTGCTATCCAGAGGTGCTCCACACTGCTAGAATAAAAGTTCTGAAATACATTATCTTACTAATGAATCACCAGAACAGATTGAAGTTTCAATCCGAAGAGATGTTGTCAATCTGGCACAGTGGATAACTCGCCTTCTCAACCATCCAAATACTTTCTAGTTATTTAAGCGACACAGCAACATTTTATGGAAAATTTTAGTTGAATCTATTGCTGCTTTGGCAAAAGCTGCTTCCTTTGAAGGAAACAATAAACCAAGGTCAAATCTGCCTACTCAATTAGAAGATAACAGCAGTACCATAGTCTGGAATGATACACAGCCTTTTATTTCAACAGAACATTGGTTACTTATTTTTAAATAATTAATTATAATTTAATACACGATTACGCAAAGCTTAGTAAAAGCCAAACCCAAATACTAGATTGATTTGAAGTGCAAATGTATCTCAGTTTAGCAACATATGTATGCAATTCTGCAAATACAGATGACCTTTAGAGTGTCTGCCAGGACAGCATTGATCTAATGAAAGTTAGCTTACCTCAGATATTATACATATATTTAAGATAAAGATACCAGACAACACCTTAACAATTGTTTTAATATTTCACGGAGGCAACTTTTCCAAAGTATAAACTGCAATAATTAGACGTTAATTCTGCCAACATAGCACATTTCTGGGCTTTTAATACTAAAGAACAAAGATAAACTATATTTCATAAATCAGGAATAAACAATTTAGAGCCACAAATGAAAGACTCATTATGGGGGAGTAACGTCAACAGGATACATCACTGAAATAAATGCATTTAAATTAAGATTTCAAAGAGCTCTCCCCATCTTATAGACTGCAGTTCGTTGTGATTATTATCACAACAAACAAAGCTAATGCCCACAGTTCCAAGATCCAAATTATGTAAACATTCAAAATATGTCAAAATCCCTTTACAAAACAGTACAAAAACTCAATGCATGCACGTTATATTCAAAATTGTTTACACCAAATTGAGACTAGTTACAGTGCGTTTATTTAAATGCAATAATAACAAAGGAACAGAATAATATACGTCAGGCTAGTGAGAGACTTGGACGAGCTGGTAGTGGTGGCAATGCCAAGCATCAGCTGTTCATCCCTCTTTCTGAAGTTCACAGATTTTGATGGTGTTGTTGATGCAATTGAAGTGCATCTTGCACATGGTACAATCTGCTGCCAGGGTACATCAGTGGCGGAAGGAATGAACAAAGCATAAAATCATGAGGGGAATAGATTGGATGAATGCACAGAGTTTTACCCAGGGTAGGGAAAATGAAGAACCATAAGTTTAAGAGAGGGGAAAGATTTAATAACTTGAGGGGCAACATTTTCACACAATGGGTGGTGGGTATATGGAAAGTGCAACCAGAGGAGGCAGGTGCTGTAACAACATTTAAAAGACATTTGAACATGTTTATGAATACAAAAGAGCATTATGGGCCAAATGCAGGCAAATGGGACAAGCATAGAAAGTCATCTTGGTCGGCATGGACAAGTTGAGGCCAAGGGACTTTCCATGATGTATCACTCTGTCAAAAGAGGCCAATTACTTTTGCTTGGTAAAAAGTAAAAGTCAGCAAATGTTCAGCAGTCAGACAGCAGCTTTGAAAATATGAGGTGTAGAGGGGAATGGGGCTACAGGGGGTAGCTGGAGGAGGTGTAAGGGGAGCAGAGGGAGGAGGACGAGGGGGGCAGGAAGAGACAAAGGTGTAGGGGGACGGAGGTGTTGTAGGGGAAGGAGGTTCAGGGCAATGATTGGGGAGTGATGTGGGTACAGGGGGCACGGGCTGTGTGGTGGTGAGGGGGGGGGGTGAGGCGAGCTGTGGGGGGTGAAGGGGGGAGGCGAGCTTGGGGGGGTGAAGGGGGGAGGCGAGTTTGGGGGGTGAGGTGTGGGGGTGAAAGAGGGAGGTGAGCTGTGGGGTGAAGGGGGGTAAGGAGACCTGCGGAGATGAGCAGGAGGTGTTGCAAGGGGGTCGTGGGGAAGAGGCGCAGCCGGACCAGGGGAGGTAAAAGGGAGAGGGAACGGGGAGAGGGAAGGGGCTTCAGCCAAGTTGGGGGTTTGGGGTTTAGAGAAGTGAGGGCCTTGACCCATAAAAACGACGCGTGTTGGGTCACCCTAACAACGACCACAGCTACATTAAAGTTCCAGCCACCCACACTCGTCGCTTCACATTCACAGCCCTCACCTCACACTCGCCGGCCGGTTAGCTGCAACACCTGGAAACATGAACATCTGCCGCAGGGAGACCGGCGACTCTCCCTCAACGCCGCGCTGAGGAAGCCGTTACTCTACCGTGCAACCAACCCTTACTCCCCGCCCACTACTCCAATTGGCCGAGCGCGGGCCCCAGCTCTGACATTGGCATTGGAGCTGGTGTTTATTGGATACGAGAGCTGTCAATCAGACCCGTGGCCGCCATGATGTTTGGTTGCGCACAGCACAGGTTACAGCAGCGAATACGGGACGCGATTCAAACTGCCGGAAACCGTAATATACCAGCAAGCGGCGCTTTCATCCCGATACCGTAATAAGTGAAATCAATGCCCCGTTTAATTGGAGCCATAGAGATTGCAGATGCTGGAAACGAATACATGAACAACGTGCTGGATCAGCGGGTAAAACAGTTTCTTTGGAGGGAAAGGGACATTTCGGGTCGGGACCGGTTTTCAGCTTAAACTTCCACAAATGCTGCCTGTTCTGCTGAGTGAGTGTTTCTAACACTTTCTGTTTTAGTTCCCTCTCATTTTGAAACCCCTCTCTGAATAGTTTTGACAGAAGATTGCAGAACTGTGTGGCTAGAAGGTGGTCATGTTAAATATATCATATCATTATTATACTAACTTTGATCATCTAACCAAATAAATTTAGTTCCATAGGCTTATTTTGAAGAGGCAGGTGTGGTGCGGCAGATTGCTTGTCTGATCAAATCATTATTTAGCAGGTAGGAGGGGTAGATAATCAATCCAGCGGCTTTCCCTTTCCGCACTAAAGGAATATGATATAGTTGGAATTACGTAAACATGGCTCCAGGCTGAGAGCTAAACATGCAGGGATATTTAATATTCAGGAAGGCTAGACAGAAAGGAAGTGGAGGTGGCATTACTGGTTAAAGAGGAGAGGAGAAGCTGCGTGGGAGGGTGAGCTGAATACGAAACTAACAGACCAGCAATGGGACTCGACCCATTCTTCCTCCATATGTGCCCGTCATGGCCTAATCCAATGCAAAGTCCTTCACAAAGTCCACTACACAAATGCAAGATTATCTAGAATTTACCCCGCTGTTAGGGACACCTGCAACAGATGTAATCAATCTCCTGCCAACCATAGCCATATGTTTTGGTCTTGCCCTAAGCTAGCAGCCTTTTGGAGGAGTGCTTTCGACTTGATAAACAGAGCCTACAGCCAGACTGTTCCTCCAAACCCACTGTCAGCCATTTTCGGTACCCCTCCCAACACCAACCTCTGTTGCGGTGAAACGGGTTCTAGCTTTTACAACCTTATTAGCCTGAAGACTGATCTTGCTTAACAGGAGGCTCACCTGTACCCCGACACACACCCGCTGGATTAAGGAGGTGCTTTACAATTTAAAGCTTGAAAAACTTAGGTTCTCTCTCAAAGGCTGTACCAAGACATTCCTAGATACATGGAACCCTTTCTTGGAACTTGTTAACTCTCTCAACTTATCCCTGGACTCGGAAGAGGACTGAGTGCTCTCCACCATTGTTCTGCTCTACTGCAGCTGCTCTCCCCTTAATCCCCCCCGCCCTCCACACTTATTTCTTTAATTACTTACTTATTTACTGTTATTAGTGACCCCCTTTTTTAAAATTCTTTTTCTTTAGTACTTTTTGTTTCGTTTATCTTACCATATTTGTGTGGATGTGTATGTATGTGAGTGTTGTTTGTCCCCGTTTGGTTCCGACCTGATTCGGGTGGGTTGAAGGGGGTAAGGGTAAGGGCTTTGAGGGTCGCTTACATACTGTTGCACAATTATGCCTTGACTGTCACTGTCTGTTATCATTGTATGTATGCAAATTGCTGTGAAATTCAAATAAAAAGATTTAAATCAAAGAGGAGATTAATGCAATAGCAAGGAGAGACATTAGCTTGGATGCTATGGGTAGAACTGCAAAATAGCCAACGGCAGAAAACGCTTGTTGGAGTTGTATGCAGACCACCAAACAGCAGTAGGGAGGTTGGGGATAACATCAAGCAGGAAATAAGGGATGCAAGTAGCAAAGGTACAGGTAAATTGAAGTGTAGGCAAGACCTGCCATTGCTGGTTTAAATCGAAGGTGGACACAAAATGCTGGAGTAACTGAGTGGGGCATAGAAAAATAGAAATTAGGTGCAGAAGTAGGCTATTCGGCCCTTCGAGCCTGCACCGCCATTCAATATGATCATGGCTGATATCCAACTCAGATAAGGACAGGCAGCACCTCCATCGCAGGTGATAGACTTCTGACCAACATCCACTGTAAACCCACTGACTCCCATGGCTATCTAGACTACTCTTCTTCCCACCCTGCTTCCTGTAAGGGTCCATCCCCTACTCCCAATTCCTCTGTCTACACTGCATCTGCTCCCAGGATGAGGTGTTCCACACCAGGGCATCGAAAATGTTCTCATTCTTCAGGGAACAGGGGTTCCCTCCCTTACTATAGATGAGGCTCGCACCAGGGTCTCTTCCATAACCTGTAACACTGCTCTCTCCCCATCCCCCCCACTCGTAACAAGGGCAGTGTCCTCCTAGTCCTCACCTTTCACCCCACTAGCCGTCACATACAACAAATAGTCCTCCGTCATTTTCGCCACCTCCAACGTGACCCCACCACCCGCCACATCTTCCCATCTCCCCCCGTCTGCTTTCCGCAAAGACCACTCCCTCTGTAATTTCCTTGTCAATTCTTCCCTTCCCTCCCGCACCACCCCCTCCCCGGGCACTTTCCCTTGCAACCGCAAGAGATGCTACACTTGTGGCTTTACCTCCCCCCTAGACTCCATTCAACGATCCAAGCAGTCATTCCATGTGCGACAGAGGTTCACCTGCATCTCCTCCAACCTCATCTATTGCATCTGCTGCTCTAGATGTCAGCTGATCTACATCGATGAGGACAAGGGTAGGCTTGGCAATCGTTTCGTCGAACACCTCCGCTCTGTCCGCATTAGCCAACCTGACCTCCCAGTGGTGCAGCACTTCAACTCCCCCTCCCATTCCGAATCAGACCTCTCTGTCCTGGGCCTCCTCCATGGCCAGAGTGAGCATCACCGGAAATTGTAGGAGCAGCACCTCATATTCCGCTTGGGCGGTCTGCACCCTAGCGGCATAAACATTGAATTCTCCAATTTCCGGTAGCCCTTGCTGTCTCCTCCCCCTCTCAGCTATCCCTCAGCCCTCGTGCTCCTCCTCTTCCTTTTTTCCTTTCTTGTCCCCGCCCCCCACACCACCCTCCATCAGTCTGAAGAATGGTTTCGGCTCGAAACGTTGCCTATTTCCTTCGCTCCATAAATGCTGCTGCACCCGCTGAGTTTCTCCAGCACTTTTGTCTACCTTTGATTTTCCAGCATCTGCAGTTCCTTCTTAAACGGCATCTCTGTCTGAAGAAGGGTCTCGACCCGAAACGTCACCCATTCCTTCGCTCCAGAGATGCTGCCAGACCTGATGGGTAACTCTAATCTACATATAGATTGTGCCAACCAGATACATCATTGTCTATTTCTCTCATTTCCCTTTCCCATGACTTTCAGTCGGAAGGATCTTGACCTCAAATAAGCTCTGAACTAGACTATTATTATTTTGCACTATTATTGTTTGTTTTGTGTGTATTTATATATTATATGATTTATATATATATGTGTGTATTTATGAGTATACACACACATAATATACACACATACACATATATATATATATATACACATAATAATAATAATATATTTTATTGTCATTGCACATCAGTGCAACGAGATTTAGTATGCAGCTTCCAACCGATGTAAAAGAAAAGTAAAATAAATAAATAAGCTGTGTGACGTGACCATCCGAGGGAGACAGTCCAGGAGGGATGGGGGGCACTCAGCAGTGTTACATACACACACACACTTAACTTTTTAAAATCTCGTTATTATATTGTTTACAGTGTACTATGTTTACATATTCTGTTGTGCTGTTGCAAGTAAGAATTTCATTGTTCTAACTGGGACATTTGACAATAAAATACTTTTGACCAAAATGTTACCTATTCCTTCTCTCCAGAGATGCTGCCTGTCCTGCTGAGTCACTCCAGCTCTTTATGTCGATGTTCAGTTCATACCAACATCTGCAGTTCCTTCCTACACAGTTAAAATACTATTCCCCTCACAACCACTTTTCTCACAGTGACATGGTGACTATATCCCAATTTCTGTCCTTGGCATTCTGTGAGCAACATTCAAATTCAAGTCTGTTTATTCGTATTCTTAGCTATGGCACAAACAACATTCTGGTTACATATTACAGGTGCACAACCTTTTATCCGAAAGCCTTGGGACCAGACACTTTTCGTAATTCAGAATTTTTCGGCTTTCGGAATGGAAGATTTTTTGCGTAGATTTTAACGGCTGGCTCAGTGGTAGAGTGCTCGGCTCGTATCCGCAAGGTCGCGAGTTTGCGCCTCGATCCCGGCAGTTACTCGATCACGAGTTTGAGTCTTCAATGTAGTTTTTTCTTGCAGAATAGGAGAGAATAGGGAGGGTTAGGCTGGGATCATTCTCTGCGAGATGATCTTAGTGCGGGAGACAAGTGTAGGAGAGGTGTACTGACTGTGTGGGCAGAACTTTGGAAGTGATTGCCCACCATTCTCAAAAGCCGCTGTGTCTCCCTGTCCCTCCAACTCCAGAGAAATCCGCTCCCCGATGGGCCGCTACGGCGACAAGTGGCAGTTCGCCCACAGCCCAAGCTGCGCCCCCTCATCCGCAACCCGGGTTCCTCTGGAGTTGGAGCGGGGCTGGGCTAGAGTTGCTGCTGGCTGTGAGTCTATGGGATCTCCGTGCTTGCAGTCGGTGTCCCGTTGGTCCTGACGTCTCCGGTCACCCCCCTGGAATGGAGCTGAGACTGGGAACTGTACCGCCCTTACCCCCTCCCTCTGCAACTGCAAACAACCCCACAGTTCCCAGTCTCAGCTCCTGTACAGGGGGGTGGCCGGAGAGGCCACAGCCCGAGCCATCAGCTTCTGTCCCTACGGGGACAGCGGAGAGCGTGTTCCTCTGGAATTGGAACGGGGCTGGGCTGCTGCTGGCTGTGGGTCTCTGGGTTCTCCGTGCTTGCAGTGGGCCTGGGGGTCGGTGTCCCGTTGGTCCTGATGTCTCCGGTGACTGGCACTGGCTCCAACGTGAAGACAGTGCAAAGCCCCCGCGCCGGTGCAATGCGCGGGGAGCTGGAGAGGGGAGGGAAGGGGTCACACACATGGCCGGGAAGCAGAGGGGTGTAGGTGGGGTGAAACTGAAGGGAGCGACAATTTGCTGCTACCTGCCCGCTGAGTTAAAAAGTTCCCATGCAAGACTCACGATACACTGTGTATCGTGAGTCTACCGTGGGAACTTTTTAACTCAGCGGGCAGGCAGCAGCAGATTGTCAATTATTAACCCTCCCGCGCAATATACCCTCACCTTCTCTTTTATGAATGGGGATTTAGTTCCCCTTTCTTCGAGGACCGACCGGAGGTTCCGCTGTCACCTCTGCGGGCCGCCCTCGGTGAACGTTTTCAAGGACTGAAAAAATGTCCGCTATTCGGAGGTTTTCGTTATTTGGATCTTCGGATAAAAGGTTGTGCACCTGTACTATTAAGTAATTCAAAAATTGAAGAAATTTGATGACTCAGGCAGTGCAGTTCTGCTGTTTATTCAGTGTTGCAGTATAGACAGACCTCTGATAATGGAGCAGAGACATTCAAAACTTAAAATTACATGAACAAATTACAAAATAATTCATCTAAAATGATATAAAATGTTACATCCTTTGAAACTTAATTTTAGCCCATAATTTTAATAAGAACATTAAAGTTGATTGCAAGTTACACAAATTACACCTTGCTTGTTCCATACAACAGAACAACAGCATGCCCTCCCTCCACCCTTGTTCTCCTAAAAATAAAATCTATGGGCACAACAATATGCAGGAGTCCAACCCCACTGATTATCTGCAGCAATAACATTGGAGAATGTTCGGATCAGAATATGCAACAATCTAAATGACTTGAGGGTCAGTTATCACCAATGCCATCAGAGAACCTGTTAGGGTCAAAGGAAGAGAGTTGTGGTGCTGCATCATAATCTGATTCGGATTGGGAAGTGGAAACAGAGGCAGGAGTTTGTTGCTGATTTGGCCAAGAGATCCAGTTGTCAGCTGGCTGGAGATTAGAGTTGCAGGGACAAGGCTGGGAGATGGGGGTGTGGGGAGTGGAAGAGTTTGGAGATCTAGCTGATTGAAGGACGTTGGGAGAGGTAGTGAGAATCAGATGTAGATGCCAAAGAATGCAGGGAGTCAGGAGATTTGGGAAATCAATGGGGTGGTAGCATAGTGCGATGGGGTCCTGAAGAATGGGGCTATGTATTGGAAATGAATGTCATGGAGTCCCAGTCCAGCAAAGCTTTGTCCTAAGAATTTGCAATGACTCTCCTGGAAAAATTGACCAATTTTTCCCGCAATGTTCCAAAAAGATCACTGCATGAGAAATCGCAGCATTTACAATTCAAAAAATACGTCAGACACCCAAAGGCAAGTTGTGCCAGGAAGTGCCCTATTGAATTTTCAGTCATACAGGACAACTGAGCAATTGTTGTTATCATGACCACCTTGGGAAAACTCAAGTTACAGTTATGCAGCATTGATCAAATTTCCAAATTTATAGTTTTTTTTACACAGCCCATTCACAAAAAAGCACTGCATCAGTGTTAGTAAAAAACAGCTAAATGAAGAAGTGACCTGGTCACCAATGATCATCTCATAAACATGAGTAACTCTCAGGATGTGCAGCGATGGAGCAAGAAGATTGTTCCTGAAAAGGATAGCAAAACAGGTTGAATGATCCTGCAGCCATGAAGTATGCGATAGGATACATCACATCTGCACTACCGTGCTGTGCGAGTATGACATCGACAGAATACAGACACCAGAAGTAGCTAAATGGCTGTCAAAAGTCTATGTTGTATGGAGGTTTGCAAATCTATATATTTTGTGCAACTATATTACAAGCACCTCCAAAATGATATTGTATATACTACCTGGGAGATTTTTTTCCTCAAAGAGCAATTAAAGCGAGTTCTAAGACAGTTTCCTCCACTTCAGGATAACAAATGCTGGAGGTATTTATTGGTGGGTCAGTACATGGAAAATAAAGAAGTACATTATTTCACAGACAGAATAAAATCAAACCACATGTACCCCGATAATCTAATGTGCTTTTGGGTTCAGTATAAATGTTTACATACACTGCCTCAAAATGATCAGCCTGTCTAGAACTATACCCTAACATTACAACATATAGACATGCTTCATATTTAATCTATTGCCAATGAATGTGCAATTCATTATGCCATTTGTTTAACTGGTACTATCATCTCCTAAGATCAATTATCCAACATATCATAAGAAAACAGGAGTGAACCATTCAATTTGAAGAGCTGGTCCCCTCGGCATTGCATTAAGAATTCCTATTACAGATCCGACAGTGAAGAAAGCATTTCAATTCAATTATTCGTCATCTTTATTACTTATCAAAATCACTGATCTTTGAAACCATTATTGTTTCAGCATTGATTGGAACACAAACACAGCAGACGCTGACAAGACCTGAATCTCCAATAATGCCAGTTACATGTACTCCTCCGATAAGTAATCAGTCCTATTCCAAGCACAGTTCAAAGCACAATCACTCCAAGTTATTACATTCCCAAATGCACAAATCACTCCTGGTATAACCATCCCCAGTTACACAATCACACCAATACATAATGACTCAATTTACATGTAGGGCCTGGATACACAAACATTGCTGCTGTAGTCTCATCCCAGTGTGCAATCACTTCCAGATTCTACTACATGCAACCAAATATTCACTCTAGATACTGTCATTCACTGACATATAGTTGCTGGAGATACTGACACTATTCAGTTATGTAATAGGAAAGATTTTGGCAGTGTCAGGATACTTAATCAAAAGCAGAATCCAAGCACTGGTTATGGGACAACTAACTATATGGTTTATTAACAGCAAGCAACATAACCTGCTGGTATAGAGTTTGCCAAATATTTGAGTCAGATTATGTTGATCTTAAACATTTTGATGTTTGCTTTATGCATAAAATCTAATATATTAGGTAGATTTCAATTGCCAATTGGCAGATTAAGTTATTATAATACAGCTTTTCATTTACTGTGCTATTCTGTTCACGTAATCCTAGGAAAAATAAATTGAAGCAGCAACAAACATTGATCTTCATGGTACATAATGAAGCTTTTACCACATATAATTGCAGATAGCATGAGTTTAGTAACTGCATTGGAGGGGGGGAGGGATAGTACTGAAACAAAAAGGACCACTTGATGAACTTCTAGGCACAATCATTAGTTTAAAATCTTCAAAGCTCGCAGGAATGTTGCTGCATAATCTGCACCCGAGCTTTGATCTGAAAACAGTTTAGGGATTCACTGGCAATTATGCTTTGCATGACCTACACCCAGTAACATGTTCATTGCCAGTTTAAAAAGTACTGCATTTTTCTGTCCTCAAAGCATTAAAAACCCACAATAAATGTTCTCGAACAGAACCTACAGTGCCAATGTTTGGGACAAAGACCCATCATTTATTTATTTGCCTCAGTACGCCACAATTTGAGATATATAATAGAAAAAAAAAAATCACATGTGGGTAAAGTGCACATTGTCAGATTTTATTAAAGGGTATTTTTATACATTTTGGTTTCACCATGTAAAAATTACAGCTGTGTTTATAGAATGTTAAAGATGGCTGCAATACAGGCCTGGCAGAGCATCACCAGAGAAGACACCCAGCAACTGGTGATGTCCACAAAACTTCAAGCAGTCATTTCATTCAAAGGATATGCACTAAAATACTAAACACGACTACTCTCATTTACATGACATTGCTGTGTCATAAACTTTATAGTGCCCTGACAAGAGGGGACTATGTATAAACAGTGCTGTAATTTCTACACGGTGAAACCAAAATGTATAAAAATGGCCTTTATTAAAATTTGACAATGTGCATTTTAAACACATGTGATTTTTTTTCTATTACAAATCTTAGATTGTGAAGTACAGAGGCAAATAAGTGAATGATGGGTATTTGTCCCAAACATTATGGAGGGCTCTGTAAAAACCTCCTGACAGCTCGTGATGGTGTTCAGCAAAAACTGGTGCGAGATATTTAAGACTCTGCATTAAAGTTGTAAAATTCTTCACATGATGGCAGGCAGAGTCCCTTGGCTTCATTCCTTTGTCTCTCACGATCTCCAAAATTGTCCCAAGGATTCGCAAAGCTCCAAGCTCTTTGTCTTCGAGGGGACCGCTCTCTATGACTGTGCCTGGAATTTAGCTTTCCCAGAAGTGCTCTAGTTTGTGGTGAGCTGTAGGTGCTGATACTGAGTTACAGTGATGTGGATGGCAGTTTTTTAAGTTCTCTTCGTTGAGCTAAGGTTGATGCCTTCACAGATTCCAGTTTTGGTGCTGGCGGAGAGCTGCTCAAGGCTGAGAATGTGGCAGCCATGGCACCCTGGGCAGAAGAAAACATTATTTCAAAACCCAACCAGGAAACAATTTGCAGCACGGAACACATGATGTACCTTACCTCCATTTATAATCATTGATTCTGGGTTTATGAACATAATTTAGTTGAATATTATGCCATTTTTGTTCCCCCAAAACTGTCAAACCAGGAATTGAAAAGGATTCACACCAGACTTGCATTGTTGAAAAATCACTGCATCTGCTTGGTATACCTAACAGAACAGTTCACATGTTTTAATTTGCTTGAGAAATACACATGAGCCTGGTATTGTGCAGGATCATGCCCAAAGAAGAGGATTCTGGTACACATGCTCAAGACTATGCCACAACTGGAGATGTATGGAATTCCGCTCCAGATCACACTGACGGCATCCGGATGGAAGGGGATTCAAAAAGATAATAGAGGGATAGTAGAGTTTGGAAGCTGAGAGTTACCTGTACTTGCAACGTGAACGATTTGGATGTGGATGTTGGAGATTTGCAGGTCCACAGATGACACAAAGATTGATGGAGTTGATGCCAGCGTGGAAGATAGCCACATACTACAGGGTGATATCAATATGTGAGTGAAGTGGGCTAAGAAATGGAAGGGGGAGTTTAATTGTTGAAGGGGGCGCAGAGGAAATTCACTAACTGGATGTTACCTGGTGTGGAGTGTTTCAGTAATGAGGAGAGACTGGAAAAGCCAGTTGTTTTCAATTGAGAAGAGGAATTTAAGAGGGAATATAAACCTATAAGGGCTATAAATAGGATAGACTGCAGGAAGCTTCTCCCCTCATCAGAGGTCAATAAGATTAGAAGACAGGTTTAGAGTCAGAGGTAAGTAATCTAAAAGGAATCCGAGAAGGACCTTCTTCATGCCGATTCTGGTACCTGGAATGAAATGCCAGGGAGAATAGTGGAGCATATCTCGTGCCTAGGCACAGAAGGATATGGGCAAAGATAGGATTAATATAGATGGGTGCAGACTGGTTGGTGTTGATGTGGTGGGCCGAATAGCCCATTTCCATGCTGTATCTTCTATATTACTAAAAGTCTGATCTTGACCGCTATTGGCGCACTGTGCTGCGATTTCCGAGAGAACGCCGCCACCTACGGCCGTCATTTTTGGCCACCTTGCTCAGAGCCCCTCTCCGCCTTCCTGGACCGGAGGATTTTTCCCATCGATGACAAATCAGAGATATATTAATGTTTTAAAAAAATTCACCATGCTCTCTGCTGCCCCTGCTGGAGGGAGAGGGACTATGAAACCAGGAAGTGGTGTGCCTCACTCAGTCTCTGCAAATGAAGCCAAAGGGTCGCGTCTCTCTGAGCTCTGAATAACACTGAACAAATGTCTACTCAACTGTGAGTCCCCTTAATGTGGTTTGAAAATGTAAATATGGTTTGTTTGAAGTAAAAAGGCACTGCCTGCAAATGGTTGTTTGGGTGCTTTGGCTTGAAGTTAAAAGGCACTACTTACTGCAAATGGTGGCTTGAAGTTGAAAGGCACTACTTATGCAAATGGTGGCGTGGGTGCTTTGGCTTGAAGTTGAAAGGCGCTACTTACTGCAAATGGTGGCTTGGGTGCTTTGGCTTGAAGTTGAAAGGCACTACTTACTGCAAATGGTGGCTTGGGTGCTTTGGCTTGAAGTTGAAAGGCACTACTTGAAATGCACTTACTTCCTGTTTGCATTGTATATTGATTTTAGATAAAACGCTACCACTTACGGCTGTGATTTTTGGCCATCTTACTCAGTCCCCCTCCACTGAGCAGGTGCAGAGAATTCTTCCCATCAATGAAAAATAAAAGTGTTATTAGTGTTTAAAAAATGTTGAGAATCTCTCTCCTGTCAATCACGCCATGAAGGCCACACCTTTTCTGGTGGGAGGGGGAGGGGTTATAAAACCTGGAAGTGTGGGTGTGGCTCAGTCTCTGCATTATGGGGGATGGAGAGGTCACGACTCTGTCTGAGCTCTGAATCAACTGAACACACTGAATGTCTACTGAACTGTGAGTTTGGTGTTTTGTGTGGTTTTATGGTGGTTTCACCCTGCATGAAATGGTATGACGCTGCATTTGAATTTGGTGGCCTTGCACCCGGCTTGAAATGGAATGAAATTGCACTTGAATTTGGTGGCCTTGCACCGTGCTTGAAGTGGAATGAAACTGCACTTGAATTCGGTGGCCTTGCACCCTGCTTGAAGTGGTTGGAAACTGCACTTGAATTTGGTGGCCTTGCACCCTGCTTGAAATAGAATTTCAAGGAATAGTCATGAGTCAACTGCCAGCCCACCAGCCGTGAGTGAGCTGCCAGCAGATCAGGCTTGAGGGACTGAGCTGCCACCCCAAGAACCTATACCAGCGCTCCAGAAAGCCCCCCCACTGGCCGCCAATATTGGAATTGGTGGAGAGGTGGAATATTGCGTCGGGGGACCAACCGTCCCGTGTGAACATGGGTCCCACTTAGTCTAGTATATAACTATAAATCTAACTAATTAGGTCATGGGCCAAACACAGGCAGGTGGGGTCAGTGGCATCTAGCTTGGCATAGGCAAGTTGAGCCAAAGGGCTTGTGTCCGTGCTGTATGACTACTTGTCTGCTGCAATGACAACCTACTTTAACAAGCTTAACATCGTGTCGGGCTAGCTGGCTCTGTGGTAGCTGATCTCGGTTCACAATCCATGGGTGCTTCAGGACCTGTTTTGCTGTCAGGCGTCGGTGTGGATCAACATGCAACATCTTGGATACAAGGTCCTGTCAATAAGGAATATTGCAATTTAGGCATGTGTTTCATCAGCATTCATTAACCAAAAGACACAATAACATTGTTCAATACTAAATAAATTGAATTTGATGCTTAATGCAGAAACTTACATTCATATGGTACTGATTAATTGTTACATATCCACATATCAGAGGAGGTGCTGGTGGTCTGAAGGCATATTTTGATGGATAAATCCTTGGACCTGTAAGGGCCGCGGGACAATCGCCATCGCCAGCCGGGGGCTTTGACTTTGACATCGGGGGGGGGGGGGGGGGAAAGAGTGCAGTGGGAGATAAGTTTATTTGGCCTTCCATCACAGCAATGTGATGGATGTTTATGTAAATTATGTTGTGTCTTGGGTCTATTTGTTTGTAATGTATGGCTGCAGAAACGGCATTTCGTTTGGACCTCAAGGGGTCCAAATGACAATTAAGTGTATCTTGTATCCAAGGCAATGTGCAAAGCTAGGAAAGAAAATGCAGGCCCCCTGGTAGAAATATTTGCACCATCTTTTGCCACAGGTACTGGAAGACTGGAGTGTGATTAATGTCAAGAAGGGCAGCAAGGGCAAGCCAGGGAACTACAAGCCAATAAGCCTCACATTAGGGTAGATACAAAATGCTCGAGTAACTCATCGGGACAGACAGGCATTTAGACAGATGCATGAAGAGGCAGAGAATAGAGGCATACAGACCACATTCAGGCAGATGAGACGAGTTAGATTTTCGTGGGCCAAGGGGCATGATTTTATGTGTACTATTCTCTGCTATTGGTACCATGAGCGTAGATGTGACGTGCGAACAGTGATTGGGGAAACTAGAATACTGGCAGTTGAAAGTTTGGAATACATTTTCTCTCTCTCACCTTCAAGTGTTGTGAAGTCAGCTTCAATGTAGTAAACTCATTTAAAAAAAACCTTCTTATTAATAGCTTTCATTTAAAACAAATGAATCTGACCTTTGCAGCAGAAGAAGCTTTGTCCCAGTTTCCACCCTGCAAACTGTAGTGGCCACCTCCAATCCTAGCCAGGATCTCATTTGGTGTGTCATCTGGGCCATTAGCAAATGGGGTAAACCTGGTTTAAAATAGCCATACGTGGGACATCAGTTATGAGAGCAGTATTCTGTACCAACAAGATTTGAACTGACTTTAACAGCCTATATTACACTATACAAAATAATATGGTGACTAAAATAGCGGATGACGGTAGTTTCAGCCATGGCTGACATGTGATAGCATTTCACAGAGCAACTGCTCAGTTATCACCTTGTGTAAGCAACATTGGATACACAATCAGCATTTCACCCAGAGGGAGAATGGGGTTGAGAGGGAAAGATATATCAGCCATGCAGACAGGCAGAGTAGGCTTGATGGGCCGAATGGCCTAATTCTACTCGCATCACTTATGAAGGTGATTCAATCTTTTACGTTCTCTCTCTTGGGACACTTGCACAAAAGTACTGAAAAAAGGTCAAAAGAAACTGGGAAAAACTTGCCTTGTTGAATATGGAGCCCATCTTTTGTTCAATGTTAATTTTGGTTGAACACCCCACAACCAAACTACTGCCTTACAGATAATAATGGCAGTATGCGAAGTGAAGTCAATGCTATGCTTAGGTTGAAAGATATGCTTTATCGCCCATTTCTCTAATTTACATTTTTCTTTCAGAATGCAAAAACCTCAACTCATTCCTACACAGTAATCAACCATGAATACAAATTTGCAGGCAGTAGTGTAATGTTTCTTTATGATGACCCCATCTTTGGGATGTAACAGTTTGCCAGCTGCCTTTGTCACATAGAGATGGAAAGTTTTGCCCTTTAAACATCAGAACCAAACACAGATTAAAATAGAAATGTTTTGTGAATCTTCAAATGCACTTTGTGTTGCAGAGCTATTAAATATCAGCAAGAGAAAAGTAATATATTCAGTCCTATAGTCAGGGTTGTTTTCAAAAAGCAAATGAATAAAAACGTTGATATTTTGATCATTTCTAAATAACTAAAACAAATTACTCACGAGAAAGTAATGTAGGAAGTTAGTCCACTGCAAAATTGCAGGGCAAAGTGATTAGTGATTCAATGATCTATTCTGTCATGTATTTCATAACAGAATATTGGTCAGACAGTTGCCTTGGTTTTTCACTAATGTTATAGCTCCTCAATTGCTCAAATTCAGATTGGTTTCAATTTCACATCTCACTCAAACAATGAAACCTACAACTCGGACCTCAACTGAACTGTCACATTGGATGTAGTGCTCAGGAATAAATGATATTTAGAACAAATAAAACATCTGCCTGAAAGGGCAAAGTATTATTAACTGAATCAGGCTGACACATGGTAGAGGATGAAATAAAGCTGTAGTCCGCTCAATAACTAGTACAAAGTATGCCAGGGTATTTTTATTCAGATTTACATACCTGCAATTTGCCAGAAAATAACTGGAATGATCTTGCTAATGCTTGCAGTGAAAGTGTATTTGTACAGTATACATAACCAGATACATTCTTGATATAACACTGGCCAAAAATAAAGGAAAATAGTCACTCACCCAGCCAACATGGTGTAAAGTAAAATGCCCAGACTCCAAATATCACAACCTTCGTCGTATCCTTGGCGTTTGAGAACCTGGACACAGATCCGCTGTATAAATTTCTATTCATAATGTGATGACATGTATCACCTCAAAACAATGCTCTTTAAATTGTCAACAGGGAATATTAAGTGCAATAACAAGATAAAATATAATCCCTATGTTCCATTTACAAATATCACAGGAATTCTGTTTGCCACATTTTGCAATAAATCCCACATTATTGTAGAAATAATTTACAAAGCACAAAAATGGCCCCTTCCAAGCTCAGTTCAGTAATTCTAAACAAACTCGTTACAAGCTTAAATCTTTCTACCCAGTCAAAGGATTATAAACCATATATTGTTATATTTCTATTTTGATGACTTTATTCTTGCTTCTTATAGATGAGGATCAATTGATAGCATACATTTGTCAGAAGAATGTACTCTTAATCCAGAAGTTTCACAAAATTTGGCCTCAGATGGATCATTCACAACAGTTATCAGCCTTTCAAGATTCTAAGTTCAGACTGAAACACCAAGGGCAGCCAGCTGGGGGCAGTCACTCTAAGAGCAGTTGAGGGAGGCATAGACAGGACAAAAAGAATATTTCTAATCAGGCAAGATCAGAGCTGCCATGTTGATCAGCTATTGATAAAGTTAGATAGACAAAATGCTGGAGTAACTCAGCGGGTCAGACAGCATCTCTTGAAATAATGGATAGGTGACGATTCAGGTCAGGACCCTTCTACAGACATTGATATTGATTAAGTAAGTAAGTTTATTGGCCAAGTATTCACATACAAGGAATTTGCCTTGGTGCTCCGCCCACAAGTAGCAACATGACATACAGTTACGAGTGACTCAGAAAACAGTAAACATTAATAATGATAAAACATTAATGATAAAACACCATTGATCAAGCATGTGAACCAACAAAATACCAGGTCAAAGGGAGGCTACAGATTTTTGGCTGTTGAGTAGAGCAACCACTCGAGGGTAAAAACTGTTTTTATGTCTGGCTGTGGCGGCTTTGATAGTCCGGAGTCGCCTTCCAGAGGGAAGTGATTCAAAGAGTTTGTGGCCAGGGTGGGAGGGGTCAGAGATGATCTTGCCCGCTCGCTTCCTGGCCTGGTTACCTGGTTAACGAGGGCAGTTAGAGACAAAAAACACAAACAAAAGAATGTAAAAGTTGTGGACTGCAGATCTGTTGGAAATTAATCCATATTTCCCATATGATCATTAAAATTGTTTAAGTAGTTCTTACCTCTGGGGCCACAAAGTTGGCCGTGTAGCATGGAGTCATGAGTAGACCATTGTCAGCCCTCAGCTGCTTAGCAAAACCAAAATCACAGATTCGAATAGATTCAGGATTACCTGAATCATCTACATACAGGATATTACTTGGCTTCAGGTCTCTGTGAACCACCTGGGAGAGAGAATAAGTCATCAATAACAATATGAAGATCTCAGTACATTACAACAGACCTCATATGTATTATGACAAATACCTATGAAGAATACATTTCTCAGAAGTGAAAACTAAAAGGCGACAACATTCAGAATTGGAACAACTTCAGTCATCCGACATCTATCTAACATGAATTTAGAGTCTGATTTAAATGCTGTTTAAAATTCCTTCCTTACCTGCCATATTGAACAGCAATCCCCACCTATGGTGCTAAAGATTTGTGCTTCTTAACAAGCCATGCCTCAAAACAACTTGTTTAAGTTCAGACCTTTACTTGTCACTGGGGAAAATTTCACTATTAAGTCCTATTCACAGAAAGCAAATTAAATCCTATATGGCAGGTTATTGAAAACCTGTTTGTGGATCACTCAGTCCAAGGAATGACCACAAGCTTCCAGTGCACTCCACTATTTCATCATCTCACTCTGATCTTTCTGCCCGTGGCCTCCACAGTACAAGCTCATGGAACAACATCACATCTTCCTTCTGTGCAAGATGCAGCCTTTCGGATTTGATATCAAACTTTAGATAAAATGCTCTTTCTTGTTGTCCACATGTGAACAATTTCTGTTACCATTTCTATTTCTCCTCTCTGTGCATCATCTGACCCGCTGAATACATCCAAGAACCAGAAACGCATCAGCCACAAATGACACAGACATAGCAGCTTCACCTTATTCCACTCGCTCAGAGTCTTTCTTGAGGAGTGCAGGGTGTTCACTTCTACCAGGTAGAGAGGCATTGTCTTGTACCTAATTGCCCCACCCCACATCCCCTAGTCATGACAAACCTCAGCTGAGTTGAGCCATGCCGACGCAGTGAGGCTGCTGGTGAGTGCTCAGTGAGATTCTGTCAGTCCTGACTCATTCTCCTGTCACAGCTCTGATCCTCTTACTTATGAACAGTTCTCAGGAATGGAACACTGTTGTAACCTAAGATCTGCCCATAACTTCTGCTGATAAAAGCAACCGTTTTTAAAATTCCACATTTATTTTTAATAATCAGCCAAATTTAAATTTCCACCTAGCTCAATGGATTATGAACTCATACCTTGAGATCATTCGTCCTGGCCTCTGGATTATTACCATTGTGATTCAACTATTTTTGCTACCATTCTGTACGATGAGATTCAGGGCGCAAATCTATTTATTTATTTAATTTGCGTTATTTATTTAATTTATTTAATTTACATTAACCTGGGCTGGATCCAAACTAGTTTGAGAGAATATTTGTCATATTGATCAACACTGAAAAGTCAATTTCGTTCAGTTCAGAGATACAGCATGGAAATGGCCCTTTGGCCCACTGGGTCCATGCTCACCATCAATCACATGTTCATGCTTTTTATATGATATCTGACTTTTGCAAACACTCCTCACCAGGAGCAATTTACAGAGGCCAATTAACCTGCAAACCCAGTCTTTGGGATGTGTGAGGAAACCGGTGGACGGTGTGCACATTCCGCACCGACACAACACCCGAGGTCAGGATTGAACCCGGGTCCCTGGCACTGACTTAGCAGCTGTGCTATTGTGCTGCTCCACAACTATTTAAAACAAAGAACAATTAAAACGTAGTTTCTTTGAAATTTCTTATTCTTGTTCTCAATTTGAACTACATGCATTTCTGGACCAACACTTCCTGCAAGTCTGGGAGGGCTGCATCCTCCCAGCAGAGAGTTGCAAATCACTTCACTTCCTGATCTGCGTTAGGAAAAGTCTTTGAGATTTCTCTCACTGGAGAAGAGGCCGAGGAGAGAACATTTGATAAATACTTAATTTCATTGTACAGGATTTCAAACCAGGGCACAATTTAAGCAGTTGTTGGACGAGAAGATTTTCCATACTATCGCATGTCATTTTTATTAATATTCTAACAACTTCAAATTCACAATTTTATAAGATGTTACACAGTGACATTCCAGTGAACCTGCTCGGTTTAAAGGAAATGTGGGAACCGGTGTCCCAGTAAGCATAATGCAAGCACAGTAAACACCATCAAAGAGCCAGATGCAGAATCATTGGGATTTCCAAATGCTCGGACAGTGGATTATCCAAGTTTTACCGAACCAAATATATAGCTGGATGATTATTAAAAACATCATTGGTCACTAATGAGAAGAGAAGGTAATTCATCACCTTTACTCTGTCTGGTCTACATACATCTCCAGTCATGTGTTGATACCTCATTACCCTCTAAATTGGCCAGAACGTTCAGGAGCATTAGGAGTGGACAATAAATGCAGCGATACACAAATACCAGTAATGAATAGTCAGAAAAGCAAATCAGCTTTTTAAAAAAGCGTCAGTGTAGCAATATATAACTGGGAACAATAATCACTTACCCCCTGGGAATGCAGGTATTCCACCGTCTTGGCAATAGTGTGAAGAAGAGCATTCGCCTCCCTCTCAGAAAAGCCTTTCTCCTGCATTATTTTATCCAACAGTTCCCCTCCTCTCATCAACTCCGTCACGAGGTAGATGTACTTATTGTCATTGTAGACCTAGACGAGCATAACCAAGTCAGAACAAATGATTGTCAGAGAAGCCCATTCGCATTAATGTTCTCGAACTTGTTTCCATTTAACTCTTTAGTTGTTGGTTCTGATTTGATAATTTTCTCCCTTTTCCAATCACATAATTCTTTGCCAAAGAAACTTAATGGAACTCGATTAATCAGATTTATGACTGGATATTCCTGTAAGCCCCAGACAACTGATAGATGGGCCATGCCTAGTTTATTACCTAGTGCACAGGTAATGGGTCAACACAAGCCCCCTACCACCTCACCTGTGTCAACCTATTACCTGCCATGTTTTGACCCGCTTCTCCTCAGGGATGTAATGCTGAGGCTCTATAAGGCGCTGGTCAGGCAACAATTGGAACATTGTGATCAATTTTGGGCACCAAATCCGAGGAAGGATGTGCTGGCTCTGGAGTGGGTCCAGAGGTTTACAAGAATTATCCCAGGAATGAGTAGGTTAACATATGATGAGCGTTTGGTGGCACTGAGCCTATATTCGCTGAAATTTAGAAGAATGAGGCGGGGGGGGGCTGCTCATTGAAACATACAGAATAGTGAAAGGCTTGGATAGAGTGGATGTGGAGAGGATGTTTCCACTAGTGGGAGAGTCTAGGACTGGAGGTCATGGCCTCAGAATTAAAGGATGCTCTTTTAGGAAGGAGATGCAGAGAAATGTCTTTATTCAGAGGGTGGTGAATCTGTGGAATTCTTTGTCACAGAAAGATGTAGAGGCAAAGTAACTGGATATATTTGTGGCAGAAATAGATATAGATTCTTGATAAGTACGGGTGTCAGAGGTTACGTGGATAAAGCAGGAGAATGGGGTTAGGAGGGAGAGATAGATCAGCCATGATTGAATGGCAGAGTGGTTGATGGGCCAAATGGCCTAATTCTACTCCTCTCTTATAATCCCCTCTTCCAGCTTTCTTCTCCCCCCCTACAATCAGTCTGACCAATTATCCCAACCAGAAATGTCGCCTATCATGTCAATAAAAAGGACTGAATTAATAATCCAATAAAATGAAAGTTAAAAAGTCATCTGGACACTTTTGAAAAATTGCAAATAAAAGACTGGTTTCAGTTAAAGTGGCTATGAAGGATTCCATAAATATCTTTGTGTCTTCTAGCAGAAATGACCCTGGCAACTTTCCTCATCTGGTTTATTTGCAACTCCAATCGTTCATTAAAAAAGTTGACTCTTAGCGAACTGGATCAAAAACCATACAAACTATTCACAAAACTTGGGATGGTCAAAATGTGTCACTCTTCCCATAATAGGCACACTGCAAGAATGAATTTAAATATATTAAGAGGATGAAATAGAAAATCCGGAAATTAAGCCCAACATTATCTTGGTGTAAACATGTTAACTCCCTTTATATTCATAAGTGTTGCTGTATAGATTCCATAGTGCAGTTTCTTTTCTTGCCCTGTTCAAGAATTCATTTGCTGCACTTGCTGACTTTTAAAACCTGGAACAATATTGTACAGCACATCATCTTTACAGTTTAATTGCTATGTGAAGCCATCCGTGTTTTCTTTCATTTATGAAAAAAAGATTAATTTGAAGCATTAACACAATTGCAAACATTTAGTGAAATGCTTTGAGAAATTGACAGGTTCAATATTTACACAGGTTATGACTCATGCATTCCTTCCTGTTGTTAATGCCTCAGACCCAGTCACACAGTACATGTATCTTGAAACTCACATCTTTCAGTGTAATGATGTTTGGGTGTTGTCCATACCGCAGCAGAATTTCAACTTCCTCTGAAGGATCTCTCTTGCTCTTCTCAATAATCTAAAATGAACAAATGCTTCATTTTAATTGTTAAAAGATAAGAGTCAAATTAAAGTAAACCATGGGTGAATTGTCATGTACTGTAGGGATGAAGTGTGGGGACAATTAAATTAAGCTCTATTTTTGTTGTAAGGTCTTGCCACTGTTACTGAGCCCTGACTGCACTTATCAGACAATCTGCCAAAGGAAATGTGGAGTTATATTACCCAACCTATCATAACGAAAACAATTTTTAAGAGTCTTAAAGTCATGCATAGAACATAGAAAATGATTGGGCGCTTCAGCCCACTATGTTTGTGCTGAACATGATATCTAGTTAAACTGATCTCATCTGCCTGTACACGATCCATATCCTTCTATTCCTTGTCCCTATTTAAAAGCCTCTTAAATGCCATTATCGTATCTACCTCCACCACCACCACCACCACAATGCGTTCCAGGCCCCCACTACTCTACGTAATTTTTTTTTTTTTTGTATTTTTTTTTTTTTTTTTTATAACTTGCCCCACACTTTCTGGTAAACCTCCTCTGCACCCTCTCCAAAGCCTCCACATCTTTCCTGCATTTGGGCGGCCAGAACTGCATGCAAATCTCCAAATGCATTTGGTTTAGCATTTGGTTTAGCTGCATTATGATTTCCTGAATTTCATATAGCAGAGACAGGCCATTCAGCCCAATTAGTCCACGCAAACTAAAATGCTCCATCTGCCTGCATGTGGCAAATTTAAAACACAAAATACAAATAATGTGCTGCAGTACTAGCTGGGTGTTGAAGTGTTGCAACGTGATTGCACTGGAGGCAAAATTTACCTTTAATTAACACTAGCTGACTTATTGGTGAAATTTATGGCAATGTAAATTTTAAACTGTGCATAAAAGAGAAATTTCCACCACTCACAAGCAAATTTACAGTACAGTTTCAAAATGTTAATATTTCCTTATGACATAGGAGGCAATTCAGCCCATCAAGGCTTCATTGCTCACACCATAATGCTACTACTCCGCTAATTTATTCCTGTAAACTATTGACCCTACATTCTCATTAAATAGCCTCAGATTTTAGCACTCACCTACGTATTAAGGGTAATTTACAGCAGCTAATTAACCTTACAGCCCACATATCTTTATAAAGTGGCTGGGAAAAAGAATCACCCAGGGGAAAATCTGTGGTCAGAGGGAAAATGTGCAAACTCCTCCACGGTCAAGAATGAATCTGAATTAGTGACGCAGTGAAGCAGCAACTCTACTAGTTACGGAACTGTGCCATTACTGTCAGAAGACTCCACCAGGAAATAGAATTTCCCCATTTAGACCCAGGCGACAAAGATCTCAGGCACTGCTTTTGGCTGCTTAATTAACGTCCCAGGTGTCTCATAATTGATAAAGCAAAGGGAAGTTCATCAAGATGCTGCATTGATAAGCAGTTTCATATCAGCAACACAGCTGCATACACTTAACCAACCATAACTACATTATACATTGTCATGTGGATTTTGGTGCAAGGGAAGTGTATGTGTAATTGATAAACAGAAATTTGCCATGTGTAAATTTCTCTCATTTTGGCCTGGAGTCTAAGTAGCGATTTTTGAATACCAGGGAGATAGCAAACCAAAGGGGTTCAGAGCCTCATTTGTAGAGGAGAACAGACTATGCCTGGCCTTCCCATCGTTCTCTCCAAAAAAAAACTTTTTAGTGTAGAAATCCTTTTAATTCAAACTTTAATATATTTTAAAGTTATGGGGTAGGACCACACAGGGTGTGCTTGCCTCATCAGTTCTCAGAGTGCAACTCAACAGTAAGAACAAATAGGCACGTTCTTTTGAATGAATCTTACCTTGACAGCATACTCCATATTTGTGGTCTTGTGAATGCAACGTTTACAGACAGAGTATGAACCTGCACCAATATCCTCCTTCAGCTCGTAACCATCAGTAAAATTCATGTTGTTTCCATGTAGTTGCTGCAAAAACATAACACTACTTCAAAAAGGAGTCCCTCCACGTCATTACATTGCACCCCAATTAAATTAACAATCTACATTTATCAAGCGATTTTCATAGACAAATTCTCCAAATTACGATAAAGCCGCCGAAGAATAGACTAGATGTAGTGACCCAGAGGTGGATTTTTAAAGAGGATGCTAAAGGAGGAGGGTGAGGTACCAAGGCTGAAGAGATGATGCTTTCAAAGTTGGGTAACCAGAGGCCAAAATAGTTTGCAGGAAGAGGTGGTTTTCAAGGCCTGAGCCAAAGAAGAAAAGAGGAAAAGTAGAGAACTGAAGAAAAGTGCCGGAGAAATAAGGGTGGATAATGAAATGGCAGGATTAGATGTGATTTTTTGTGCAGAATGGGAACGTTAAATTAGAAGCAGCATGGAATTGAGAGCGAAAGCAAAAAGATGCGTGCATGGTTCCATGAAAGTAGCGAGTCAGGTAGACAGCGTGGTGAAGGCGGCATTTGGTACACGCCTTCAATGGGAAGGGTTTTGAATGCATCATGTTACTGATGTACAAGTCGTTGTTGGAGACATTTTTTGGATAAACTAGGATATTTTTCCTTAGAGCAGAGACGACCTAGGTTAGATAGCTTATTGAGGTGCATAAGATCATGAGGACCATGGTCTTTTTTTTGAAGATAAACACAAAATGCTGGAGTAACTCAACGGAACAGAGTTGGGATTGGTGACGTTTCGGGTCGAGACACTTCTTCAGACCCTTAGTTTTTTCCCCTGGCCAGAAGATTCTAAAACTAGGGGGCATAGGGGAGAGATTTGAGAAGGACTTCACAGGAAAATCTTTCACTCAGAGGGTATCAGAACCCATCTGAAATGAGCTGCCAGATCAAACAATAGATGGCGTATACAATTACGACTTTCAAAATACATTTACACAGATATTGGATAGGAAGGGTTTAGAGGGATATGGGGCAAATGCGACTAGCCCAGAATGCCAACTTGGTTGGAACAGATAACATGGGCTGACTGTCACATTTCTGTGCAGTTTAGGTCTGATTCTAGTCATTAGAAGTACATGCCAAGCTTTGTACTGGTTTTCTTTCCATATCACAGTAACAGCTTCGCAGCGAGGAAAATAAATATTTATTCCTTTGCTCAAGCCACCCCAACTTTCCCCACACAGGGTTACTCTGTTTGAAGCGGTTATGGTAGTCTTACCTGCAACACCGGGTGAATGACCACATTTGAATTGACACTCTTTACTTCTTCCTCTTCCACTCCCGTTGCCACAAAACTAAAGCCTCGGAATAACTTGTGGGCACTGGCACTTGGAGGAACACCAGGAGAATCTGGGATCCAGTAAAAGGAATTTGAGATTTATTTGGTTTTTTCCCCCAGAGTTACAGCATGGAAACAGGCCCTTCGGCCCATCAAGTCCACGTCAACCATCAATCACCCATTCACACTATTTTTATGTTATCTCATTTATTTTATCCTCTTCCTACGCATTAGCAGAAATTTTACAGAGGCCGATTAACCTACAAACATGCACATCTTTGGGACTTCGGAGCAAACCAGAGTACCCAGAGAAAGCCCACATGGTCACAGGGAGAATGTGCAAACTCCACACAGACAGCTCCCAAAGTCAAATTCAAACCCAGCTCTCCAGCGCAGTGAGGGTGCAGCTTTTTGATCAGGAACAAATGTTGCTTATGTGGAGAAGTGTACAACAAGGTAATTACAATGGATCTTAAAGCTTTGTAAACTTAGGTAAACTAACAATGCCATTCTTCCTAAAGGGGTAGCAGGTATATGTTGTACTAGTAAGAAATGTAAAATATAATGACTGAAGATTTTAGGGTAATTTCCTAGAATGTGCAGTGTCATGACATCACATTTGGCTTTGCTCTAGTTTTTCCAAGAGGTTTAAGGAACAGAAGTAAAATTGAGCAAAAAACAAAGAATTGGAGGAACTCCAGGAGTCTCGTGTCTCCATGGAAGTATGCAACATAATTGTTCTTGAGAAGTCCTAGTAGATATTTGTTAAATAGAATTGGATCCAATCATAATGTCACCTACAGCTAACCTGCCTGGGAAGCTCACATTAGGCATACTAAACTTAAGTTGGAGGGTTCTTGTTACACACAGAACATTAACCATAGAGTGGGGAGATAACCTGGCTATAAACAAAATAATGTCATGTGCATTATGATCTCAAAACGCTGCATTGCGTGGGAGGATTGTAAGAATATTTGTGCAACATAGACAAGAACAGTCAAAACTTAACACAGCTAATTAAGAAGCCGGGAATGGAAGGAAATCTCAACAAATTCGAACTCCATGTTTGAAAAAGACAAAAACAAGAAACACGAGAAAGCTAGTACCTTGCACAAGATCAAGAATAATACACCATGACATAGAAGATTAAGCATTAATATGTATTCCAGGCAAAATGATACTCATCATAATTAATTAATTAGTTTTCTACTCAAGCACAGGAAATACTGTAGAAGAAAATGCAATATATAGTATTGTATATATTGTATTGTATATTGTTTATATATAGTATAGCAATATACAGTAGAAAGAGCCTAATAAGGAGAATAAAGCATCATGACATTAAGGATCCATGTTATTTTAGATCTAATCTCAATCTTACAGGGTGCATAATATGGGATACCTCTTTGGACAGGCATAGAGCAAAAGTCATTGTTTTCTCCGGGAAAGACCCCTCAACTCACATTGCATCTGGGGGAGGAGGTGAAACAGCAACATAAACTTTAAAAAACAATTGTTTCTGAAATTACTTAGCTCAAATTAGAATGCTGGTGTTGCCACTCGTTGGAAGTTACCACCCTGTCTAAGCCTCAAAGATCTTGATGTGGCCACTTAAATACTATAATTAATTAAGTCAGTTAAACATCACACATGAACACACTCAGTACAAACCTTTGGGCGTTCGTTCCGTAAACTCAGGATCAAAATAAAAGGTATCATCTGGCCTGGCCACAGCAGGTCTGAATGGCGGCTTCAGTTCCCTTCGGTAAAGTTTCTAAATGCATTAAAAATAAACAAGAAACTTACAGAAACTCTTTCCGCTCCACTATTTTATTTCTATTAAATATTTAACGCCATTTATACTCATCTATACCAAATGTGTAATGAATTTACTTCCGCTTTTGCCAACGTCTCATGACAGTGTCAAGCAAGTGGAGGATAGGAGGAATGGTCACCTTCCCTGGGCTATAGAATGAAGGTTGGTGAGTTTGGGCATGTCCCAGAACTCTCCAGATTAAATTCTAAAACAGTGATTGTAACACTGGGCTTCTGGAGTAAACGCTAACAGTTTCATTCTCAACATGGGAAGCAAGTTATGTCAATGAGTAAATTACAATTGTTGAGGATATCAATGTCAAATTCAATGCCCTCTCAAAAGTTCAAATTGTGAACTTCACTCGGTTCTTTTAATTCCCGTTAATTTATGTTGAGTAAATCGCATTCTATATTCCTGCATGAAGCATTCCCACAAAATGCTTACTTATGGCATCAGAGGAAATCATTCTACCTTGTTCATGTTGACCATGACGGCTAATCAGACTTAGTTTTTTATCTATAGCCGTGAGCATTATAGCAAAGATGATTTTTAATAGTAAATTTGTACCTATTTGATTGTAGCGAGTGTAGTTACAACACCCAGGGTAATATTTCAAAACGTTTATGTCTCCACAAACTTTTCAAGAAGCAAGTTTCAACCCTTCACTACTATTTGAGTGACTTTTTAATCCTCAAATAGATTTGATTTTTATGTCCATCTAAATGTTGTCCATTCCCAGTGCTCCCCAGGTTTCATTCCCTAGAACCGTTCGTAACACAAACGGTTTGCAAGTCAGAAAAGCAGCTGCAAACCCCGTTCTTATCTGATAGAAAATACCTGTAGCCTTCCCAGCTGCCAGCAAGTCCCTCTGGTCTCCCAAACACTTATTCATATGCAAGGCTTTACATAAGTCAGGTGTTCATAAACTAGCTTTCTTTGTTAAATGACCTCTGCCAGGGGAAAATTAAAGGGTCCCGACCCGAAGCATCATCGCTCCATTTTCCTCCACAGATGTTGCCTGACCTGCTGAGTCTCTCCAGCAGTTTCTTTTTGCTCAATATTCCAACATCTGTAATCTCTTGTGTGCCCATATAAAATATTGATGCTTGTTATAACTGGATGACAGTCAGTCTTGAGGGCACATGTGTGATAGATGGAGTGATAATTTCTACCTTCCCTGGCTTAAAAACCACAAGGCAACAGGATTGGAAGCTTGTCCACCTGTGTAGAAGCTTAATCCTAATAATTCCTTCATTCAGTTACACTGAAATAGCTACAGGTGCACAACCTTTTATCCGAAAGCCTTGGGACCAGACACTTGTCGGATTTCGGACATTTTCGGATTTCAGAATGGAAGATTTTTAGCGTAGATTAGGTAGGTAGCGCGGGCGGCTTGAAAAGTCTGGAGCAGCTGCCTCCTCCCCGGAGACCGGGAGAATCATTGCATAAATGTTAGTCAGTTAGTTTGGAGGGATTTTATGTGGTGGTGGTGGTGTAGGGGTGAAGGGGGAAACTTTAATTCTTAGTCCCCTACCTACCTGGTCGGCGACTCCCAACCTCGCGGAGCTGGGGGCTCCGTCCGGCCGCGGGCGGCGCTGGTTGTAGCTCCGACCCCGGCAACTCTACCCCTGGCTGCGAGGCGCTCCAAATCCAGCGCGGCCCGCGGCCGGACGTCCCAGCTCCGAGAATGTCGGGAGTCGGCGGCGTCGCAGCGCTGGGATACCAGCGGGGAGCGAGCAATGCCTTACCGGGTCGCCGTGCGGTAAGCTCCGGACCGCTGTGGCCGCCTTCTTCCAACATTCGCGGAGCGTCGCTGGATTTGGAGCCGCGGAGCTGGGGGCTCCGTCCGGCCGCGGGCGGCGCCGGTTGGAGCTCCGACCCCGGCAACTCTACCCCTGGCTGCGCGGCTCCAAATCCAGCGACGCTCCGCGATGTTGTGTGTCGGCGGCCACAGCGCTCCAGAGCTTGCCGCACGGCGACCCGGTAAGGCATTGCCCGCACCCCGCTGGTGTCCCAGCGCTGCGACGCCGCCGACTCCCGACATTCGCGGAGCTGGGGCGTCCGGCCGCGGGCCGCGCTGGATTTGGAGCGCCTCGCAGCCAGGGGTAGAGTTGCCGGGGTCGGAGCTACAACCGGCGACGCCCGCGGCCCCACCGGCCACAGCACTGCGGAGCTTACTGCACAGCGACCCGGTAAGGCATTGACCGCTCCCCGCCTCTCCGACCAGGTAGGGGACTAAGAATTAAAGTTTACCCCTTCACCCCCCTTCACGTAAAAGCCCTCCAAACTAACTGACTAACATTTAAGCAATGATTTACAGATGTTTAAGCGTCTCCCGGTCTCCAGGGAGGAGGCAGCCGCTACAGTAGTACAGACCTGGGTTGACCGTGGGTCGTTTTGGGTCAAGTTTGGCGCCAAACGCGAGCTTTGGTGCGCAGACGACATCTGGAAAAAATGGCCGGTTTTCGGAGCTTTTCGGTTTCTGGAACACCGGATAAAAGGTTGTGCACCTGTACTAGAATATTACACAATGGTAATTTCTTCTAGTTTGCTTTTTGTGGGTTTTTAACTGGGTTTTTGGTTGCTGAACAAGAAAGTTACTGACAAATTGAGGCAGTATCTTTGTTATGTCCATCTGGAGCTATGGAATTATAGATGATATTTTGACAGAATATAGCCAAAACATATTTGTTTTAACACTTACATTCCAATCTATATTTGCAAAGAAGGTCTGTCGTTTGAGTTCTTCAACACCATCCACGCCAGCTCCTAAGAGTTAAATCATAAAGATAATGAAGTTACAATAATCAACACTTCTTCAATTAGTTAACATTGTAGATTACTGAATTTTCTAAATGTCTGTCATTAACATAAATCATCAACTTTGTTTCTCTCTGTTGAAACTGATCTGCAGTTTCAGTGCTTCAGACTGCCAGCATTCTTGTGATTTTGTCTCTGCTTCTTTAAAACATATTTAATTGCCAGTCATAAATCCTTATAGAGCAAAACTAAATCCCAAGTTCATATAGTGAATTTTAATTTTTTGTGAAAGGCATAATGAAATATTTGACTAAATAGTTCCAGAAGGCATGAAGGAAACCCAAGCAGTGATATTGTCATATTCACACATTTACCTAATCTGTTGAAATACCACATCTCATTCATACTTTACTCAGATACTGTATTCCTAAATATCAGCCTAAATCTATGCATTTGATTAGCATTTAAAAACATAAATATCATCCAAGCACCTGTCATCTTCAAAGTGAGAACAGTATAGCCTAACGCTTGGCTCTGGAAAAATTACAATCTGATCTGGAAGGAAAGTCCATCAATTTCAGTACCTAGAAGACTTGGTGCCAAAGTAAAGCATATCAAGAACAAGTGAATGTTCTCAATTTGTGTTCTATTCTTTTTGTTTTACATTATTAAAAGAGGGTAGGGATTTGGAACATTTCTGGTATATTTTATATTGGTTTATACTGCACCTCTAAGAATTATTTGTGATTAACTAATCTCCTTACAACAATGTTTAGAATGCAAAGTGCCAGCAGCTGGCTGTCTACACGGAGAAAGTCAGTACAAATTTCTGCTCTGATACTAAGATTTTACTTCATTTAATAAATTACTCTTGTGGATAATTTTTATTTATGAACATTTCCAAGAAATGGTGTTACAATAATGTACTTTTTACTTTTTGTTTTACTACTTAAAGACATTATATAAATGTGTGAGCCACTGTAAGAGGAAAAGAGCTGTCTGCACATGATGGGAAGTGGAATAGTATGTTATATCAAGGAGGGCAGGAAGTTACAAACAGATTAAATAGTTGTCTAAAATATTGTTTAGCCAAATGTGCAAAAATGTACAAATTCACCTGCCAGCTTTCAACAATTAATTATGATAAACTATTTTATTAGTCCAAGTTTAACATATCAAAAAGTATGTTCATTTTAAAGAATTATTTGATCTTATACTTTAGGGAAATAGGAAATTCCGCATACAATATTAAATTTAATGATGTAAGCATCTGAACCAACAGTGCTCAGCTCAATATTTACCTAATCTGTTGGCAGGATTTCTCTTGAAAAGTGCCCGCAGCAAACTTTGGGCTTCAGAACTCAGGAACTGAGGCATCCCCAATTTCGCTCTATAGAAAAAAGTTCACAATTTAAAAGCCCTTTTCAAAACATTTCATCCACATTAACCACAAAAAATTCAGAAGAAACAATATTAGTGTTGAATTTGCAACATGAATTTAGTCACCATTTTCATCTTATATTTTGCACTGCTCCAGACATCATTCTTTAAATGTATAAAACTTGCACCTTAACACGCAACAATCCAAAACACCATCATATACATGTGTAGGAAGGAACTGCAGATGCTGGTTTAAACCGAAGATAGACACAAAAAGCTGGAGTAACTCAGCGGGACATGCAGCATCTCTGGAGAGAAGGAATGGGTGATGTTTCGGGTCGAGACTCTTCTTCAGACTGGTTCTTCTTCTGAAGAAGGGCCTTGACCCGAAACATGCACCCATTCCTTCTCTTCAGAGATGCTGCCTGTCTCGCTGTTTTACTCCAGCTTTTTGTATCTAACGCCATCATATACAGATCACTAAATACATTTATAGAAATAAACAGTTTCCAAATTCTCAACAGTTTAAATTGTTGATAACTTGAGCCATCTCAAACGACTGCAAAAAACATTGATTCAGAACAAAAAGATTATGTGAACTTTCAAAAACTGATATCCGAGTAATTTGATTCCAGACTACTTCAAAAACTTTAATGCCCAGTCAATTGTCAGAAATTGTAATGAATCATACAAACTAATGCCGAGATTGCTTACTATCTCCACATTTATGTAGGAAATACAGCCAAATCAGAGGTTAAAATCTGAAGTCGAAAGGATTGGTGAGTTTTTTGCTGAAAGGTACATTTTATTTTTCAATTAATCATGGATTGTGGACAAGGCCATTATATGACATCAATTATTTGTCAAAATGATGGTGAGGCACCCAAATCAACCACTCCTGTCTATAAACACCCACGCCATTCCCTCACAGATTTATCTCAAGGAGGAACATTCATTGTAGCAGAATCACTAGAAAGTTTCATTAGCAAAATAACATAATTTTACTTCAGAATGAGTGTCATGGTTTCCTTTCTGTCTTTTCCTTGGAAGGGCAGGGAACCAGTAAGCATTTCAAACTGCAAAAAATAGTAGAGAAATATAATTAATAAGTGGATTAGAAATCAAAGCAAACTAAAACACTTCGGTAAAACTGCTCAACAACATAGTGCTGGGCAGCTCTTATATTCCTTGAAATAAAACCTACCATTGAAGTATGATGTAACTTTAAATACTAGCAAGAAGTGATGGAATTGGGGTCACAACTGCAATGTTCCCAGTTTCACTTACATTATGTCTCTTCTGTCATATGAACACAGTTAATAATAACAAGAGCAAGCTTTAAGGCCTTCTTGAGCCGGTTCCACCATTCACTAAGATCAAACCAATATACACTTCACCTCAATTCCATTTTTCTGCTTTGTTACTTTAACATTCAATTCATCTTTAGTCCAAAAATATCACTTTTTCCTCGTGACAATTAATGTTTTTTCCCTCCCTTTCACAAAATTTTCTGCCATAATTAGGATTATTTTAATGCTCATCCTTACATCAGAGAACAACCTATCTGTTCAAAATCTGAGTTATTTCCAAGTTTCCTTTGATTAATTTCCCAGTGTCATCCTCCAAAAGACAAATAATGACTTTAAACACTTGCTTCCTTTCTAGATTCATGTAGCGTCTCTTCATGTAAGTTTTCTTGTTTCTTGTCAACTTACTCTATGATCTATTTGCTACACTTCAATCCCCATCTCCAGAAGTCCCATCACCTCCTACATAATGTATGGGACTTGTTTAAAAAAAATAATAATAATTTAAAAAAATTAAAAATTCACACTGACCCATAACAGTTCCTGGCCCAAAGCTGCTCAAATAGGTGGAGAAGCATTTGGAAAGACAATGAATGCTTTGAATGTCTCAACTGCCGTAATGAAGAAGCCAAATGGAGCAGACAGAACATAGAATAATCCTCACCACCCACCCCATTAGTGGCAGACTGTAGATCCTACATTGTAGTTCGATCACTCCAGAACCCAAAGATATGTACCCTGAGACCTTGCCCCAAGAAATACTGATGATATAATGAAAAACAGTGGTGGCCGTAGCAAATTGCCAAAGCTTGGCACTCACTGTTTACCTGGAGTATGCTTGTGGATTGGAGACACCGGTTGAAAAATGGTCTTTTAAAAAAGGGATAGCTGGGAATAAAATTGCATAGGAGTAATGATAAAGTACCATTAAAACACCATAGGACCACCAGTCAGCACTGTGTGTATGGCCACGCCGGTTAACCACTTCAGGAGCCATGTACTCAACAGTTCCACAAAACGAATACGCCTTCTTCTCATGGTCAACAGCTTCCTTACTCAGGCCAAAGTCTTAAAAACATGAACATAAAACTCTGTCAGACTTATAACAATCAGTTCAGTCACCAGCTTGACCCAGTTGCTCTATTTCAACATTACTGTTTTTATTTAACAGCTACCACCACCACCAAGCACCAGTTTACTACATTCACCTCTCTGAATATTTTCAGAGAACCACTGAACTGACCAATGATGGTAAAAATTAGAGAGGTAATACTCTCTTTGAGAGGTTGGAGTTTGACAATGATACAATAATTTGGAAAGAATAAACAGGGAGTTATGGAGCAAGAGCAAAAAGAGAGTAAATACCAAAAGGTACACGATGGAGATGATATGTACGTACAAGTGAAGTGGTTGAAGTATAAAAATTATGACTGGATAAAAAAAATCAAATTACTTAAATGCATGAAAATGTAAGATACCTAAAACAACTGGTGTTCTTCTAGCATGCTAAAAGTATTCACACATTTCAGGGTACGTTTGGGACAATTTTGGTCCTTGTCTTGGCAGTTCATTGAAGATTGGGCTAGCCCCGAGTGCTATGCTGGTCAATTTCATCAGCAGCAAATTTAAAACTTTTGTCTTAAAGATATTTAGTGTGCAGCTCAATTTCTCATACACTTCAGAGTCAACAGTGACTTGGAGCTAAGGCGCCAATTGTACACAGAAACAAGCATCGTCTGTGGAAGAGGTCGATGACCAAGATTCACGTGTTCAGACATCAGGGGACCCCATTCATCCAATAACCCCACTGGCATTAGACGCTTTAGGGAGACGAGGTGCAGTATTGTAGAGAGAAAAATAATTAAGGAAATCAGTGTGACTTATTGGGATTGGATTTGTGACAAATTTGTCATTTGGGATCAGAACTTGCATGCCATGTATAATAATATTTCTCATCCAGCATATGCCAAGCTTGGCAGGTGACAATTAACATAATGTTGGCCCAAGTGGCTGCTCCAGCCAGGCCGATGGCAGTCCAAGCTTTCATTATGGACTGAATTTCCCAAGACAGCCAAATGTGAGAAGATTCTCCATTATTCTCCTTGATCAACATTGAAGACCTTTGAGAGATTGAAAACGGCCACATGCATTCATTAGTGACAAATCTGCATTTTATTTTTGCATTTACTGCATGATAAACATCATATCCATGTTACGTTTTCAAGGAGTCCACTTTGCAACTTCGATAGCAGCTCTTCAGCCAATGGAAGAGGAGAATTAATTACCTTCCCTGTGGCAGGCAGCAGATGTAGCATCTAGTAATTACTACAATGTGTCTGGGATCCTTTCCTGAAAATTATCACAATAATGGTGTCTCTGAACTCTCGCCCATTCTCCACTTCCAGAGGAGGGAAATTAGGTCATGAAGCTGCACCAGAATTATTTCTTTTTTTTCCCCCAAATACTTCAGGAGATATTTTATTTGGTACAGAGGCCTTGCTGTTTTACAGTTGCTGCATTGCCTATTTAACTTCTGTCTGGGCTGGGTTTGTGGCAAGACCGCTGCCAAAAGTATGCTGAGGGTTGAAGTTGTCGACAAGTCCTGTTAAACATAATGACTCAGTTTGCTCTTTCATTGCAGGTTCTCAGTTCTTGGGTCTGAGGAGAAGGAAACATGGAACAGTCCAGCAGAGGAACAGGCCCTTTATCTCATGAAGTCTGTGCCAAAATTACACCAAAGTGAACTAATCCCTTTAGCCTGCATGATCTATATCCTGTCATTCCCTTTCAAGTTAATGCTCTTCCCTCCAGGATTTGACATTTCCAACAGTGAAAAAGACTCTGAACATCTCCCCTATTTATGCCTCTCAAACTTCAATCTAGTCTCCCCTCAGCATCTGACGCTACAGAGAACACAATCTGTTTTTCTATTCTCTCCTTACAACCAATACCCACTAATTTAGACAGTGTTCTAAAGCCTCCACATTCTTTGTGTGATAAGGTGACCAGAACTGCACATAATACTGCAAATGCAATTTCACCAACATTTTATAAAATGTGCCTTCCTGACTTGTACTTCATGTTCAACTGATGAATGCAAGCATGTCATATGGCTTCATTACCACTCTATCCACTTGTACTCCTACTTTCCAGGGGCTATGGACTTGAGCCTCAAGATTCCTCTGTGTATCAATGCTCTTAAGCGTCCAGCACGTGTGCATTTAAAAAAAAAGAATTGTGCATCAGAGCCTGATCCTTAATTTTATTCTTCCATGTTGGATATTGTCTCAGGGTGTGCTGTTGGGACCACATGTGGAACAATCCAAAATTAGGGTCCAGCTTTTAAGTTTAGGCATAATTTCTACAGAAACAATGTGTTGCAATCAAATACAGAAATAAATTGCGACTCGAGTACTTGCCCAATTAAAAGTTGCGCAATAGCATTAAAGTAATTACGAGCATGCAAGAAACGTGGGAAAATCCACACCAAATGAATAGCTTGTAACATCTGTTGCGCGCAGAGCAATCTATTTCTAACAGTCAAAGATGAGTTATCATTAGATTTCCAGTTCTTTTACAGCTCACCCGTTAGCTTAATATGTCCTTCTTCATCCAGTAGAATACTGTGAGAAGAAAAAAATAAAATATAAATTTAGAAGTCAACATGATCTCAGCATTTACATGAAGATGCAAATTGTGATAACTTTACACTGAATGATATTGTGCAAGAGATTTTATCATTAAAGTTTCATCTCTAATTTTCAGATAGAGGCAGACTTTAAATGCACAAGTTGCAAATCCACCATGTCACTGAAGCTGGAATAGAATTTTAGTGTTCTGGCAAAAAAAATCCATGCTGCACACAGCACTCCTAAACATGAATAGAGAGACAGAAAATACAGAGTATTATAATTCTCAGTCATTTAGTCTAACCAAATCACATTTAACACACTTAATCTCCGTGACTTCCAATTGTATCTAACGCTCCCACAACTGCCTGTGGTACATGTAAAGGGGCTGTCCCACTTGGGCGACCTAATATGCGAGTTTAGAAGAGTGTCTTATATACATAAACATCAGTATACTGGTACCTCACTTAGCACTCATGATACATTCCCAGTGCTAAAATGGGTTGGTTGCTTTACCTTTACTTCAAGGTGTGTTATTATAAAGTATCAATATACAAGGAACGTGGCATGAACACGTGCTGTCCACCCTGTTGCACTGGCCACCCAACATGAATCTAACAATGAATTCCCCACCTCTGGAAGTGAGAGGGGGGGCTGACTGTAAGGTCTTGTGTTGGGGCATGAAATGCAAGCGCACAGCACTGAGATGTGGGCCATTGCTGGAGTTTGGCAGCAACAGCTCTATATGTTTAACAGGCTACCCAGACTATTGAAAGGCCACTGTCATCACCATCAGCTGGATGTGACAGAAGCTGCAGTTCTTTACTCTCTGTTTGATTACTCAGCTGTCCTCTGCTCAATTATTTCTTTCCAGTAACAAGCACGACAGTGGTTACTGGCCTCCAAACCAAGATTAAGATATATACATTGGGCAAGCCAACTGCAACTGAATCAAAATCATAAATTGTAATTAAATTGATGTTTAATTATTTTAAGTTAACAAACTTTCAGATTATTCCATAGCTGAAAGCCAGTAATATTTTTTCTGAATACTATCCTCCACTCACCCACCATTCTATTCTAATTATGAAAATTGAATGAAATAAAAAGAGGCAAGTCAGCCCTCCGAGCCAGCACCGCCATTCAATATCATCATGGCTAATCCTCCAAAATCAGTGCCCCGTTCCTGCTATTTACCCATATCCCTTGATTCCGTTAGTCCTAAGAGTTATGTCTAACTTTCTCTTGAAAACATTCAGTGAATTGGCCTCCACTGCTTTCTGTGGCAGAGAATTCCACAAATTCACAACTCTCTGGGTGAAAAGGTTTTTCCTTATTTCAGTCTTAACTAGCCTACCCCTTATTCTTAAACTGTGACACCTGGTTCTGGACTATCCAACATTGGGAACATTTTCCTGCATCTAGCCTGTCCATTCCCTTAAGAATTGTATATGTTTCTATAAGATCCTCTCTTATCCTCCTAAATTCCAGTGAATATAAGCCCAGCCGACCCATTCTTTCTGCACTCATCCCCCAGCAATGTCTTGCATTCACTGTTTGGGACAGGTTGTGGCCCTAAACCCCACACTGGAGCAATGAGCTGAAAAAATGCTCGTCCTGGCAGCCTGTCCATTGGTTCCCAACATAACTGCATGCCACCTGAGCAACTGTCTACACATTTTTTTTAAAGTAGAAAGAAAATGCAAGGTAATATCTATGAGTAATCAGAAGGAAAGACAAAGCCGCACAACAAATTAATTTCCTGAGTGGCAGAGCTAAGCAGGGCTCCTGTGTACAAATAGTCTAAGCATGTAACACTTACTTTTCTGGTTTGAGGTCTCGGTAGATAATTCCAAGACCGTGAAGGTGGTCCAAGGCTAAAGCCAATTCTGCCAGATATATCTTAACATCTTCTTCTGTGAACATCACCTAAAAGAAAGCAGGAGATGTTGACCAATCAGCCCTTCAAGCCTGCTCTGCTATTCGATAAGATCATTGCCAATCCAATCTTGGACTCAAAATCACTTTCCCCTTGTCTCTCTGCATACTCCTATGACTCCCTTGTGGTTCAAATATCTTTTAATCTCCACCATTATTATATTCATTGACTCTGCTTCCACAGGTCTGTGCAGTAGAACATTGGAATAATAATGACCTTCAAGGAGAAAAAGCCTTCATCACCCTGGACTAAATAGGCTGAGCCCTTATTCTGAAATGATGCCCAATAATTCTCTATATTTCCTAAAGGCGAAACATCCTCCGAAACATCTACCTTGTGAAGACCCCTCAATCATATCTTTCAAAACTGTTGTATCTCATTCTTCTAAACGCTAATGAGTATGGAATCAACTTGCTCAACCTCTCTTTATACATTAACCATTTCATCCCTGGAACAAAAATATTGAATCTTCTCTTTGTCTTCAATAAAGGTACATTGTCCCTTAAGTGTGGAGACCAAAACAGTTCACTGTACTCCAGGCATGATCCAAGTCATCCTCCTTTATTATGGCAGTGAAAATCACTTTAATCAAAACTGCAGTGCCTTCTCCTTTTAAAAAAACAGCATCACATCTTAAACCTTTGTATCCTGGAATGTTGCCAGTCCTGCCTTTCTTTCAACCATGTCTCAGCGGTTGCAGCATTATCATACTCTCATGCACTAATCAATACTCAAGTTCTTCTGCCATATTAAGGCTCCTTACATTATTACATTAATGCTTCCTACATTAATACAGATGCAATTTAGCCTTTCAAAACTTTTATCATGCTCATGCCTGCTCTGTTCTCTGGACTGATCTAATTTTTTTTGTAGATTTGACTGAACCTCACCCAAATTGACCATCCTTCTGCAAATTTGCAGCAAAGGGTGCAATGTTTAGAGAAAAGAAAGGGAGAGAAAACATCATACCTCTTTCGAAAGCCGGGTAAATAGATCACCTCCTCTGAGGAAGTCCAGGATGAGGTAAAGCTTGCCTTCTGTTTGAAAAGCTGGCAAAAGGTGAACAGCTTTTAACATTTGCACAACATCTTTTGAAATCCTGATTGTGAAATGCTCTTTTGACAATCCTTTCAATTACTTTTCATTTGCTCTAAAGTGCTCTAAGTGTTTTAGATTTGCTGCATTGCTTTCAAAGAACCAAAACAAAAGCTCACCATAATGCAGCTTCACAATGAATGGGTGATTAACATCCACCAAGATATCTCGCTCTAATTTTGTCCGCACTCGATCTCGCACTGAAAAAGGCAAAATTGTTGTTGATGCAATGTTGGTGAAATTATTCTTTCCAGCATTCAGTGCAGTATACATTGTCTAATTGTTTTGTCACTATCCCACCCTCCATTGTCAAGTCTGCTTTAATAGGAATCTACCTTTTAGTGTCGCTTTCTTCAATACCTTCATGGCATACAGCTGACCTGCATCTGGCATTTTGATCTTTCTGACAAGAAACACCTGCAAAAAAACACAATTTAAACTTGAACCACAGATCCTTGTTAGCCCACTTAGACATAGACATAGACATAGAAAATAGGTGCAGGAGTAGGCCATTCGGCCCTTCGAGCCTGCACCGCCATTCAATATGATCATGGCTGATCATCCAACTTAGTATCCTGTACCTGTCTTCTCTCCATACCCCCTGATCCCTTTAGCCACAAGGGCCACATCTAACTCCCTCTTAAATATAGCCAATGAACTGGCCTCAACTACCTTCTGTGGCAGAGAATTCCAGAGATTCACCACTGTGTGAAAAATGTTTTTCTCATCTCGGTCCTAAAAGATTTCCCCCTTATCCTTAAACTGTGACCCCTTGTTCTGGACTTCCCCAACATTGGGAACAATCTTCCTGCATCTAGCCTGTCCAACCGCTTAAGAATTTTGTACGTTTCTATAAAATCCCCCCTCAATCTTCTAAATTCTAGTGAGTACAAGCCGAGTCTATCCAGTCTTTCATCATATGAAAGTCCTGACATCCCAGGAATCAGTCTGGTGAACCTTCTCTGTACTCCCTCTACGGCAAGAATGTCTTTCCTCAGATTAGGAGACCAAAACTGTACGCAATACTCCAGGTGTGGTACAACTGCAGTAGAACCTCTCTGCTCCTATACTCAAATCCTTTTGCTATGAATGCTAACATACCATTCGCTTTCTTCACTGCCTGCTGCACCTGCATGCCTACTTTCAATGACTGGTGTACCATGACACCCAGGTCTCGTTGCATCTCCCCTTTTCCTAATCTTTCCTACTTTCCTGAAAACTTTAACTTAAAATGAAGGGCAGCCTTGTGGAGCTCTAAGGACATACACTGGCAAAAAATAAATTCTAATTAATCTACCCATGTTGGATTGGTTAGAGGGAAGAGAAGCCACACCACTGGCTGCCTGGCAGGTGATCAAGAGTGACCATCCATGCAAAAAACATTTTCCACAGTATGGGATCTTGTGGTGTTATTCAAAAGAGTTACAAGGAAGACAACTCTCGTGCTCTGAGCAACTTTTAGTCGTGAAACATCGTTACTAAAATAGATAATCTGGTATTTATGTTTGAGAGATCTGTGTGTAAACTTACCGTCTAATTTCCAATATTACAAAAGTACTTTATTTATTGTAAAGAGCATTAGTGGTGTCTTGAGGGCACAAAAGATATATGAATGCAGTCTGTTCTTCCTTTAAATGGTCGTGTTCCTGTAGAATCTTTGAAAAGTCTTTGATTTAATTGTATTTCATTAATGATTAACATCTCATCGAATGCCAAAGGAAGAAATGTGCTCACTGCTTATTCCCATAGTCATTGCAAGCTTGTTTAAAATCAAACACAATATCTAATCCAAGGACAGCAACGTTGCAGCTTTTTAATCATTGCAGTAATTAGTTCATTTATAGAAAACCACTGTGAAGAGGGAAATTAAAGCTTGCATTTATATTCTGTTGCTTTCAAAACTCAACCTACTGAAATAGATGTTAGGTTAGTCTGATCCAGAAGATGACGAGAAACACAACGAACTGCAGGTGTTGGAATTTTCAGCAAAACGCAATATACTGGAGGAACTCACCAGGTCAGGCAGTAACTGTGTATGGAATGGACTGATGACATTCTGGTTCGGGAACTTCTTCATTTTTGAAGGATCCCAACCTCAAATGTCTGCCTATTCCCTCCACAGATCTTGCCTGACCCAATGAATTTCTCAACTACTGTGTTTTCCACAAGGTTTAATATCTAAGTGATCCACAGTGACTGGGTAGTTTGGATTCAAAACAGGTCAACACCCACAGAAGAAAGGCAGTCGTGGTAGAAGCACGTTTTTCTGGCGGTTGGTCTGTGACCAGTGGTGTTCTTCAGGGATCAGTGCTAGGACCTCTGCTGTTTGTGACATATATATATATCGATGTTCAGAGGAATCTTAGGGTCCAAGTCCTTAGCTCCCTGAAAGTAGCATTACTGCAGAAAACGTAATAAAGGTGACATTTGGTACTCTTGTCTTCAAAGATTGGGGCATTGAGTACAAGAGTCAGGGGGCCATGTTGCAGATTTATAAAACTTGAGGTATTGTCTATAATTCTGGTTGTCCCATTACAGGAAGAATGTGAAAGGTCTGGACAGGGTGTACAGAAAATGTTTACCAAAATGCTGCCGAGATTGGAGGGTATTAGCAAAATGGAGAGTGTAGATTGGCTATAGCATGCTACCCAATCATAGTGCTTGTTAGTTGTAGCCCCGCCTAGTACATGCTTTAAAATATTAAGAACTCGCCTACATCAGGTAGTAGATGTAGCAGCTCGGACATGTAACACACTGCATATCTAATGCTGTAAGTGTTAGAGGCATAGATCATGTAAGCAGTTAGAAGCTTTTCCCCTGGGTGTAACTGTTGAATACAACAGGGCATAGCTTTAAGGTGCGACTGGGAAAGTTTAACAGAGATATGTGAGGCAAGTGTTTTTTTTTACACTGAGAATGGTGGGTGCTGGAAAACACTGCCATGGGTGGTGGTGGAAGCAGATACCATTGTGGCATTTAAGAGGCTTTTAGATAGGCACATGGATGTGCAGGGAATGGAAGGATATGGATTACATGCAGGCAGAGAAGTAGGTTTAATTTGAGATCATGTTCCACACAGACATTGTGGGCTAAAGGATCTTTTATCTTGTACTGTACTGTTCACTGTTCCATATAAACTGTAATAACTGTTTCAGTTAAATAATTTATCAGATCTAAAGTTCTCATTTTAGTTACCTGGAAATAAAATAGAATGGATAAAGAAATATTTCAGTGAAAAATCAATGCATCATGGTAAAAATTCTAACAAACTATTGTTCAAAATAATAGTACAAGTCAGACTGACCTTTCCAAAGGATCCCTGGCCTAGTACCTTCAACAGCTCAAAGTGGGATGTATCTGCTTTCTCAGATCCTTCTTTAACATGATGTGTTATGTTGATCTCTTTCACATTTTCTTCATCCTGAAAACAAGAGTAGTCCCGTTAATTTCTTAGGTAGTAGTCCCATTAATTTCAAGACAGCAGAAATTGCTAGTCAATGCCTATTTGTGTTAACTTTAATGCCAGGTCTCGTCAACTTCCTTTCAAAACGACCTTAATCACCCCCTTCTGAAAAGACACAACTTTGACTGCAGTCCTCGCAAACTGAAGCATCCTCTTCAATTACCCCTACTCTCTCCAAAGTCCTTCTGTATTCTCCCTTCATTTTTTTCCTCTCAAGTCTCTTGCACAGATTTGAGAGATGAGCTGTGGTTGATCTACTATAAGATTTATCATGATTTCCTTGCTTTTGTACACAAGGCTTTTTCCCCCCAGAAAGTGTTTTCATTTTAAACCCAGTCCTGAAAAGATTTCCGCGACCTAGCTGAGGCCGAGAGTAGGCGGGAACTTCCCTCGAGCATGAAGGAGAGTTCCAGTGACCTCATAGGACCTCCTATCGACCATGCTGCGAGTTTGAGTCCAGGGCAAACTCTTCTAAACTCGCAGATTAGGTCGCCCAAGTGGGACAGGCCCTTTACTTGCTGCAGCACAATAGAATATGTAAACAAAGTACACTGTAAACAATATGATAAAGTTCAGTGGGTTAGTAAATCTGCAGATGACACCAAGATTACTGGATTTGCGGATAGCTGGATATAGATCGGCTACAGAAATGGCAGATGGAGTTTAATCCAAGTAAAGTCTGTATTTTTGGATGTCAAATGGAAGTGGAAATTATACTGCTAATGACAAGATCCTGAATAGCATTGATGGACAGAGGGAACTTGTGATCCCAGTCCATAACTCCCTGAAAGTGACAACACAAGTAGATAGTGGTAAAAAAAAGGCATATGGTGTATTTGCCTTCATTGGTCAGGCTTTTAAATGTCAGGAAGCTCTATAAGACTTAGTTTGGGCTCCATATGGAGTATTGCATGCAGATATTGCCGCCCTGTTACAAGAAGGATGTGGAGGCTTTGGAAGGGATGCAGAAGAGTTTATCAGAATCACCTGGAATAGGAGGTATTAGCTACAAGTAAAGGTTGGACAGACTAAGATTATTTTCACTGGAGCCCTGGAGGTTGAGAGATAACCTGATAGAAGTACAGAAAATTATAGATACGGTGGAGAGTCAGGATCTTTTTTCCAGGGGAGAAATGGCAAAAAAATGGAGAGCACAACTTTAAGGTGAGAGGGCCAAAGTTTAAAAGACAAGTGCTGGGTATGTTTTTTAAAATACACAGAACATATATGTGGAACGAGGTGCCTGTTCCTCTGCTGTACATGTTCCATGTATATGGATTTTAAGAAAGCATTTGACAAAGTATCACATCAAAGACTGGTTAGCAAAACTGATTTCCAAAAAAAGTCACATCAGCCAAATTAAAAGGGAAAGCACTGAGCTGTGGTAATTGGTTATTTTCATACTGTATTATATTCGACTGTTATGTTCACCAAGGTTGCTGTCGAACCACTCGCCTTTTGTTTTGTGGTCTCATATCTACAATATCCAATTAATGTAACGTTGTTACAAAACCTACCATCAGCGGCGCTCCAGCTCTGCCACTGCTTGTGCGTGCGGTTCCAGAGGCTTTGGGGGGGGATTAAAATGCAGGTTTGTATTGGTTGTCGGAGAGGGATTTCCTCAGGCTGCTAGCTGATGAAGAAAAATCGTACGCGCTTCCCTTCCCGGGTTAAAAAAAAAATTTGCTGGACCATCGCGTCGCTGGATTGAACTTAAACACGACTAAGAACGGCTTCAACGCCTTCAACTTCATGGATCGCAATATCAGGACAAAACAAAAGGTATGCCGTTTATTTAACATATTATGTTGCTTTTTGGTGTGGCTTCATTTAATCTTATGATGCGAGAAATCTTATTTAGGCCCACATACGAATCGGCCGTGTCTTGCCTGCCAATATGGGCTTAAAATTTATGGCAACGGCAATATTCCAATCGATCACATTACAGAAACATCCACTCTCAAGATAATCAAAATCATTATTTTTTTTGCACAATCATATCATAAGAATATCTAGATCATCTATATTTTGTGTTATTGTCTATGCATGGTCAATATATTCATACTAAATATCCACAGTACAGTTTTGGTCTGAAGTATTGTGCAAAAAATAATGATTTTGATTATCTTGAGAGTGAATGTTTCTGGATTAATTTATGGGAATTAAACATTCCTTCCATTTGGCATATAAATTCATGACAAAGTGAGATTTAAAAATCATGTTATATTGTAAATTCTTGTGTGAATGGGATCAGTTTGTTATTTGGATACTTCGGCTATTTAATTTTTTTAGCCTTTTCTTAAGAAATGGATAGATGTTTAGATCTAGTAATTGAATTTAGATTAATTTAATTGATTAGATGAATTTAATTGATTTGTTGAAACTGATGAATATTAATTATTTTTTTTATTTTTTTTATTTTTATTTTATTAGAAGTACAGTCATATGGCACCAAATTGCCTAATATATATTTTCATAATACATTTTATGTACAACTTTTTTTTTTGTTACATTGAAAAAAGATTAGAATAAGAAAAAGAAGTTAGATAGTAAAGGATAGAAAGATGTGAAATATATAGTGTGTGAATCTTGACCAACCCTCGTCCAGTCCTGAAACAGTTCATTTACAATTGTGTTGCACCATATGATTCCAAAAAAACGACGAATGGAGACCAACTCGTTATGAATTGGTTTGATTTATCCATTAGGAGGAATCGCATTTCCTCAAGATGAGCGGTGTCCAACATACTTGCAATCCACATTTTAAGCGTTGGTATTGATGTACCCGTCCAAAATTTAAGTATTAATTTTTTTGCTATTATTAAACCATAGTTAACGAATAGATTTTGAGATGTGTTCAATTTATTCCCATCTTCCATTACGCCAAATATAATCATAAATTTTTTTTTCTTTTTTCTCTTTTTTGTTTTGTATGGATTTATTGACATTTGATCTGTTCAATTAATTGAATCAATCTCTGTAAAGCACTTTGGTTCAAATATTGGTTTTGTTGAAAAGTGCTATATAAATAAACATTATTATTATTATTATTATTATTATTTCAGTATTAGGTTCCATTCTTGTCTTGAATAATTTTGTAAATATTTCAAAAATATCATTCCAAAATCTATAAAGTTTTATGCAGGAAACTAAGGAGTGTGTTATAGTTGCATTTTGGGCTAGACATTTATCACAAGTGGCAGATATATTTGGATAAAATTTGTTCAATCTTGTTTTTGAATAATATAATCTATGTACAATTTTAAATTGAATTAGATTATGTCTTACATTAATTGAACATTTGTGAATATATATCAAGTATTTTTCCCATGTAACCTTCGTGATTTTTATCATTAGTTCCCGTTCCCACTCTTCTCTAAGTACCTCTGTCGATGGTAGGTCTATATTTAGAATACTATTATATAAATATGATATTAATTTTTGTGAGTCAGCTTCAATATTCATTGCTTCTTCCAATACTTCAGATGTTATTTTTTGATATCCTTGTATATATTTTTTCATGAAATCGCAAATCTGAAGATATTTAAAATATTGGTTGTTTTTCAATTTAAATTTTAATTGTAATTGTTAGAATGATAGTAGGTTTCCCATTTCGTACATATCCCCGATCCTTCTAATTCCGAGACTTTCCCATTGGTTATATGTCTTATCAATAAGAGATGGTTTAAATAAAGGGTTATTCGCTATTGGCATTAACAATGATAGATTTCTTAATTTTAAATATAATTTTATTTGTTTCCAAATTCTTATTGTACCATATATAATTGGGTTCTTCTTATATATTGTGTTATTCAGTTTTTTGGGGGAGAAGAGGATCGTTCCTATATTACAAGAATGGCAATCCTCCTTCTCCATTTTTATCCATTCTGTCTGTTGGGTAGACCTATCCAACCAATAAATCATATTCTTAATATGCACTGCCCAGTAATAATACATAAAATTCGGAAATGAAAGTCCCCCGACCTGTTTTGGTTTACATAAGTGTTTTTTTGTGATTCTATGTGATCTATAGTCCCAAATATAATTAGTAATATTAGAGTCTAATTTAAAAAAAAAAATATTTTGGTATATATACACACCGGTATAGACTGAAATAGGTATAGTAATTATGGTAGGAAGATCATTTTTATTGCATTTATTCTACCTAATAATAAGGGAAGTGTTTTCCAAAATTTAATCAGCGTATTAAGTTTATTTAATAAAGGTATGAAATTAGCGTTGAATAATGCTTTATATTTTCTAGTAATCTGAATACCCAAATATTTAAATTTTTCTGTTGCGATTTTAAAGGGGAACTTCAATAAGTGTGTAGGTTCTTGAGGTTTTAATGTCATGATTTCACTTTTATTCCAGTTTATTCTATATCCAGAAAAAGACCCAAATTCCTCTATTAAGTTTAATAAATTTGGTATGCTCGTTTGTGACTTTGTAATATATAAAAGTATATAATCTGCATATAATGAGATTTTATTCTTTGAGTCCCTGGTATTTTAGCCCTGACTATTCGGATGAATTCTTACACTTTCAGCCAGGGGTTCTATCATAAGGGCAAATAGCAGGGGTGATAATGCACATCCCTGCCTATTACCCCTTGATAGTTGAAATATTTGAGATAACATGTAACTAGTTAAAATTCTTGCCATCGGTTTATCATATAATTTTACCCATGTTATAAAATTCTCTCCCATATTAAATTTCTGCAGTACTTTATATATTGCCACTCTACCTGATCAAATGCTTTCTCTGCATCCAAAGAAATAATTGATATATCTTCTTCCTCTACTTTATGCGAGTACATTATATTAAACAGGCGTCTCAGATTATTAAATGAGTATCTTTTGGGTATAAACCCCGTTTGATCAGGGTTTATCAATTTACTAATATATTTGCTTAATCTTCTTGCTAAAATCTTTGCTAAAATTTTCTGATCTGTAATTAAAAGTGATATAGCTCTGTACGAGCCCGGATCTTCTAAATCTTTATCTTTTTTTGGAATAAGCGTAATTGTTGATTCTGTTAGTGTTTCAGGTAGTTTGTTTTCTTTAAAAGCATGGGAGTATAAATTAAATGAATAAGGGACCGTTATCTCATGAAATTTTTTATAAAATTCATTATTAAAACCATCTGGTCCCGGTGTCTTACCATTTTTCAGCGATTTTATTGTTTCACCAATTTCTTTGATTGTAATTTGAGCTCCTAGTTCCTCTTGTTCCAAAAGGTCCAGTATTGGAAGATTACAGTTATCTAGCAATTTTTTTATTTTACTATCTTCTATTTTAATTTTAGATGTATATAAGTTTTGGTAAAATTGAACAAATCTATTATTAATATCTTTAGGTAGTATTAGTATATCACCTTTCTCTGATTTAATTTTGGTTATAGTATTTTCCTTTTCTTGTTTTTTCAATTGGCGAGCTAAAAGCTTATGTGGTTTGTCACCAAACTCAAAATGTTCCTGTTTTGTAATTTGGAATAGTCTTATTACTCTTGCCGATAAAATTCGATTAAGTTTAAATTTCAGTAATATTATCTTATTGTGTTTATCTGTCGTGGAATCTTTGGCATTATCTAACTAACTCCCTGATTTCTTGTTCTAACAACATTTGTTCTGTCTTATTCTTTTTATTTTGAAAACTTTGATATGAAATTATAATTCCTCTCATAAATGCCTTAAAAGTTTCCCATAATAAAGACGGCCAAGTACCTGGTATATCATTTGTATCGAAAAAAAGTTTCATTTGTTGTTTTAAATATTGATAGCCTTGCACATCATTTAAAATATGTGTATTAAACCTCCAAAAATTTTTTTTACCCGGCATTCCCTCAAATTTTACTGCAAATGTCAACGGAGAGTGATCTGAGATACTACTAATGTGGTATGTTGGATTGTCTGTATATGGCATTAATTTCATATCCACTAAAAAATAATAAATTCTTGAATAAGTTTTATGTACCGAAGAGTAAAACGAGTATTCCCTTCCAACTGGATTAGCAGATCTCCATACATCTATTATATTAGTATTTTTAATATATGTATTTAGAAGTTCGCTAGTCTTAGATTTTAAATTACTCTTCTTTTGTTTTGCTGATTTATCTAGATATGAATCTAAAACACAGTTAAAATCCCCCCCCTATTATCACATTTTGGTAATTAAACTCTGATATTATGTCTATAATTTTATCAAAAAATTGGGGGTTATCAAAATTCGGAGCATAAATATTTATCAAAGTTAGTGGGGTTGCACAAATTTCTCCCGAAACTATAATATACCTTCCCTCTTTATCTGATATAGTATTCTTTAATTTAAAAGGAATACCTTTTCTAATAAGAATAGCTGTACCCCTAGATTTAGAAGTAAATGAGGAGTAGTAATTTTTTGTTGGGTATTTACTATTTATTTTAGCGTTTAACTTTATCATTGCTACCTTTTTTTCTAAAACTGCAAATAATAACTTGTTTCTGTTAATGCTGTTCAGTGTTTTTTTTTCTTTACATTTTAAACAGATGTCTCTGAAGAAGAAATGCAAAATTGTCAATCCAAATGCCCAAGAAAAGAAACTGATTTAGACAGCATTCGTAGAGACTACTACAAATGTGATGATGTACAGGACATTCTTAATGGGAAAGTAGTGAGCAGAAAGGCATGTCATGCATGGTTTGAAGACCAAAATCTTGTAGTTTACAATGCCAAAATTGAAAAGTTGAGGAAAAACAAGGTGTACAGAGTTGTTTACTGGTTACAATCTGTGGAGTATGATGATGCTACTGAATATGATATGCCAATGTACCAGCTAGCAACTGATCTTCTCCATAAAGACTTGGTCTTTTGCTAGAAATTGTGATTTCTTTACCTATCTGTTACGGACTTACAGCGTATAATACAATAATATTAAAGTTCTGATCTTGAGAATATCACATTTTTGAATTTTCAAGGCAGTCTGGGTGTTTATTTCCGTCACAACGGTCAATTTTGTAATTAGCTACAATTAGGTAACTAACTAATTATATGCTTTAATGCAGGTCATCCAAGAAAGATAGTTCATATTTGTTTTTCAGAATGCTTCAATCTATAATAACTGAAAATTTCATTCAGAATTCTTAATTTTTAAGAAAGTTGGGCTTTTGACTGTCCTCGATCACAGCTTTTGTGTTGTCAATGGAAAAGCAATAGGGAACAAAATGCTAATTTCCAAGTATGAAAACGACCATAACTTTTTTTAATACTGAAGATATGAAAGTGAATTAGGTATCAAATTAAAGTTATTTTTATGTTTTATCCGATGAGATAAATTACAGACTTGATTTTAAAAATCTCAAAATGTTATAACATTCCTAATTAATGTATACAAATCACAGCACAACTTCAGATTCTGCCGATTATATCAAATTTGGAGGCGTTGGAAACAATGAGGACAAGATCAATAAGCTGCAACACCACAGATTAGTTTGCAAAGTGGCAGATGGTATTTAATTCCAAGAAGGGCGAGGGTCTTCTTAGCAGAAGGGTCAGGAGAGGCAACACAAAGTAAATTATACAATTCTAAAGAGCATGCTGGCCAAGAGGGAACTGCATGTTCACATGCATGGATATTTGAAGAGTGTGAGAGCAGTCAGAGAAACATAGAATCCCGTGCTTCATAAATAAGGATTTTGAGTACAAAATCAATGCAAAATTGAGAACTAAATCTAAATAAAGTTCTAATTGGGCCACAGCAAAAGTTGTGCATCCAGTTTTGGTCACCGCACGTGAGGAAGGATGTGAAGAATGTGAAGACCCTGGAGCAGATGCAGAGGGGATTAACCAGAATCATTCTAAGGATGAAGGATCTTAGCAGAGGTTAAATCAGAGGGGCGAGATTGTTCTCCGGGGAGCAAAGGAGGATTTAAAGGAGATTTTATGGGGATTATACCAGACATAGATAAGAAAAATCTATTCCCATTCATTGAGCATTGCAAACCACAGATTTAAGGTTTTCGGCAAGAAGAACAAGAGGCTGTGAGGAAGAACTTTTTTTTTAATGCAGCAAGTGGAAATGATTAGAAACTTGCTTCCTAGGAGAGTGGAATTGAAGGAGCACCCTAGCCTCAGACGAGTACTTGGATTTCATTTTATTTTATAATTTCTGCCCTCCAATTGGTGATGATTAGTGTCTTTAATTTTGATACCAGATATATTTCAGTCTCCACCATAACATGCTTAATACTATTAAAGACAAATATTTTTATTCTAATGCTGAATTAAGACTTTGTGTCAATACTTCCCTTAACTTATTTCCCAAATTCCAATGTGGCTTCGTAATTTCCTACTTACACTCCGTCTTATTTTGTTTCATCCATAATTTAAGCAATGGAAATTGTGAAATTGTACCACCGAATTTGGTGGGAGCTCCACATATCTCAACACAATCAACTCTCATGGTAAAAAAATTGCCTTTGTTCCCCCATAACTCCACGATTCGAGCATCTGCAGTTTCTTGCGTCTCCATTGATGAACTTATTTTGTGATTGCATCAATGTGCTGGACCCACAAATCTTCTGAAACGTGAATGCCAACGAACTTGAAGCTGTTGATTATCTTTACAGCAGCCCTGCCAATGAAAACAGGTGCATAATCCCTTGGTTTTCAAATCCTGGTCAATAGTCAGCCCTTTGGTCTTGATAATGTTGAGAACCAGATTCATGGCATCACTCAACTAGATTATTAATCTCCTTCCATACTTCTTTGTTACACGTTATTTATCCATGACACTGGTATCGTGGTGAATTTAAAAATGGCATTGGAGCCGTCTCTGACTACACAATCATTGGTACAGAGAGAAAATAGAGCAAGGGACTGACCACCCAGCCTTGAAGTGCCCGTGCTGATGGTCAGCAAGGAGGTGGTGTTGTTGCCAATTTATACTGATTGTTATCTGCCAATGAGGAAGTCGAAGAATCAGTTGCATAGGAAGGAGCAAAGACTAAGTCCTCAGTTTGACGATGTTGGAAAAGATGGTGGTGCTAAACATAGATCTGTAGTTGATGAACAGCATCTTGACGTATGTTTTTCCTGTTGCCCAACTGGTCCATGGCAGAGTGGAGAGCTAGCGAGATTGCATCCACTGTCGATCAGTTGTGGCAGTAGGTGAACTGAAGTCGGTCCAGATCATTACTGAGGTAGGAGTTGATTTGCGTCATAACTAACCGCACAAAGCACTTCATCACAAGACATGAATGCCACCGATCGGTAGTCATTAAAGCAAGTTATTACCGACGGCTTTTAAAGCAAATTGGGACCTAGCACCGTTGGAGTAAGAGATTGAAGATGTCTAGATGTTTTTTAGAGTAATATATTGAGGAATGAACTGAGAAGCAAGCTAGTTCTACATCACAATTGATTGCTGATCTCTTAAAAAACTGCGATCACAGCAAGGTATAATATCTAATTCAGTTTGAAATGGGAAATTTGTTGCTAAAACTGATCATCCACTTAATGATCATTAACTTTTTACCCAGTGGATAATATCCAAAACTCAACACCACATAGTGTACTTGAATCAATTAGCATTGGCCAACTTCAGAAAAAGTGAGAAACAGCTAAAGAAGAAAGGGATAAGAGACAATGTTGATGTGTTAGATGAAGCAGCATGGACGGTGAATCATCCTGAATGTAAACATTGGCTGCCATGTCCAGCCATGCAACAAGAGGCAAAATACAATGGTGGGACTTGGATGTCTGTTCTCAAACAATAATATAATTGTAGCACATAACATAAAGCAGGAAATTAGAGGTGCATATAACAAGTTTAGCTGTGATACAAACATACCTGGGAATCCAAATTAGCAATAATAGCATCAATAATGTGGATTCAGGGAGGGAAGATAGAACTGATCTAAATTCAGTATGTTGGGGTACCCATGAGGGAATCTGTTACTGTGGATCTAGCATTGTATATTGAGGAAGAATTTATTGAGACTCTGGTAATTAATGGGCTATTAGAGAAAAATTATAATTATGTGATTTAGTTTCAGATAAAACCTCCAGCAATTTAGCTGAATTAAGAAACCATGAAGCCATAAGGTGTGATGTGATTATAGAAGACTGAGAAACTCTATCAAAAAATACAGCAGTAAGCCAAGCTAACGTTTAAGAGCACTTAAGAAAATAGTAGACACCTGATTCATCAAGCCTGCCCTTACATTCAATATCATAGCAGATCATTCCCACCCCTAGCTCCTCGTTTGTACCAGTTTCACTTTGCCCTCAATTTCCCAATTTTTCAATATTAGACTATGTTCTCTTTTAATAATTCCAGCAACTTACCTGCCACAACCCTCTGGGATTCACCAATCTATAACTCCTAGACTATGGAACAGCATCCCTCTTCCCATCAGAACTGCCACCTCCATCGACTCTTTTATGTCTAGACTTAAAACTTATTTCTACTCTCAAGCCTTTCTTGAGGTCCTCTGAGAAAGCACTGTATGTATGTATCTATGTATGTACTGTTGATCTATGTACCACTGTTTGTAGCATGTTAGTACCTGCACCAATGTTAAGCACTTTGGTCAACGAGAGTTGTTTTTAAATGTGCTATAGAAATAAAATTGACTTGACAAGAGAAATTCTGACACATGTCAGTGTTAATTGACCAACCCTTATCTCATAACTATGTCACCTATGTGGACATGTTTCAACATCTACCTCATCATTCCTTCTTTGGACCTTACCTAGATTAATAAAAAATCACCCAGAATTCTTCTAAACTGGCAAGACTACAATTTATTTTTAGTTTGTGATAGGATGGTGTCTCATCCTGGAAATATCCTAGTGCATTGCTTCTGGACTGCCTCTAATTTTAGCAAATCCTTTCCTAAATACGAGGACCAAAATTGCACACATTTCTAATTTTTCACCAACATCTTGTACAATTGTAACAATATACTTTTTTTTAATCCAATGCCTTAGCAGCAGAAGCCAATATGTTCAAGAAACAAACTGCTGGAGGAACTCAGCAGGTCAGGCAATATCTGCAGAGGTAAACGGACACATGACTTTTCAGATTCAGACATTCGTCAGATTGAAGGAGTAGAGGGGAAATACCTGGTAGAAAGTGAGGGGAAGTGGAGGAATCAGTACATTCATTGTCCGTACCATTGGGCTGCAGGCTACCCAGGCAGAATACGAGGTGTTGCTCTTCCAATTTTCAAGTGACCTCACTCTGGCAGTAGAGGAGACCAAGGACAGGTCAATACAGGTCTGAAGGGCCCAGACCTAAAACATCATCTGTTCATTTTCCTCCATGTTGCCTGACCCGATGAAGAGTTACTTCAGCATCTCAAGATTCCAGCATTAGCAGTCTCGCGTGAAGCCAACATATTTACCTTTTAATTACTTGCTGTGCCTACGTGCTAACTTGTGATTCATGCACAGGAACACCTAGATCTCGCTGTACTTCCCTCATTTGCAGCCTTTCTACGTTTGGAAAAGAGTTCCCCTTTTGATTTGTCTTACAAAAATGCAACACCTCAGTTTTCTACCTCAATTTCCACGGCCAAGTTTTAATGCACTCACTCAACCCATCTCTATCCTCTCGCAAAGTCCAAATATTTTAATTGCAGTATGTCTTCTCGTTTATTGTTGCACCATCAACAAATACCGATAAGTTACACTCTTCTGGTATTCCAACAACACCAAATAAAGATTGCCAAATACCACTCCAAAAGGAGGCATCACTTTGCCTGCACAACACTCCTGAAACATCTCTTTCAAACCTTTGCATCCAATCAGTTATAATGAATTCACAAATACTCACGCAAATACCTGAGCACAGCTTGATGAGTCCACTTTGCACATTTGGTCCTGGCCCTTTTTACGCCGATTAATTAAGAATTTTTTTAGGAGTTTGAAACTTCTTGGCTCCTTTTCCATAATTTTGCCATTTATTCTACTGGGCCGAACAGCTTAGTACACATACACAGACAAACATTTTCATTAAATATTTAAAGATGTTACAGCTTCAGGAGAAATCAAAATGAAACATCAAACTATCTCTTGGCACAGGAAGGAAGTTGCCTGTGTAATAACCCCTGATCCAGATAACATCAGAAATTCGTAAGAGTCTATTGGCCAGACAGAAAACAAACTACACTGAATTTGCTCTTTTAACTACATGCACAAGTACTTTCATGGTGTATCAGGGCAGAGCAAATGCACAAGATAACTTGCTGCTACCCGGAAAGAATATGCATCTGAATATTTGCTGCAAAAATAAAGACCGCATACAACACCCTAAAAGCAAAACATGAACATTTCTTTAACCTCCACTGCGTCCAGCCTACCCACTTCCTCACTCATTGGTTCCTCCTAACAGTTTGTTGGGGACATGTCAATTAAAATATTTTAGGCAAAGATTAAATTTCTTTCTAAAATTGTCAAATTGACAATGCAGAAAAACACTTCCTGAATCTCAATACCAACATATTTAAAACAAGATTTTTCTTTCCTACTCATCTCAACAGTGAAAAGGGTAACACTACACAGGGTAATGCTCCAAACAAAATGAGTAAATTACACATCTGAAAATGTTTTAATAGAGAATTTTTAATTTTCATTATTTCCTGACTTTTACTAATGGCAATTGGTCAATCTTGCTGTTAGCAGCAAATCTTAAAACCTATAGCTTGCACAAACCACACCCCAATTTCCACAATTTATTCTAATTTAAGCATCAGCTGCAATTTTCAAACCAATATGATTAATAGTACAATGCTACATTCAACACGTGATTTGTAAAAAAACAAGAAACAAAAAATAAAGAAATGTATAAACGGTGAAATTGTGTCAAAATGTAGAACATTGATCAGAATAGCACAGAAACAGACCCTTCTGTTCATGATGTCTGTGCCGAACATGATGACAAATTATACTAATATTTTCTTGCTGTTCACATTCCATACCGCTCCATATTCATGTGCCTATCTAAATGTCTCTTAAAACACCATCATATCCAAAGATCCTAGAGGAGCAAGATAGACCACTCCTCCGAAATACAATGGGCTGGCGTGTAGTACGTGACGGGTATTGAGTAATGAGGAAGGGTTAGTTAGCAATCTTGTTGTACGTGCCCCCTTGGGCAAGAGTGACCATAATATGGTTGAGTTCTTCATTAGGCAGGCAGTGACTAGTGGGGTACCGCAAGGCTCAGTGCTGGGACCCCAGCTATTTACAATATATATTAATGATCTGGATGAGGGAATTGAAGGCAATATCTCCAAGTTTGCGGATGACACTAAGCTGGGGGGCAGTGTTAGCTGTGAGGAGGATGCTAGGAGACTGCAAGGTGACTTGGATAGGCTGGGTGAGTGGGCAAATGTTTGGCAGATGCAGTATAATGTGGATAAATGTGAGGTTATCCATTTTGGTGGCAAAAACAGGAAAGCAGACTATTATCTAAATGGCGGCCGACTAGGAAAAGGGGAGATGCAGCGAGACCTGGGTGTCATGGTACACCAGTCATTGAAAGTAGGCATGCAGGTGCAGCAGGCAGTGAAGAAAGCGAATGGTATGTTAGCTTTCATAGCGAAAGGATTTGAGTATAGGAGCAGGGAGGTTCTACTGCAGTTGTACAGGGTCTTGGTGAGACCACACCTGGAGTATTGCGTACAGTTTTGGTCTCCAAATCTGAGGAAGGACATTATTGCCATAGAGGGAGTGCAGAGAAGGTTCACCAGACTGATTCCTGGGATGTCACGACTGTCTTATGAAGAAAGACTGGATACACTTGGTTTATACTCTCTAGAATTTAGGAGAATGAGAGGGGATCTTATAGAAACTTACAAAATTCTTAAGGGGTTGGACAGACTAGATGCAGGAAGATTGCTCCCGATGTTGGGGAAGTCCAGGACAAGGGGTCACAGCTTAAGGATAAGGGGGAAATCCTTTAAAACCGAGATGAGAAGAACCTTTTTCACACAGAGAGTGGTGAATCTCTGGAACTCTCTGCCACAGAGGGTAGTCGAGGCCAGTTCATTGGCTATATTTAAGAGGGAGTTAGATGTGGCCCTTGTGGCTAAGGGGATCAGAGGGTATGGAGAGAAGGCAGGTACGGGATACTGAGTTGGATGATCAGCCATGATCATATTGAATGGCGGTGCAGGCTCGAAGGGCCGAATGGCCTACTCCTGCACCTAATTTCTATGTTTCTATGTTTCTATTATTTTCCAACGATCAATGGATTTACGATCAGTTCCTGTGGATTGGAGGATAGCTAATGCTATCCCACTTTTCAAGAAGAGTGAGAGAGAAAACGGAGAATTACAGACCAGTTAGCCTGACTTTGGTGGTGTGAAAGATGCTGTAGTCAATTATTAAAGATGTAATAATGGGGCATTTGGATAGCAGTAAAAGGATTAGTCCAAGTCAACATGGATTTATGATTTTACAATGCATTTAAGCCTCTCCCATTTTTATGAGATGAATTCCTGGAATATGTAGGAAGTTTATTGTAACCTAGTGCTACTTGCCTGAACAATGGATGATATATCACTTAAATGCAATTGTTTTCAGTTGTGTGGAGAGACCTGTATATTGAAAATGCGTTTTGCCTCTAATATGTCAATTTACCTTAAATGTAGAAGAGCTTATTAAAATCTTCTTACAAAGACCATTAAGTATTTTCTATCTATCCTCTTTTGGACCCAAGGCATAGCAGAGCTGCCAACTCTCACGAAGAGGTAAGGGAGGGAGAGATGGAAGGTAGGGAGAGAGGGAAGGGAGGGAGATCGCGAAGAGAGGGGAAGAGAGAGAGAGAGAGAGAGAGAGAGAGGGGGGGAGAGAGAGGGAGAGAGAGAGAGAGAGAGGGGAGGAGGGGGAGAAGGGGGAAGGGGAGGGAGAAGGGGGGAGGGGAGAAGGGGAAAGGGGGAATGGGGACAGGGAGAAGGGGGACAGGGACAAGGGGGACAGGGACAAGGGGGACAGGGACAAGGGGGACAGGGACAAAGGGGGACAGGGACAAGGGGGACAGGGACAAGGGGGACAGGGACAAGGGGGACAGGGACAAGGGGGACAGGGACAAGGGGGACAGGGACAAGGGGGACAGGGAGAGTGGAACGATAGCACATTATAACGCGCAGCCGTCCCATTCCGACCAAAGATTATAGAGCAGAGCTCCACTAGTATCTTTGATTGCGGCCGCCGCCACCGAACCCCCCGACCCACCATTGCACCCAAAGATGATAGAGCAGAGTTACATAATATTTGATTGCACCCTTCTTGACGGCGGGCTTGTGATCTTTGCTTGTGATGTCTTGTATGTATGTGAGTGTTGTTTGCTATGTCCCTATGTTCGAGGAATATAATGGGTAACAGCCGCCCATTCTCGGACTTGAATCTGAGCTCGAAAAATCTCCTGGTCACTGGACCTAATGTGTCCGCGGGCCATATTGTGGAGACCAATCCCTTACAAAACCAAAATCGTACAGAAGTGTTAAAATTGTCTTTATTATTGTGGTGAGTAAAGAACTATTAAAAATAAGTCTAATAACTTTAATGTACCGACAAACCCAGTTTCCCAATGGCCGTTGATGGGAGAACAGAAAATAACATTTTCACGACAGAATATCGACTGAAAATAATAAAAATATTTTCTCACCTTTCTTTTTTATTGGGGAACCTAAAGAATGACAGGTCGGGTCGTTTAGATTTACGATTAGAATACTTGATAGCAGAGCAGTGAGATGAAATTTAGATAAGGGCGCCATGACAGTGTGGGGGAAGCCCAATAAATGCCTCGAAAAATGGCGTCGACGATCACACACGTCATACTACGCGTTTTTCGAGGAGTGGTCTATCTTGCTCCTCTAGGATCTTTGATCATATCTGCCTCCACCACCACCTCCATCCCTGGCATCACGTTCCAGGAACCTAACAATACCTGTAAAAGACTTGCCCTGCACATCTCCTTAAAACTTTCCCTCTCTCACCTTAAAGCTATGCTGTACAATATTTGAAATTTCCATCCTAGGATAAATGCTCTGATTGTCGACCCTAGACAAGCTATAAAGTTCTGTCTGATCTTCCCTCAGCACAGAGTAAACAATCTATGTTGCGTTAAGGGCCTGTCCCACTTGGCCGTCATTCGCGCGCCATCTACGCGCCCTACTAGCTCGTGGGTAGTGCGGGACGGGCGCATGGAGTGGTGTGGAGGAGTGTGGAGTGGCGTGGAGGAGTGTGGACTTCGCCCTGCACTAAATCTTCGCGCGCCACGGGCCTGTAGCGTAACTGACGGCCAAAGTGGGACAAGCCCAAGACCCTGGTGCAGCGCAACGTCTCACGTCCAATAGGATCAGAAGCAGGCAAACGATCGCCGAGCTTGGCCTGGGGCTCACGGCCATTGCGGATCTGGATCCGCCCCCACTCCTACTCCCAGAGCGGGGTCAAGATGATTGGAGATAGACACAAAATGCTGAAGTAACTCAGCGGGACCGGCAGCATCACTGGAGAGAAGCAATGGGTAACGTTTCGGGTTGAGACCCTTCTTCAGACTGAAGAGAGTCTCTTTCCGAAACATCATCCATTCCTTCTCTCCAGAGATGCTGCCGGTCCCACTGAGTTACTCCTGCATTTTGTGTCTATCTTCAAATGATGTCACACGTTCCAGGAGGGTGTGCGAATGCATGATGATGCACGCGACCGTCACGAATCAGTCACTACCAGCCTGTTGCGTAAATGACGGCCCAAGTGGGACAGGCCCTTTAAGTTTTTTTGTTTTTTTTTTAAAACGTAGTATTTGCTACAGAATGAAAATAATTTAGAAAAAAGATTGAAGCTGTCATAAAGTCAGACAGTCAGAGTTATAGAGCACAGAAACAGGCTCTTCTGCTCACCCTATCAATGCCGATCATCTTGCCGATTCATACTAATCCCACTTGCCTGCATTAATCACTTATACCTCTGTGCTCTGGTGACTCATGTAACTGTCCAGATGACTCCTAAATATTGGTGTTTTTGCCTCCATCACCACTTCTGGCAGCTCATTCCAGATACCAAACACTGAAATATTTACTCCTCGGGCCCCCTGTAAATCTCCTTCCTCTCATCTCAAATATAAACCCTCTAATTTTAAACACGAGAAGCAGATTCTATCCTTGTATTTCGAGAAGTCCAATCCAGGAAATATGCTTGTGGGACAATTTTGGTCCCCTCCGAGCTTAGTCATATTATTCCTGTAATGTGACTGTCAGCATTGCACACAATACCCCATGTGCGGCCTAACCAACATTTTGTACAACTGTAACAAGATAAACTTTCTTTTGTACACACTGCTTTCAGATGATGCAGGCAAGCATACCATACTCCTTTTTCATCAAGTTGTCTACCAGTATTACCACTCTCAAGATTCTACAGAGCCCTCCATAATGTTTGAGACAAAGACCCACCATTTATTTAGTTACTCCACAATTTGAGATTTGCAATTGAAAAATAAATCACATGTGGTTAAAGTGCACATTGTCCATGACACTGGTATCGTGCACATTACCAGTTGCTGGGTGTATTCTCTGGTGATGCTCTGTCAGGCCTGTATTGCAGCCATCTTTAGCTTATGCTCGTTTTGGGGGCTAGTCCCCTTCAGTTTTCTCTTCAGCATATAAAAGGCATGCTCAATTGGGTTCAGATCGAGTGATTGACTTGGCCACTCAAGAATTGACAATTTTTTAGCTTTGAAAAACTCCATTGTTGCTTTAGCAGTATGTTTGGGGTCATTATCTTGTTGCAGAATGAACTGCCCATTCAATGAGTTTTGAGGCATTTGTTTGAACCTGAGCAGATAAGATGTGCCTAAACACTTCAGAATTCATTATGCTTCTACCATCAGCAGTTGGATCATCAATGAGCCAGTACCAGCAGCAGCCATACATGCACACGTCGTAACACGCCACCACGTGTTTCACAGATGAGGTGGTACGCTTTGGATCTTGGGCATTTCCTGCTTTCCTCTACACTTTGCTCTTGCCACCACTCTGATATAAGTTAAGCTTCATCTCATCTGTCCACAAGACCTTTTTCCAGAAATGTGATTGCTCTTTAAATACTTCTTGGCAAATTGTAACCCGGCCATCCTATTTACGCGGCTAACCAATGGTTTGCATCTTGCCGTATAGCCTCTGTATTTCTGTTCATGAAGTCTTCTGCAGACAATGGTCATTGACAAATCCACACACGATTCCTGTAGAGTGTTTCTGATCTGTCAGAAAGATGTTTTGGGGTTTTCTTTTATTATAGAGAGAATTTTTCTGTCATCAGCTGTGGATGACTTTCTTGGCCTGCCAGTCCCTCTGCAATTAGTAAGCTCACCAGTGCTCTCTTTCTTCTTAATGATGTTCCAAATAGTTGATTTTGGGAAGCCAAAGGTTTGGCTGATGTCTCTAACATTTGTATTCTTGTTTCTCAGTCTCATAATGGCGTCTTTGACTTTCATTGGCACAACTTTGGTCCTCATGTGGATATACAGCAATAAAAGTTTCCAAAGGTGAGAGAAAGACTGGAGGAAAGGCAAGGTGCTGAGAGCTTTCTTATACCTGCATTAAGGAGGCAATTAAACACACCTGAGCAATTACAAACACCTGTGAAGCCATGTGTCCTAAACATTATGGTGCCCTGATATGGGGGGGGAACGGACACGCCACTATGTATAAACATGCACTGATCTACAAGCTGTAAATAAATGATGGGTCTTTGTCCCAAATGTTATGGAGGGCACTGTATGTACTTGTACCCCAAGGTCTCTCTGTTCTCCAATACATCCTGGTTTAAATTCCAGTTGCAATCCCCTGACCACTTCCCATTTGATCTAGATCCTACAGTAACCTTATGACAACCACCTTCACTGTGCACTCTACCATCAGTTTTGGTGTCTTCTGCGTACCTACTAACCATGCCACCTTAATGCTCATCCAAATCATAAATATTTAAATGAGATACAAAGGATGTAGTATCAACCCCAGTGGTCAACTGGTTAGAGGCCTCCACAAGATCTTGTCAAAGGTCTTGATGAAGTCCTTGTAGATGTCTAACACTGTCTCATCAATCCACTTAGTCACCTCTTCAAAAGGCTCAGATGTGAGATACATGATTTCCATGCACCAATCCCAAATCGGTCCATGCCTTTCCAAATGCAAATAAACCCCGTTTTTCATATTCTCTTTTCTACCGCTGATTTAAACCTCACCAGTCTGTGGTTTCCTGGCTTCCCTTCATCAGGTATCCTACAGTCTTCAGGAAACCTCAACAGCAGTTAATGAAGATGGAATAATCTCTGCCAGGGATGCTGCAAACTCCCCTTACTTCTCACAATATTCTAGGATATAGCTGGTCAACGTGAGGGAATTCATCCAACCTTTTACATTTCATGACCACCAGCGCCTTTTCTTTTGTAATATTAATGTTTCAGGGTGTCACCAGTCCCTTCCTGAACTCACTAACTTCCATGATCTTATTCATGGTAAATACAAACTAGAAATAATAATTTAAGTCTTCATCCATTTTTTGTGGTTCCACACATAAATATTTCTGTTCCGTAAGGACCTTCTCTCCCAAGCTACCATGTTGAGTCTCAACATAGTTAAAGAATCTTTCAGGATTCTCCTTTATCTTGGTTGCCAGAGATCTCAATTTTCTTCTTATGTGTACTCCTACATCCCCAATGCTCCTCAAAAGACTCATTTGATCCCGGCTGCCTATACCAGACATATGCCTTCTCCTTTTTCCTGAAAGATCCACAATATCCTTCTTCAGAGGTTCCCTAATCTTATAATTCTTGTCCTTCATTCTAACAAGAACATGCTGGCCTTGAACTCCTCCCATCTCACTTTTAAAAGCCTCCCGCTTGCCAGATGTTGCTTTACCTGCAAACAGCCACTCTTAATCAACTTTTGAGAGTTCTTGTCTGATGCCATCGAAACTAAACTTACTCCAATTTAGAACTTTAACTCAAGGACTCTATCTTTTTCAATGACCTCAAAAACGAACATTCCAAAAGTGCTTCCCCACTGACATACTAACCACTTGCCCAGCCTCATTTCCTAAGAGAGGTCATATACAGCCCTCTCTCTTGTAGATCCATCTACACATTGCATCAGAAAACCTTTGTGGACACACTTAAATTCTAATCCGTGAGCACAAGGTCAGTGCCAGTCAATACTTGGAAAGATTGTTAGTGAAAAATGCATGCCTCTATTTTATGTGATCATCAACTTTCATAGAGAAACACCTGTTAATCTTTCCACTTGCCTTCAATAATACATATTTGCTTCTAGGAAAGTTTACCTTCTCCAAATTGTCCAATTTAAATTCAGCCATTTTACTCCTTTCAATTCATTTCATTTCTCCAACCATTAGTCAGACTTTTGGCTTGGTTCCTTTTTTGACAATGTCAAGTCAACATAAGTGGAAGTGAGTACTAGTCAACTCCTTTCTGGTAATTCTACCTGTTGCAAAACCTTTCCTGTATTTTACAAATTCATGAGATGCAGTGCAAGCAATGTACTTCTCTAGCTGATCACAGAAATGTTTAGCAAATAATTCTACCCCATGAAACTAAAGAATAATAAACAAATTGTAATTAAAAGCTATATCATTACATTAATCAGGCTAAAATGGCAGAAACTAATTCTCGTTGGTTAAAATTAACAGCAAACAACAACATTCAGGGTGATTTGGATGTCAAAACTTAACTAACATTCCAATAAGATAATAGTGTGCGGGAGAAGTGTGCAGATGAAGTTCATGAAAAATCAAGATCTATTCTGAATTAAGACCTTTCACATGATCTGTCTTGCAAATAAATCTTGCCACGTCAGCTTTCATTTTTAGACATACCCTTGGTGTGTTGATCATAGAGATCCAGTTGTGAACAGCATTGCCTTCAAAAGCAGCCAAATTACAAAACGAACCATGGAGATTTAGAGAAAAGTGTTCTAAATACATCCCATGGTATTGTTCATTAGGACAAAAATATTACACTATGATATATACCAAATACAATTTTAAAGGTGAATAAAAATTAGGACCAGACATGGGGACATTAAGAAAATAAGTCTATGCCATAATGTTCTATTCAGAATAATCAATGCACAATCTGCCAAGCAAGGCAATGCATTTTGGTAACAGTGGAAGTATGTGCATGACATGTGTCTTCATCTTACCTTGCAATTTAAAGAGGCAAAGTCCTTTTCTATCCATGTGATTTCTGACTTTTCCTAGATTAGAGATTGCAAAATAAAACACATGGTATTTAGATTAATTGGCTACTCTAAATCACCCTTTGAATAGGCTAAAGGCAAAATAAAAATCAAAGGAGTTGATGGGCATAGGTCAGAGAGACCAGGACATAAGGGTATAGGATAATAATGAAATTTGAGAATGGGACGAAAGGGATAGCTCTCCTGGAAGGCAGCAATGATCCAATGGGTCAAATGGCAGCCTCCTGTTTTGTTGGAAATGGAAGTCAACATATTTGCGAGACATATTTTTTGTTGACACCCATCTTGGAGTAATGATAGTTCAGCTGTATTGTTTTGTCAATTCCACCCGCTTCTCCCTTTCCTCATGGACAGTAACAGAATCTTGCTTGATGCACCAAAATATGCAAATGTTACTTCAAGCACATGGAGCATAACATGATAATTATCAAACAGCATGCCACAAAATTAAGGGAACCATTGGAAGCATTATCTCCTTTTTCGTGTAAAATAAATGCTGACCAGCTACCGTATAAATTGAGATGTGGAAACATGGAACTGCTGGTTTACACAAAAAGACACAAGGTGCTGGAGTAATTTACCAGGTCACACAGCATATCTGGAGAACATGGATATGTGATGTTCTGGTTCGAAGAAGGATCCCAACCTGAAACATTACCTCTAGAGTTGCTGCCCGACCCACTGATTTACTCCAAAATGTTGCGTCCTTTTATATCAATTGTTTTGATCTTCAGGAATGAAGCTCTAACACAGAATGTGCTTTGATGTAATCTGTAAATTATGGAGGCAATCACAGCTAAAGCAGGTTGTCAGGTATTTTTTAATCCACAATCACTTTTCTTGGAAGCTGAATTTGTGGTGCCCTATGGAACCATGGACATCAATTGCTGTCCATGACTTGCACTACAAGGCAATTCTACATGAATGAGCACAAGATGTTTGGGCAGATTCTCAAATTAACTGCATCTGCCTATTATTAAGGCCCATCTTGGTTATGATGGTTTTGCTGTATTGTTCCCCGACAACTCCACATGCTTCTCCCTTTGCTTGCAGATCATCTCAACATGATAATCTGAATATTACAGGGGTCACTTGATCATAATCAAATGTAGGAATCTGAAATTACATTCCTAAATCCATCCAGGACTACCAAAGGTAACTGCAACCGCAACTAAAAGAGCCATGGAGCTATACAGCATGAAAATAGGTCCCTCGGGGATATCTTTGAAGATCCATAATTACACTTGCCTCTACCACTTCCTCTACCAGTTCATTCTATGCGTGCACAATACCCGCACCATTATGTGTATAAAACGTTAGCCCTCAGGCTCCATCTAAAGCCTTCCCCTCGTAACATAAACCTACGCCCGTTAGTTCTGGACACTCTACCCTGGAAAAAGGACTATGACTAGTTACCTTACCTACTTCCCAGCACAGTTCAGCTTATGATACAAGCTGGAGATGAAGCTTAGCATTTGGATATATGCAAGTTTGGGTTAACTCTGGGCAAGGCTTTTATCATTCAGGAAGACTACAAAAAAACATTTTAAAAGTGCCTGTATGTGACTGGTGGATGATTTGGACCGGACAGGATGCATCAACTAAAAAGACGTTACTTATTAAGACCACCTACTTTTTCCAGCTTCTCGTAACTCCATTCATAGAATAGTGAAATGAAACTATGTAAAGTCACTTCCAGCAAACAGCAAACTTCTATCCCAGATGAGAAAAGTCTTCCACGAAGTAACAAAACAAAACCTACAACGGCAACGGAAATAACCACTCCAAATAGAAGCCCAAATTCTTAACAAAATGAAGAATAAAGACTTACTTCTTGTAACCTGGATTTAATGCCGAACAGTGTCTTCAGCATACTGTTTCAGTACTTAGTAACAGCCATTCATGCCGCAATGTAACCACATTAGAACTGTACAAGTTATATTTCAGTTTTTACTCAGGGTCTTGTGCAATTTCCTTTCGAAAAACCACAATGGTCACTCATTGTGCATCACAAAGCGCCCAATACCGATACCAAATTGTAATTCCTCCAATGAAATTGTTCCTGAAGCTGCCTATATAAGCTCAACCTTTGCCTTTCCGTAAAAAAAATATCACCACCAATTATAAACCCAGTGTTTTTTTAGTAGACAAAAAGTGACTGTATGGATATACATCTTTGCTGTGGCTGTCTATGGTAGTTTGTCGTCCAATAAGTTGCTTAAGCAGTTTTAAGACACTAACTGCCTAAATTAATTAATAATTTATTTTTTCTTTTCACTATATTAAAATTTTGAAAATTTAGTTTGACTTTGACTGCAAGTGCACATATACTGTCAACAAAAATAGCACTGATTAAACTCCCACTATGGAACCTGAAGTTATCCAGTTAAGACTAATTTTAACAAAATCTGTCCCTATTTCAATGAACGAGCAGTGAGGAAAAAATATTTTTACAATAATCATTTTAATGTGGCTGAAGCAAAGTTTTGCACAGCTGCAACTTTTATACTCAATGGCGCAGACCAGTAAAGACAAGTATGCCACAAACCACTTTTACCTTCCTATCTAATAGTGTTGTGCTCTTATGGAAGCTGCATTTTATTCCTTCCACTGTCTGCGTGCGCTCCTCTTCACTGAGTTCCTTTGAATGCAATCACATTGGCCCTTTTGCCTCTACATGTTCCACTATCCTCAGACCCAAAATATCCCACATTCCAAATCAAGGCATCTTGAGAGAGCAAAGTAGGAATAAACCAGTTCATCGGGCAAGTCAATTGCTAATCGGAGGTAAGAGATTTGATATCGTGGGCCAACAAAATAAACAACTAATGAAGATAAACTTCTTCACTGAACATGACCACAGTCTAGCACACACTACATGAAATAATGGCATGATCAGATGCTAGAAAACGTATGAAAGGTAGTGGACAAATAAAGGAAAACTAATTTGCAGAATTATGGAATAAAGTCTAGGAATGTTAGCTAAATTGAATGAACTTTCCAAACAGCTGGCACAGCCATGGTAGGCAAAGTAGCCATTTTCTGTGCTACTAAAGCATGGTTTGATCAATTAACTTTTGAGACATTGTATCGTTGATCCATTAGCATAAATAGCTGTATATTTAGTATGCAATAGTATATTTAGTATGGTTGTTCAGGAGTGAAGTTTTATTCCAGTATTTGTGAACAATTCCAAACTCTGTCATGGAAAGATATTACCAGATAAGACTAAAAAAGATTCAATGATATGCACAAATATCCACTGAAAAAGGCAACATTTTCAGAGGGCCTCTGGCCTATAACCACTCAAAGTTGGCCATGGAACTTTTGAGGTTCTGTGTCAGAAGCAGAAAGAACTCGTGCAAATGGTGAGAGGAACCAACAAGCTATCCTCCGGCCCAACACCCTGCCTCCCAACTCCATCAGCCTCCTCCATCTCAATCAGTGGATGTCTGTACTTCCTATATTTCCTCATGAGCAACCTCAGAACCCACGAAACTGGAATGGAACTAAATGTCCTCAATCAAGACAGACTGCTTAACATACGCAGCTCAAGACCAACACATTTTCATTTCAAAATGTTGTGCCATCTATAGGCTCAACAGCAATCGCCATCAGCAACATGTAAGAATAAAAACTGCAGTGCTATTAGGATTTCACAACAGGAAGTCAGAAGAAAATAAGTCACCAAGAGAACAGTGAAGCAAAAATACTAAAGAGAAGTGGGGAGGTAAAAAGCAGAAACATCAAGGTTTCAAGGTCAGTTTATTGTCACATATACCAATTAAGGTACAGTGAAACCATACAGCCATACTAAAAACAAGCAACAAGACACACAACTACATAAAAGTTAACATAAATATCCACCACAGCGGATTCCCCATGTCCCTCACTATGATGGAAGGCAATAAAGTCCAAACTTCTTCCTCTTTTATTCTTCTGCTGTCGGGGCAATCGAAGCTCCCACATCCGGCATTCAAAGCTTCCGCGCCAGAGCGATCGAAGCTCCCTCGTCGGGGCAATCGAAGCTCCCACGGTTTGTAGTTCCCGAAGTCGGTCTCTAACCAGAGACTGCGAGTTCTGCGATGTTAAAGTCCTGCAGACTCCTGCGGTGGAGCTCTCAAAGTCGGTCTCCAGTAAAGGCCGCCAACTGCTCGATGTTAGGCCGCAGTGTGGACGGAGATATGATATGGAGAAAAAAAGGGGGGGGAAAATGGCAGCTTCGTCGAGGTAAGAGATTCAAGAAAGTTTCTCCCCCCCCCCCACATAAAACAAGCTAAAGAACACTAAAAACATATTTAACATATATAAACAAACCACAAAAGAAGGGAGAGACAGACTGTTGGCGAGGCAGCCATTGCTGGTGCCACCCATGCCATGAAATTATTTTAACTTTAATTACACTGTGAACAGATGCTTTGTTCTACTTAAATTGACTGGTTTGTTCCTAATGATTCTTCCATCAATTGTGATAAGAAGAGGCACAGTAGAGTGGGAAGGAAAGGATATGAAATCGAGTAATACCATATCTCGCAATTTAGGTCTGACTGTGATCTGGTGGTCATCAACCCTGATCTATTCACAGTAAATTGTTTCACTGGTCTGGGCATACAATTGCCCCAATCAATCTCATCCTTTATGCACCTTTCCCCATAATTCGTGGTTGATTTATTTTGGTCGTTTAGTTCAAGGGTTAATTAGTTTTCATTTATGTTGCCAAAATCTATTAACAAAAACCTTCAGCTAAAGATCCATCAGTTTTAATTACATCAAACTCTGTTGAAACTTGTCCAAATGTTGCATTCTTGCACAATTTCCATGTCCGCTCTTAATATTCTTCCTGTTTTTGTTCTTCTGTTAAAAATGTAAAGGAAGGCACAATGAGAAACAGCTGGAGGGGAGGGGTGGGAAAGCTGGATGAAGTAAGATTATGGCAGTGGGGCTGAAAGAATTAAGGAAAACGGGGAGGATAGAGAGTGAGGCTATGGGTGGGGCACCTTGGGGAAGGCCAGGGCAGTACAAAAAAAATCAGAATGCTCCATGGGTAAAAGGTATATGACAACGTTTCAATGCATCAGAACAGAGGTAGGGGAAGAGGATAGATTGCCTGAATTTAGCAGCACATGAGAGGTGTGGGGCTGAAAGCTGGAACCACATGAATGAGGGGATTAGAGATGAGGGTTCAATGACAGGAGGAACCAGGGGGAGGGGGAGTGAGAGAAGGGATGGAAAGGGAAAGATAACAAAGGGGGAAGAAACCTAGGTGATCAAGTGGGGAGAACACTGGGTTGTGGGTAATCTGAAATTCTGCATAGCACTAGTTTGTAAACTACCTAAATGGAATATGAGATGTTGTACTTCCAATTTACATTTGGCCTCACCATAGTAATTTTTTGGTATGGTCATCTCATTACTTTTTGGGAGATGCACCTTTGCCTGAAAATAAACAGCAGGATAAACTTTGTTTTTATTAAGCAATAGGGGCAGGAGGTTTCAAATTTGAATGCATCGCAATATTTCTCTTCTCCATTATTTAAATTACATACAAGTACAGAGCACAATTCTTTCTTTCCATGTGCTTTTAAAGAGTACTTTTCAACCACTGCAAAAGAGGTGATTACAACACTCCCACGCAAATGCATTACTTGATTGTCGTGCTCAAAAACAGTTATTTCAAGTGCCAATTCAGGTGCTGAAATCAATCATAATGACTCGAGCATCATTATTCATTCAATTTAGGCTTTTGAGAAATGAAGTCACAAAAGCATTTAAATGTTGGAAATGATTCAGTAGACAACAGCCTAGTAACAGCATTCATTGCTAACCTTCAACAAAAATACTCAAAGTTCCAGCATTCTCAATTACATGAATCTCTCCTTTGTGGTTATTGATTATTAGTACATGTCAATTCAATAGAATTTCAGGCAACCAATGTCATTATGTTGACTGGTCAGCAAAGGCAATTAAATCACACAGACAGCAAACCAGCAAGGATACGGCACAAGTAATGCCAATGATGAAAACTGAAATATTATAGAGCGCATAAAATTAAGGTTGGATTAATGGGAAACGGGATTATTGATAAATAGATAATTACGCAGTTATGAGTTTGTGCATTAGATATGATGGATTTCAAAAACAGAGTAAAATAATTAGCAATGGCCAAAGACAAACATTTCAAGAAATATTTCAAACCTGTCAAGAAATAATCCAAAATTCTCTATTAAAATATACAATGAGAAATAACATTTTGTTGAGAAAAGCGACGCATTGTTTGCTAACAAAGATTGATAATCTGAAAACCTTTCGGAAGCAGAAATGAATGAGTGGAAAACAGAGAGAGAGAAGATAATTTATAAGAGAGCAACACAAAAAGGATTTTAAGAGTCTTCAAAAAAAAACTAAGCATAAGCACCATTGAGACAAAGTCATGAGAAATTTGAATGCGGAAAGCTGATAAAAAACATTGACTAGAAACTCAGTGGGTGCAGCAGCATCTATGGAGCGAAGGAAAGAGGCAATGTTTCAGGCCGAAACCCTTCTTCAGACACTAAGCTTTTCGGGCCGCAAACAATGCCTATTTCCTTCGCTCCATAGATGCTGTCACACCCGCTGACTTTCTCCAGCAATTTTATCTACCTTCGATTTTCCAGCATCTGCAGTTCCTTCTTGAACAAAAGCATTGACTACATTTTTCTGTGACCTGTAAACATCAAATGACAGAGGAACCTGAAAATCATTGATATCATTAAAGTAAAACCAAGAAAAAAGTAATCAAAATCAGGCAAATCTTTTTATTTAATGAACAGTGGCCCATTATTGCTGCAGACCATCAGTAAAGGTCTTTTAACATTCCCAAGATTCTTGAGCAATACCAGATTGGAAAATAGCAAGGATAGTGTCAATCAGTCAGCAATGATAGATAGGGGGAAAAAAAGGTAAATATAAATCCATTAAGGGGCTGTCTCACTTGGAGATTTTTTCGGCGACTTCCGGCGTTATCAGTGTCGCCAAAAGATTTTGAACATTTCAAAATCCAGAGGCGACCAAAAAAATGTTGCGACACTTGAAAAAACACTGCGTGTCATACGTCATCACGCCGCATCATACCGCAAATGTTTTGGTAACCTGATACGTCAGTCAATGATGCCGGCAGTCGCCGGGTGTGACAGGCCCTTTCATCTTCATCTTGTTGTTGGCAAAATGCTGGAATCCATCATTTAGCAGATAGAAGAAATGCAAGCAGACTTTGTCAACAGTTATTTGGTCGATAAATCTAATCTAGATTTTGGGAAATAAAATCATAGGAAATAAAGGAAATTGGCTTACCTCCAGCACTGAAAGCGTGTTAATTGTTGCATAGGGCATCCCTAAAAATGAAGTGCCAATCTGGCAAAGCTGCAGCATGCAAAAAAACACAGCTGAGCAATCCTAAAGCCAATGTTTCAAATTAAAGTACTGTATTGTTATCACATTTAATTGTGTATGGTGGCAGACAAAAAGCTTCACGAGAAGGAGCAAAAGAAATTTCCACCTCAACTGCAGTGGGGTGCAGTTCTTAAATGCTGAAGACATGGTTGAGTTATTGCATACATCTTCAGCCAGAAATGCCCCATCTCAACTTCTCATTTGAGCTCCCAATCATCGTAGAAGCTTCAGTAAATTTGATTCAATCGATATGACATATCAGCACAAAACACTGGTTTTCGCAATTTTTATGGAAACAGCCAACATTTTACCTTTCCTGTCTACTTATCTGATACCCTTTCATCTCCTTTTCACCTCTTGCCACTTCACCCATCTGCCAATTACCAGCACCCCCCCCTCACCCATTTCCATCTGTAAATTGTCACACTTTATCGGGTCCCACCTCTTTTGCAGCTATCTCCCCACTACTACAATCAGTCTAAAGAAGGGAACCGATCCGAAACGTCGTCTGCTCATTCCCCGGGGAAGACCACAGTCTAGAGTACTTCCTCTGCTGTACATTGGGGGCAGTGTCTGGTGGAGATGCCCCTCAAACGAGGGAAGGGATATCACCCCAAGGGGCCACAAGTGGCAAGGGTGCCTGGTACAATATTCTTTGAACACTACCAAATACAACGCTAATGAATTTATGTACAGCTGCTGAGAATGTCGGAAGAGTTTTTGCACCGTTCTTATTTAGTATACATTTTTTATTCTGAATGAAGTTTATTTTTAGAAATAAAGGTCTGCCCATTCACTCCCCAGATGCTGCCTGTCCCGCCGAGTTCTTTCAGCCCTTAATGTCTTGTTCAAATGTTTTGCAACATTGAAGTCTTCTGCTCCAGAACTTAGGTACTACTTCAACTTCTCCCCAACAAGATTAAAAACAGGCTAACAGGACAAAACAAAACCCAATCCAGTCAATTATTGTCCCATAGCTTATTTTTGAAATGCAGCATGGAAACAGGCCCTTCGGCCCACCGAATTCACGCCGACCAACGATCACAGGTTTACTATTCTATCCTACATATTAGGGACAATTTACAGAAGCCAATTAACCTATAAATCTGCACTTCTTTGAAATGTGGGAAGAAATGGAGCCCTGGAGAAATTCCACACTGCCACAGGAAGAACGTATAAACTCCATAAGATAGAAAAGTTGACAGGATCCAACCTGTTTGTCTGGCTCCGTAAAGCGGCAACACTATCACTTCGCCGCCCTTCAATCCTGAACAAAATATTGGAAGGTATGACCGGCAGTTATATCAAACTGCTTTATGCACCATTAACTTGTTTTAGCTTTAAACTCCAGTTTGGGTTTTGTCAGATCCATTCATTCCTGTACCTCAGTACAGCCTCAGTCCACATTTAGGAAAAGAAAACTAAATTTCAGAAGCAAGCCAAAAGTGAACACCTTTGATATCAAGGTAGCATTTAACTGTGCGGATCAGAAAGCTCTGATATAACTGCACAAAGAGAATGAAGGGGAAATTACTCCCATTTGTTGGAATTATGCTTTGTACAATATTTGTAGTTGTTGAAGGGCAAACATCACAACTTGAGGATATTACTCAAAAATCGCAATCCGCATGGTCAGATACAACCTTTCTTTGACTGATATGATGTGCGATTTAGATTTAAATGTAGAGAGCACAATTTAAAAATTCAGATGATACAAAAATTGGCAGTGTGGTTGACAGTGATGAAGAAAGTCTTGTATTATAGGCAAGATTGAAGGTAACTGCTCGACTAGATAAAATCGTGGCAAATGGAAATCAGTCTTGTGAGAAGTAATGCATCTGGGAGATGAAAGAAGGGAACAATGGAATGAGAGGTCTGAAGCAACATAAAGACATTAAAATGTACATCCATTCAGCCAGGCAAAGATTTAAAAAAAAACAGCTTAATCAATTGGTTGTATATCATGCTAGATATTTATCTTTGATAGATGAGGCATAGAATATCTGAGCAGGGTTAGCCAGAATTTGAAAAATGATACCAATGCATAGACTGGGGTTGTTTTCCCTGGAACAGAGAAGTTGAATAAAAGTTAATTGATGTAAATTGAAGCAAAATTATGAGAGCAAAGACGGAGTTTATAAAAAAGTTATAACAAGGAACTGCAGCTGCTGATTTTTACCAAAGATAGACACAAAGTGCTAGACTAATGCAACAACATCTTTGCAGAAAATGAATAGGCGATGTTTTGGGCGAGAACTTTGTCAGACTGATTGCAGGAGGAGCAGGAATATAATAATAAATGAAAACAATAGTAAAAAAAAATAAAAATGACTTATTTCCCCTCAACATAGGGATCAAAAACCAGGGATTGTTGATTTTTAAACCAACTAATAGGACAATTAGACAGATAAGAATGAAAACATCCGGATGGAAGTAGGAGTCAGATCTTGTGGCCTCAAAAGGAAGCAAAGGCAGACACCCTATTCACATTTCACAAGTATCTGAAGAATAGTGAACTGTAAAGCTCCAGAGCTGTTGCTGGAAGGTGGAGCAAGACTGGGTCATACTTTCATGACCATCAAATAAAATGGGTTCAAATCTCCCTTAGCAATACATTTTCTATAATACTACTACATGGAAAATAAAGATACAAGAACAGTAAACAAATATACGGGCAGGTGGTATGTTGAGCTTTACTGGAAATCCAAAGGATTTCATGAAACCTTATTTGGAGTATTGTGCAGAGTTTTGTTCTGCCCCTAAAGGAAGATATGCTACACTTGCGTTGGAATCACTACAACATTGATTCTCTCGGTTAATTCCAAGGATGAGAGGCAGCCCAATAAGGAAAGATTAACTAAATTTGACCAACAACCAAAGTTTAAAGCAATGTTAGATTTGCAGTGCAGATTGCTGGCAGTAAAATCTGGAAAGACAATCAAGACTTAGAACAGTCTTGCGTATAGATAAGAGATCAACCTCTGAGGAAAGAGACAAGACATTTATTTTAAGCTATTAATTTAAATTATTTGTAGATCCCCACCACATGACTGCTATAGTTGAGTCATTCAAGAAAGGATCAATAGATTTTTGGACCTTAATGGAATCAGGTTAAATGGTGATCGCATTGGACTGGAAACAGGATCATTCCTGATCTTAAGAAATGGAAACATGAATTCAGGATTAAATGGCCTGCACATTTCATGTTAGAAAATAGAAACTTAACTATCACACTTTAAGCAATGAAAATAGAACTTACCAAAATTATAATCAACAAATCAATCTTTTTTGAACCTTACACGTAATGCAAGCCTAAAATGTCATTAAAAATTTACAGCTAATAAATCAATGCAACATGGTTTCAGCGCGAGTAGAAAATACCTTGACACATTTGTCAGATCATTCATTTACTTTGATTCACTGCAGAAGCCAACAAAACGGCACAGCATGTGAAACAGCAGGAAATTTAGTAACTTCGGAATTCCCTGATGTAACAACAAACATTAATAGTTTCCACTGTCATTTCAATTTCCATGACAGGAATAGGCAACTCAAGCGAAAAAACCAGCAACAAAAAGGCTGTTAAAAAAATAATGCGATTATTTTGCATCAGAGCTTTTAAAATATACAGCTAGGTGGCAGTGTGTGCTGTTGAAGAACAAGCCTATGGGTTTTGGGGGATAGAGAAAGGCTGAGTGAAGATGCAAGGACACAATAGGTGGAAAACAGAGTTCAATCTGTGGTGTGAGTGCTGGATACTAATTTAATGGCGAGAGATTAATGAACTATTGCTCAGGGGCATGCAGGATGTCCCGGCACAATTAATGCTTGTACGCCAACAATCAGGAAAGAAAACATTATAATGCCCTTTATTGCACCAAGATTTTAGCACAGTGTAGAAACAGCTTGCTCCAACTCCATGTGGTCACTGTGTGGCTATAATGTGGAATAGTGGGTTCACATCTATTATCATTGCAGGATAAACTCTAAAACACTAACACAATCTGCACTTAGGAGGCTTCTGGACAAAATATTATTTCTATTAATAGCTCTTAACTTTTAAAATTAATTCTTTCATTGAAGAGGTTACACAGTGTGATAATAAATGGGGTGGCAAATCAGATACTGGTGATGGGGAAATGGGAACTGGGGCCCTAGTTTGTCAAAGCGAGAGCTGCAAACATTACTTGGTGAACCAGATACCAAATCATCAGGATTTTCGGAACAGTGGACTATCAGACTTTCACTGTACTTGCAATGAGGGACGCAGTGAAGGTTTACTAGATTGATTCCTGGGACGGAAAGTTAGTGATATGAGAGTTGGGCCTGTATTCTCCTGAATTTAGAATGATCACTCATTTCAAAGTACAAAATTCTCACTGGTTTGACCAGGTGTACTGTTCCCTGGTTAGGCTGTGAGGAACCAACGGTTACAATCTCCGAACGTTTAGTGGCCATTCAGGAAAGTGATGAAGTTCAATTTAAATACTCAGATGAAAGTGAATCTACCCTCCATTCATAAAAAAAAAAGGAGGGTCTGACATGGCCAATACAACATGACTAATTACCACTAATTCAATCTATGCTCCAAGTAATGGAAAGCAACATCAGCAGCACTTACTCACAATAAACCTATCCACCAATGCCCAGTATGGGTTTTAACAGGACTCCTTAGCTTCATATCTCAAAGTCTTGTAAAAGCAAGACCAAAGAGCCGAGTTCCAGAGATCAGGATAGTGACTATTCTTGATATCAAAGTAGCCATCTAACTGCATGATGTCCTGGTAAAATTAAAGTGGATGGGCAGAAAGAGAAAATGCTTCAATGATTGGTATTGTATCGCACACAAGAGAAGATGATTGAAGTATTGGGATTCAATTTTCTCAGCCCCAGGATATCACCGTAAGTGTTCCTCAGGGCTGTTTCATCAATGGCTTTCCTTCCAGCACACGTTCAGAAGTGGAGATGTCCACTGATAATTACAATTCCATTTCCAGCTCGTCAGTAAATGAAACAATCCATGGCTCCATCCTGCCTGACCCAGACAGCATTCAGGCATGTGCTGAAATACAGCGAGTAGACCGTACAAGTGCCACACAAGGACAATCTCCAGTAAAAGTGAATCACCTTGCCTGCCCTTGATAAACATGCGCCCATCCATCAATTTTCTGGGAATCACCATGGGCCTGAAACTCAACTGGACCTAAAGAAATCATTACAAAAATGACACGGCACATAAAATGCAGCTCGGATTCACCTCCTGACTCCAGAAAACCTCTCCATCATCTACAATGCAATGGTTAAGACTGTGATGGAAAACTCTCCACATATCTGAATGGGTGCAATTCCAATAATTCTAAAATGGGACACCATCGGGTCTACTACAGTTTACTACACCCTATCAATTAACATAGATATCTATTTACTCCACCAGTGGAATATACAGGTGGCAGTGTCAAACATCAAAACTGATCCAATCCAATTGTAATCTCGACTATGTATTCCACCATCAAAGGGATTTTTCAGTGGCATTGCCTCAAAATGGGAATCCAGCGTCATGAAGAACCTCATTATCCTGGCCACGCTCTCATTTCATTCCTGCCATCGGGAAGGTGGTATTGGTGTCTGAAAACTGGGATCCCAGATCCAGGAACAGCTTGTCCCCAACAACCATCAGGTTCTTAAACACTACAAATACCACTAAACCAGGAAATATTTGGGTTGCACTAGAGACTTTGGGCTTTGGTTTTGCACGAATATTTTTGTTGAATTTTGTTGAATATTTATTGTGTTATCTATGAGTACCATGCTTACAGACCAGTAATGCTGTTTTGACAATTAAACATTCTTCATTTATATCCAATGCAACCTTTCACTCTTACTTATCTACTTACTACCTCCACCTTAAAATATTAAAAGATTCAGCTTTTATCATGCTATAAGAGGGTTCCAAAGACTCAGAAAATAATTCACCTTGCATCTGTCCAAAGTGGATAACATTTTTAAAAGCAGTGAGACACTAGACTTTCAAAAATATAATTTCCACACTCATACCATCAGAACCGCAGGATCTTACAGAACAGAGAGTAAAGGTGAAAATATTTACGATGTCAGGCAGCAATTGTGAGGAGATCAATTTCAGATCGGGTGAATTATATTATTTATAGATCGACTTCTGTAAAAATTATTATAAATGCTTCAGCCTTATTTTTAGCATTCACCTGCTGGGCCTTGCTGTTTTTTTTAAATAAAGTATTCTCCCGTTAGCTTAGCTAGTCATTATCATTCATTGTTCCTTGTAGCAGGACTGTAGCAGTGATTGTGGGATGACTTGGCACGACCCATTGCAGACTGTTTAGCACATATACAGTCCTCTGTTGCTCCTACACCAATGTGACAAATTATGTTCAGACACACCTCGTGCTGCTCCCAACATACTCTTCTGCACTTGTCAACAAAATTATTGCCCTCACCAGCAGAAATGGTTAATCCCTATCTTTAATGGAACAGGAGAGTAAGTCTATGCCAAACCCTGAGGTTAGAGTGCGACGATGAACGTTTCTGCTGCCATAAATAGTCCAAAGAGCCTCAAGGTTGTTTCAAGCTGCTCAATCCCTTATGTCACTCCCATTCAACAGGAGTACAGCAAAAACGCAATGGAGAAACTCCTTACTGTGAAGGTGGGAACTTTGTGGCCACAAGGGCTGCAATGGTAATGCTGGCATGGACACATGCATCTGCACTGGGTTTAACTGGAATGTACTACCATCTCCAGTTGATTTACACTGTTGGTGGGACAGGATGCACCAGAGTTTGTGTTGTAGAAGTTTTGTACTTTGTCTCTAGAATATGATTTATTTTTGTATGACTTCCCATCTTTGGGACGATCTCCTCTGTTCCAAAGAAAGCAATTACAGCCTATCAAATCATTCCTTTGGCTACATTTTTCAGACAATATTAATCGCTTCTGAAACCTCCCACTGCTTTCAGATCTTCCCTATAATGTGGCGACAAGATCTCTGCCACAACAAGTGTTATGTTTATCTGCAGGGTAACCTGACTTATTTTGAAATCTTAACTATTAAAAGAAAATATCCCTTTATCGACCCATCTTACTACATTTACAAATCAGTTGACATTCACTCCAAGGTCCCTCTGTTTCATGATCTCAGTATTATGCAATTCAGCATGTATTGCCATCCTATCATGTCCTCAAATGCACATCATTCTGTAACAGAACATTTGTCAGTGTAAACAGTGTATATTTTCTTATTTCATTGACAGAAATTGTGTGCCAAATGTGAAATGTCATACAAGATGTCATTAGATGTCATATCCCTATTCAGAATTTACTGTGAACAGCTAGATTTAACACATTGAAGCACTTTGGCCTCTATGACCAGTGGAATGCCACAGGGACCAGTGCCGAGTCCACTCTTGTTTGTTATATTTGGATGGCAATACTAACATTGTTAATACATTTGCAGATTGCATCAAAATTGGTGGTGTAGTGTGCAGTAAGGAAGGATATTTAAATTTGCAAAACAATCTAGATCAGTTGAGAAGGTGGGCTATACTCCGATTATTCAAAACGGAGGTAAGCAAATCACAGAAACCAGATGTGGTACATTTCTGATCCTGATGGAAGTGTGGAAGGAAATAATTAAAGTGCTGAAAATAATTTTCTAAGATTCTATGCATAGAAAAATAACAGAAAGTGACAAATGTGAACCCCGCTCTATTGGATAAAAAATAGAAAATGCTTAACATTACCAACTTCACAGCATAGCACATCATTAACATTGCCTGGCCTTTCTTTACAAGAGCCTCAGTTTTTAAGTATAACATTTTTTAAATTATGAAAATGTTTTGAGCAGTTAAATAATACTAATGCAAGACCGCTCGATCAGTGTGAAATTTCATGACAAATTATTACAGTACGATTATTGATGCAGAAGCTGTACAAACACAATAAGATAAGTCACGGAATTAGAATTGACACATTTATTATGTTTGACTTGATTAGCGTACATCTTTGCAGTAATCCATTTGATCCAATTTTAATTTTGTTTGTATTTTTTTTTCTGAAGACCCTGATTGTCACCAGGAAATGGGAAGCATAATGTTCCTGAATAAATGATCTCTATTAAAATGCCAAATTAAAAACTCGTGTTGACCTGACTTGAAAGTTAATACTAAATGGGATAACTATAAATGTATGCATATGCCATCCACACCATGACTTGGAGCACTTCTACCGTCGCCTCCGCCTCACAGCGCACTTCCATGGGAAGGAGTCCTCGCCCCCCAATGATGACTCTTTTTCCCGTCTCCAATGCACCGCCTCCTCGTGGAACCCCTCTCGTAAAGTCCCGGCTCTGGAACTCTTTATCTAGAACTGCCGCCGCGACGTCAACCGCCTCAACTTCTCCACTCCCCTGTCTCACTCCAATCTCTCCCCCCTGAACACACTGCCATTGAATCACTCCGCAAAAACCCAGATTGGGTTATCAAACCAGCCGACAAGGGAGGTGCCGTGGAAGTCTGGCACGTCGATCTCTACAAAGCCGAGGCCACGCGCCAACTCTCGGACACCTCCTCCTACTTACCCTTCGACCATGACCCCACTGACAAGCACCAGGCCACCATATCTAGCACCATCACCGACTTCATCAATTCCCACGCCCTCCCCGACCAAGCTTCCAACCTCATCGTTCCCCGGCCCGTTTTTACCTTCTCCCCAAAATCCACAAACCCGGCTCTCCCGGCAGACCCATTGTCTCTGCTTGTTCGTGCCCCACCGAACCCATCTCCACATACCTTGACTCCATACTATCCCCCTTGATCAAATCCCTTCCCACTTATGTTCTAGACACCTCAGACACTCTCCACCGCCTCCGCACATTCCACTCTCTAGGCCCTCGCCCCCTCATCTTCACCATGTCCAGTCACTCTACACCTCCATCCCCTACCAGGGTGGCCTCAAAGTTCTTCCTCGACCAGAGGAGCAACCTATACCCAGCCACTGACACCCTCCTCCGCCTAGCGGAGTTGGTCCTCACCCTCAACAACTTTACGTTTGACTCCTCCCATTTCCTCCAAACACAAGGCACTCCTTGATCCTTGTTCAATACGTACCAGGGCCCCATCCTCGACCTCTACCTCCGTTACATTGACGACTGCTTTGGGGCCATCTCCTGCACCCACACACAACTGACTGACTTCATTCACTTCACCACCAACTTCCATCCGGCACTCCAATACACCTGGACCATTTCCGACACTTCCCTACCATTCCTTGACCTCACCATCTCCATCGCAGGGGACAGACTTCTGACCGACATACACTACAAACCAACTGACTCACATGGCTATCTGGACTACACGTCTTCCCACCCTGCCCCCTGTAAAGACTCCATCCCCTACTCCCAATTCCTCCGCCTACGCCGCATCTGCTCCCAGGATGAGACGTTCCACACCAGGGCATCGGAAATGTCCTCGTTCTTCAGGGAACGGGGATTCCCCTCCGCCACCATAGATGAGGCTCGCACCAGGGTCTCATCCATACCCCGCAACACTGCTCTCTCTCCCCATCCCCGCACTCGCAACAAGGGCAGAGTCCCCCTAGTCCTCACCTTTCACCCCACCAGCCGGCAAATACAACAAATAATCCTCCGCCATTTCCGCCACCTCCAACGTGACCCCACCACTCGCCACATCTTCCCATCTCCCCCTATGTCTGCCTTCCGCAAAGACCACTCCCTCCGCAACTCCCTTGTCAATTCTTCCCTTCCTTCCCGTACCACCCCCTCCCCGGGCACTTTCCATTGCAACCGCAAGAAATGCAACACCTGTCCCTTCACCTCCCCCCTCGACTCCATTCAAGGACCCAAGCAGTCGTTCCAGGTGCGACAAAGGTTCACCTGTATCTCCTCCAACCTCGTCTACTGCATCCGCTGCTCTAGATGTCAGCTGATTTACATCGGGGAGACTAAGCTGAGGTTGGGTGATCGTTTCACCGAACACCTCCGCTCAGTCCGCAATAACCTACCTGAACTCCCGGTGGCTCAGCACTTCAACTCCCCCTCCCACTCCCAATCCTACCTCTCTGTCCTGGGTCTCCTCCATTGCCAGAGGGAGCAACACCGGAAATTGGAGGAACAGCACCTCATATTCCGCCTGGGTTGCTTGCGTCCGGATGGCATGAACGTTGAATTCTCCCAGTTTTGCTAGCCCTTGCTGTCTCCTCCCCTTCCTTAACCCTCGAGCTGTCTCCTCCCATCTCCCCGCCCTCGGGCTCCTCCTCCTTCCTTTTTCCTTCCTTCTCCCGCCCACCCCCCATCAGTCTGAAGAAGGGTTTCGGCCCGAAACGTCGCCTATTTCCTTCGCTCCATAGATGCTGCTGCACCCGCTGAGTTTCTCCAGCATTTTTGTGTACCAATGTATGCATATAAGAAGCTTTTTAAATCAGTTGTGATATGCCAGAATATGATCATGCACTGTGAACTTAGATTTATTTTTGAGGTAATTAAGAGAAGAGAAGAAATGAGAAATGCTTTGCCCAAGAGGGGTCTGTAACTCACTGACTGAAGAGTGCAAAAATGTCCTCTTTAGAAAAAAAACATTTGCATTTGAAATGCTATAACCAATAAAGGTCTAGACCAAGAGCTGAGACATTGGCTCTTTCTCTTAGGGCACAGACATAAGCAGAATGCCTCCATCTATGCCTCTAATTTCTTCAATTTCATGAAACCAAGGGATAAACACATATGCATTAGATTTACATTACTCAGAGGGAATGCATGTATTTCAGATCCTCACATGCAGCTGCCTGATCTCTGTATGAGAAAGCAGAAAATACGCAAACATCAAGACCTTTTCTTCAATTACACGGGATCAAAAGCATATTTTAAAATGTGTTTGTATTGCTTGTCCTGCTAATGCGCTGAAGGTCTGGTACACTGAATACATTTGAAGTATGGCCTGCACAAGGTCGAATTCACATTTCAATATATTCACTATCTTAGTACCTGTATACCAAATATCTTCTGCTTCTCATTCGATAGTTGTACACGTCTCCTTTCAAACCAGTTAATTCAGACTATAAAAATTCAAATTAAGCAACTGGACATCATCCCCTGGACATTTCACGAAAATTCCCACTAAGCGGTTCAGGGACATTCTGAATAGAATTTATTCACCTCAGTTATCACAGTCAGTTCCTTTTTTCTCTTCCACCTTCTAGGAGAAGAGCTCAAAACCCAGATGTCCAGACTTAAGAACAGCCTCTTCCCCACAGCTATCATTCTCCTGAATCAATCACCACTTTCACACTCCCTTCCCAGAAGTGCTGCACATATTCCAACACATAATTGCACTATAGTATGTGTAGTACTTCAGACTGCATCACAACTTTGCTCCAATCTGTTACATTAGTTGCATTTATTATTGTATCTATCGTTATTATCATATACTATGAAATGAAAATGAAATGAAATGAAATGAAATGATTCAATTTATTGTCATTGTCAGTGTACAGTACAGAGACAACGAAATGCATTTTTAGCATCTCCCTTGAAAGGGAGACACAGGGCGTCGCGGTGTGCCCGCGCCAGCCGCCGTAACATTCCATTACAGGCAAAGGTGGGTGAAGTGTCTTGCCCAAGGACACAACGACAGTATGCACTCCAAGCGGGATTTGAACCGGCTACCCTCCGGTCGCCAGCCGAACTCTTAGCCCATTGTGCTATCTGTCGTCCTATATACTATATACTCCGAGCTGCGCGTGATTAAGGAAATTAATTGTACCCTGGTATAAAAGACAATAAACTAATTGCATTTGTTTTGATACCAGTGATTTTTCATCTCTATTTCAGAAGATCAGAGTTCATGACCTGGCCATCTTTATTTATCCGACTTATAAATGTCTTCCTTTCTAACAGCAATTTGGAGAATTGTTTTCCAAGACAGAACTAGATCCCCAAGCTAAAATTATGTGCTGGGATAATTATGAGATAATACAGCATGTGGTTAAATACAGGATAGTGGCACAGCACTTTCCCGCCAAATATTTAAAACAATTCCTTGCCGTAACATTGATTGTTTTTTGCAGATAGCAAGAGGTACTGTCAGCATTACAGTTTCACAAACTTTGATGACAATCCGGTTCTGTTTCCAATTCTGTATATTTTCATTATCTTTGTTGCAAATTTCCACTCTCCTCTCACTTTCAAATAGCTCATCTTCAACTCGTCCCCTTTCTCAACTTCCCTCTTTCCACTTTAGGGGGCAAGCTACCAACCAGAATCCATTACAAGCTCCTAGGCTCCCACAGCTAATTTGCCAACATTTTTCCTACCCTCCGGCTTAGTGCTCCATTCTCCAAGTTTCACAATTGAATCTGTTCTAACACCTCCACATTCCACATTAGTGGTAATGAACATTCCTTTATGATCAAGCCTTTTCTCTTCAAATGTTATTTCCCTCCATCATAGTCAATGGGCTCTCAACTGTATATGTGTCATTCTCTGCTCTCAACTTGCTGCCTCACAGCCAGAAAGCTGCAACTTGCTCACTATTTTCAGACACCTTCAATGTATTACCACTTCCAGGCCAATCATTCCTGTCTATTCCATTTCAGCATCTCAAAAAGTTTGCACCATCCTGTTTCCTCTTCTATTTCCACCAATACCAAGTCCACATTTGATGACCACTTTTAAAAATGCAGGACGTGCAACACCTCCTGCCCTATTATCTCCTGCCTTTCATTGTTCAAGGCCTCAAACTCTTGAAAGATCAAAATACTTCAGATGCTGGCAATTTTATTGTTCCATGTGGTATTCATAAACATAGAAAGGGATAAGAAATATGTGTACTTACTGTGCTAACACCACACAACAACCGTTACACAAAATGTATTTGTGTATTCTGATGCCATTTTCAGAAACTTGCCACCAATATGCTATCTTTTCTTATATTTGTTGTTAGAAACATAGAAAATAGGTGCAGGAGTAGGCCATTCGGCCCTTCGAGCCTACACCGCCATTCGATATGATCATGGCTGATCATCCAACTCAGTATCCCATCCCTGCCTTGTCTCCATACCCCGATCCCTTTAACCACAAGGGCCACAACTAACTCCCTCTTAAATATAGCCAATGAACTGGCCTCAAATACCTTCTGTGGCCTAAAAGACTTCCCTCTTATCCTTAAACTGTGACCCCTAGTTCTGGACTTCCCCAACATCGGGAATAATCGTCCTGCATCTAGCCTGTCCAACCCCTTAAGAATGTGGTACGTTTCTATAAGATCCCCCCTCAATCTTCTAAATTCTAGCATTACAAGCCGAGTCTATCCAGTCTTTCTTCATATGAAAGTCCTGCCATCCCAGGAATCAGTCTGGTGAACCTTCTCTATACTCCCTCTATGACAAGAATGTCTTTCCTCAGATTAGGAGACCAAAACTGTATGCAATACTCCAGGTGTGGTCTCACCAAGACCCTGTACAACTGCAGTGGACATAGTTGTTGATACTATGTTAGTCATGAACCCAATAAAGTGCTTGTCAACTATTTTGAAAGAATTTGAAATTTGACCTCATTTGTCACATTTGTGTGTGCAGTATTGTAAAAAGACACATATACTATGGAGTCATGCAAATCAGAGCGCTGGTAAGTTGCAGGAATGATTTTGTTGATTTTAGCAAAATGATACTGGCTAAAAATAAAATTTTAAAAAGTTTTGACTTATCAAAGACATTTAAATAAATTAGAAAAACTGACAACAATCATATCCACCCACGACAAAGCATTCTTGTAATCAGAAAATAACTGCTCATCTCAGGGTGGGATTTGATTAAGGGATGCATGAATTCCCTCACCCCAAACTGGTCAAAAATGCATTGACACTTCACCGTGCGGGTGAAATGCCAGGATTTGCAAACCTCATTACAATGCCACATTAATCCTTTCATTTTTTGGTGGGACGTAATCTTCCCAGTAAAACATCTGTTGCAGTTATCTTAATCTACGTCTCTATATTACTTTGACTCCTGATATTTAAAAACAACCAATCAAAAGATGGGTCTAATTACAAAGAGATAAAGATCCAGTTTACTGTGATTTTGATGTTGCTTCGTCAGTTTCACTGGGTCACACATAAGCAGTCCACAATTCTTCACAAATACTTATAGAAAATGGTCAGTATTCTAATCCATTCCACTAGCTACTCTGACAATCTAGCATTAAGAAAGCTTGAAAAGAATTAAAACATCTGCACAGATATAAAAATGAATTATATGAAAGCATGACATTGAGTTTGAAACAAGTCCATTCCTCAGTAATACCAATTGGTTTCAACCTTTCCGAACAACATATATCTTCATGCAACTGGTCTTTGAATACGGATTCCAACCAAACTGTAGATTTTAAAGATGGATACACATAATTCAACATGAAGGTCAGTGGAATTAGATCTCAGGCCATTATTAGCCAGTGGCTTGCAAGAGACAGCGGTTTGCTAAGCACAAGACCATAGAACTAATTTCAAGAACTGTTATAATGGAATCTTGGACATATATTTCCAAGAGGAATCCCTGTTTGTTGATCATTCCATAATATTCTTCAAACTTTCACAAGTTCTTAACCACCCCAAGTGATTCTGAGCCACAAGCAGGTTTCCAAGTTGCATTTTGTGTTAGATCTCATCTGGTCCTGGTGATTTCCCCCCCCCCCCCCCCCCCCCCCCAAAACTTATTATCTTCAAAATCTTCAATAAACTAAATCTTGCCACATCTCCTGGCACCACACATGGGTTATCCTTTGGACCCTAAGGAGACCCACTTTCTCCCTGGCTATTCTTACTCCTGACATTCTTATAATATGTCTCCCTAATCTTATTTGACAACGATATTTCATGGCCTCGCTCCTTCACCCTCTATATTTCTCTGGCAACGTATTCAATTCCAGTCGTCTACACTTGTCAGACACTCTTGATCAAACCTTTAATAACCTTTTTTCCCAAGGTTCCCTAATCATCTTTGCCTTTCACACTTATAGGAAGAAGCTATCACTTTGCTAGGCCCAATCGGTATAAATATTGGGTCATCACCCTTCAGTTATATAAAACATTGGTGACACAATAATTAAAAAATGTACAGTGCTGGTCAATATACTGGAAGTATTTCAAAATCAATTACTAAACCAAGATTGTGTTAAGAGGAAAGTATGGACAGGCTAGATTTGTACACCCTCAAATCAAGTCGAGTTTGTCAGATGCGAGGTATGGCGAGGTGCAGGTACAATGAAAAGTCTTACTTGAAAAAATTCTGGAGTTTATAATAATTAGAGGGAACTTGAAGAAAACGTTCAAGATCCTGAGGGTCATGACAAGGATGTTTCGAGGTGGGAATTCCTCAAACTATGGGTCCGTTTCAAAATAAGGGTAACCCATCCAAGATGGAGATGAGGCAAATTTTCTTTTCTCCCATGGTTACAAATCTTTGGAACTCTCTTCCTCAAAGAGCAGTGTAAACCGAGGTTAACAGGGGTGGAATTTTGAGTCAGAGCTGGACAAGTACAGGTGCACAACCTTTTATCCGAAAGCCTCGGGACGAGACACTTTTCGTAATTCAGAATTTGTCGGTCTTCGGAATGGAATTTTTTTAGCGTAGATTTTAATGGCTGGCTCAGTGGTAGAGTGCTCGGCTCATATCCGCAAGGTTGCGAGTTTGCGCCTACATCCCGGCAGTTACTCCGTCGCGAGTTTGAGTCTTCAATGTCGTTTTTTCTTGCAGAATAAATGTCTGTATGAAATGCAGTGTGTTGAATGAATTCCTGAATTTGTAAATGTGCCCGCAGCATTGAATCACCTCTCGCACTCATGTCACCCTAGCGGGGCTACATGCCCTTAGGCGGCCTAGCTCGGGGATTCTTGAATCCCCGAGCTAGGTCGCGAGTTTGCGCCTCGATCCTGGCAGATACTCAGTCGCGAGTTTAAGTCTTCAATGTAGTTTTTTCTTGCAGAATAAATGTTTGTATGAAATGCAGTGTAGGAGAGGTGTACTGACTGTGTGGGCAGAACTTTGGAAGTGATTGCCCACCAGTCTAAAAAGCCGCTGTGTCTCCCTGTGCCTGGGATAGCAGGGGGATAGCAGGGGGCGATCAAACAGCACAATACCCCCCTCCCCCTCCAACTCCAGAGGAATCCTCTCCCCGATGGGCCGCTACGGCGACAAGTGGCAGTTCGCCCACAGCCCGAGCTGCGCCACCCCAAGAACAAGACGTACCTTGCACACCATCAGCTTCTGCCCCTACGTGTTCCTCTGGAGTTGGAGCGGGGCTGGGCTGGAGTTGCTGCTGGCTGTGGGTCTCTGGGATCTCCGTGCTTGCAGTGGGCCTGGGGGTCGCTGTCCCTTTGGTCCTGACGTCTCCGGCCATCCCCCTGGACTGGAGCTGAGACTGGGAACTGTACCGCCCTTGCCCCCTCCCTCTGCAACTGCAAACAACCCCACTCTCCTGCAAGGGCGGTACAGTTCCCAGAGGATAGCAGGTGGCCGGAGACGTCAGGACCAACAGGAACCCGATCCCCGAAGGGCTCCTACGACGCCCCGAGCTGCGCCCCGTCATCCGCAACCCAGGTTCCTCTGTAGTTGGAGCGGGGCTGGGCTGCTGTTGGCTGTGGGTCTCTGGGTTCTCCGTGCTTGCGGTGTGCCTGGTGGTCGACGTCCAATTGGTCCTGACGTCTCCGGTGCCTGCACTGACCTGCTGCCATCGCTGACGTGAAGATAGTACAAAGCCCCCGCGCCGGTGCAATGAGCGGGGAGCTGGAGAGGGGAGGGATGGGGTCACACACATGGCCGGGAAGCAGAGGGGTATCGAACACTGTGTATCGTGAGTCTACCGTGGGAACTTTTTAACTCAGCGGGCAGGCAGCAGCATATTGTCAATTATTAACCCTCCCGCGCAATATACCCTCACCTTCTCTTTATGAATGGGGATTTAGTTCCCCTTTCTTCGAGGACTGACCGGAGGTTCCGCTGTCACCTCTGCGGGCCGCCCTCGGTGAACGTCCTGTCTCCCTGTCTCTGGGATAGTAGGGGGCGATCAAACAGCACAATACTCCCCTCCCCCTCCAACTCCAGAGGAATCCGCTCCCTGATGGGCCACTACGGCGACAAGTGGCAGTTCGCCCACAGCCCGAGCTGCGCGACGCCAAGAACAAGACGTCCCTTGCACACCATCAGCTTCTGCCCATACGGGGAGCGCTAATTTTTTTAGCGTAGATTTTAATGGCTGGCTCAGTGGTAGAGTGCTCGGCTCATATCCCCAAGGTCGCGAGTTTGCGCCTTCATCCCGGCAATTACTCCGTCGCGAGTTTGAGTCTTCAATGTCGTTTTTTCTTGCAGAATAAATGTCTGTATGAAATGCAGTGTGTTGAATGAATTCCTGAATTTGTAAATGTGCCCGCAGCATTGAATCATCTCTCGCACTCATGTCACCCTAGCGGGGCTACATGCCCTTAGGCGGCCTAGCTCGGGGATTCTTGAATCCCCGAGCTAGGTCGCGAGTTTGCGCCTCGATCCTGGCAGATACTCAGTCGCGAGTTTAAGTCTTCAATGTAGTTTTTTCTTGCAGAATAAATGTTTGTATGAAATGCAGTGTAGGAGAGGTGTACTGACTGTGTGGGCAGAACTTTGGAAGTGATTGCCCACCAGTCTAAAAAGCCGCTGTGTCTCCCTGTGCCTGGGATAGCAGGGGGATAGCAGGGGGCGATCAAACAGCACAATACCCCCCTCCCCCTCCAACTCCAGAGGAATCCTCTCCCCGATGGGCCGCTACAGCGACAAGTGGCAGTTCGCCCACAGCCCGAGCTGCGCGACCCCAAGAACAAGACGTCCCTTGCACACCATCAGCTTCTGCCCATACGGGGAGCGTGTTCTTCTGGAGTTGGAACAGGGCTGGGCTGTAGTTGCTGATCTGGGATCTCCGTGCTTGCAGTGGGCCTGGGGGTCGGTGTCCCGATGAGGGGGCGCAGCTCGGGGAACGGCTTCTGGTGGTCCTGACGTCTCCGGCCAGTTTGCAGTTTTCCTCTGGAGTTGGAACGGGGCTGGGCTGCTGCTGGCTGTTGGTCTCTGGGATCTCCGTGCTTGCAGTGGGCCTCGGGGTCGGTGTCCCGTTGGTCCTGACGTCTCTGGTGACTAGCACTATGCTGCTAGCATCGCTGACGTGAAGACAGTGCAAAGCCCCCGCGCCGGTGCAATGAGCGGGGAGCTGGAGAGGGGAGGGAAGGGGTCACACAGATGGCCGGGAAGCAGAGGGGTGTAGGTGGGGTGAAACTGAAGGGAGCGACAACCTGCTGCTGCCTGCACGCCGAGTTAAAAAGTTCCCACGCAAGACTCACGATACACTGTGTATCTACCGTGGGAACATTTTAACTCAGTGGGCAGGTAGCAGCATATTGTCAATTATTAACCCTCCCGCGCAATATACCCTCACCTTCTCTTTTATGAATGGGGATTTAGTTCCCCTTTCTTCGAGGACTGACCGGAGGTTCCGCTGTCACCTCTGCGGGCCGCCCACGGTGAAAGTTTTCAAGGACCTTTCTTCAAGGACCGAAAAAAATGTCCGCTATTCGGAGGTTTTCGTTATTTGGATATTCGGATAAAAGGTTGTGCACCTGTACTTGAAATCAAGGGAGCAAATGATTACCACAGTGCACAGGAATGTATTGAGGTTACATTCAGATCAGCCACAAGTTAATTGAACAGTGGTGTTTTCTCTATAGCCCTGGTATCATACTCTTGCTTTCGATTTGCTTTCCCACCAGAGCTCCCAGCAACCAATTCCCAGACTGCAGTCTCTGTGCCACACTGAGCAAGTCATAGAGTCATACAATGTGGAAACTGGCCCTTCGGCCAAACTTACCCACACCAACTAATATGTCCCATCTACACTTGTCCCACCTGCCTGAATTTGGCCAATATCCCTCTAAACTCTAAAATAGAGAGAGTACTGAGGAGATTTACTAGAATGTTGCCTGGGTTTCAACAACTAAGTTACAGAGATAGGTTGAATAAGTTAGGTCTTTATTCTCTGGAGCGCAGAAGGTTAAGGGGGGACTTGATAGAGGTCTTTAAAATGATGAGAGGGATAGACAGAGTTGATGTGGACAAGCTTTTCCCTTTGAGAATAGGGAAGATTCAAACAAGAGGACATGACTTCAGAATTAAGGGACAGAAGTTTAGGGGTAATATGAGGGGGAACTTCTTTACTCAGAGAGTGGTAGCGGTGTGGAATGAGCTTCCAGTGGAAGTGGTGGAGGCAGGTTCATTGGTATCATTTAAAAATAAATTGGATAGGCATATGGATGAGAAGGGAATGGAGGGTTATGGTATGAGTGCAGGCAGGTGGGACTAAGGGGAAAAAAAGTTGTTCGGCACGGACTTGTAGGGCCAAGATGGCCTGTTTCCGTGCTGTAATTGTTATATGGTTATATGGTTAACCTGTCCGATCTATATACCTGCACAAATGTTTCTTAAACTTTGAAGACTACCTGTCTGAACTACCTCCTCCGACAGCTTGTTCCATACATCCACCACCATCCCTCTGTGTGGAAAAAGTTACCCCTTTGGTTCCTATTAAATCTTTCCCCCTTCACCTTAAACCTGTCCTCTGGTTCTTAATTCCTACGCTGTGCGTCTACCCGATCTATTCCTCGCATGATTTTGTACAGGATAGGCTTATTGCTTCTTGTTGCGGGGAAAGCCAAACAAACATTTTTTTTTTAAATGTACATTACAGCAGCAAATTAGTCACCACACCAATCAACAAGCACAAACGCTGTCAAAGGTAAAATCTCCAAAGATTTCACAGAATATAATGGATGCCCAGATGTGAAAATAGAAGGCAATGTCAAAACTCACTTATCTTCTCAAATTATGGCCATCCAAACTTGTGTTAAATGTGCAGGTCAGACAAAAATAGATTAATAACCATGCAAAGTAGTGCTTCAACACAAAATATTAAATCAACCTTCTGACAGATTTGCTGTTCATGCCTAGCATTTTGATGCCCATTTAGTTAAACATTATTACCAGCAAATCTGCCAAAGCTTTGCAACTCAAAATAATTCTTATCTTTTTTAAATGCATTTTACAGGCTAACTGCCAACTTTCTTTCACCATGAACTAACCTTTGATCAATTACCAGATCCAGAAAGTGGCCTCACCCAGTTTAACAGATCATTAAGACTATATATTAGTCATACAAAACTGAAACATGGATACCTTTCATAGTTAACTTGTTCATCACTCACTGAAAATAAGCATGCAGGTAGGTACAGCAGGCAGTGAAGAAAGCTAATGGCCTTCATAACCAGAGTAGTTGAGTATAGCAGCAAAAAGGTTGTACATGGCCCTCGTGAGACCACACCTGGAATACAGAGTACTGTGTGCAGTTTTGGTCCCCAAATTTGAGGAAGGACATTCTTGCTATTGAGGGAGTGCAGCGTAGGTTCACCAGGTTAATTCCCAGAATGGTGGGACTGTCATATGTTGATAGAATGGAGCGGCTGGGCTTGTATACTCTGGAATTTAGAAGGATGAAAGGGTATAACATAAGATTATTAAGGGATTGGACTCGCTAGAGGCAGGAAACAGGTTCCCAATGTTGGGGGAGTCCAGAACCAGGGGCCACAGTTTAAGAATAAGGGGTAGGTAGGCCATTTAGAACAGAGATGAGGAAAAACTTTTTTTTAACCCAGAGTTGTGAATTTGTGGAATTCCTCAGAAGGCAGTGGAGGCCAATTCTCTGGATTCAAGAGAGTTAGATAGAGCTCTTAAAGATAGCAGAGTCAAAGAGTATGGTGAGAAGGCAGGAACGGGGTAGTGTATGTGGATGAACAGCCATGATCACAGTGAATGCCACTGCTGGCTCAAAGGGGTACTCCTGCACCTATTGTCTATTATCTGTTCATTATAAATTAATCTTTTCAAATACCAAACCTAGAAACAAAATATAGAACATGCTTTTAAAAGTTACGCCAGTGGATACAACAAACAAAATATCAATCAAATACTTTTAACAGAAATTAGACCACCTGGAACCAGTTGGGCCCCGTCTCCCAACGCCGTGATGATGCGTTGTGATTCACTATGTGATGACTTCTGATGCATGGTTGCATCATGCCTGTTCTTGAAGTACCATTTGCCATGTCTCGCATTTTGTAAACATTTCTTACAACACAAACCATTTGGCTTCAGAGCATTCCCAATCTCCCATTTAATTGCCTTTAATCTTTTATCTCCTCAACTTTCCTCAAATGCACTTGCCACCCATCACTTGTAACAAATTGCAGTAGCCACTTCATCTATAAACAGGTATGTGGTATGCAGGAGGAAATCAGAGAACCCAAGGGAAACCGATGTAGTCACAGGAGAAAGTGCACATTCCACATAGATAACACCCAAGGTCAGAGCAAGTCTGGAATTCATCAGGCTGTAACATTCGTACAATTTGCTACACCACTGTGCCTTCTTAAAAGGATAGAAACAAGAAATTGCAGATACTGGTTTACAAAAAAAGACGTGTGCAATAACTCGGGTCAAGCAGAGATCCATCACTTTGCATCTTTTTTTTATTAAAAGACGTTTGGTTAGAAGCTCCATCCTTGCTGTCGGTCTTAAACAGTTATATCGAAAGTAGTGGGGTATCATTCGCGTATGGAAATCAGAGGGTAAAGGAGTCGGGTATTATAATGGAATTTACTGTGCACCTGCAAATGGAGTTAACAATAGGGGGGTTGCAAGTAAGGTCATCAGGGGCGTGACGCACGGAGCAGCTCAATCCATGTGGAGGACATGGCGGCCTCGGTATACACTGTTAACACACTAAACGCATACTTTCTTTCCCGTTAAAAAACGCCAAAATTATAATTTTTTGCGCTGTAAATAATTGTGGGTGCCGTCATTGAAAGCAGAAAGGTACCATGTTTAAACTGGTGTTATCTCATGGTGTAGCGACTTTTACAATCCGCGACTAATAGCCGCATTCATTGTCGTGTCCAGAGAGACAGCACCATCTCAATGAGCCTTAGCTAAATAAAGCAAAGTCAGAGCAATTTGATTGCAATATTGTGGGGTTATTTTTTTGGGTGACTGAGCCCTCAGAACCAAATGCTCTAGTAACTTTGCTCTGAACCTGAGCACCAAGGTGTAAGCGGCCGAAGTAGCGCATCCCTCGGGACAGCCCCCACTCTCCCCCCTGGGGTCAGCGCTGTCCTGCCACGGCCGCACTGTCAGTGGCTGTGGGTCGGCAGCGCCCACGCACGGGGCCGGGTGGAGCGGGGGCCGGGTGGAGCGGGGGCCGGGCACTGAGCAACTTCAGCCGCAGCAAAGTTGGGGACCGTTTGCTCCCTCCGCCCACCCACGAGTCACTGACCGCGCTGCACCGACACCCCGACCCTCTTTCTTCCCCCCCCCCCCCCACCAACCCCGGCCTCGGGGATAGACGGCCCGGGGTCTGCGAATGTGCAACCAGTCCGGATGCTGGGCCAGAAGCAGGGCCGACTGTGCTGGCAGCCATAGTAAATGCCTACCTGCAGTTCATTGCGTGTATTCCAGTTGGCGTTGCATGGCAACAGTACGGGTCACGGGTCGTGACCTCGACTACATGCAACCTCCCTATATTAATAATACCCACCTCAACTGAAGACATAATGGGCACCAGAGACATTTGTATCACTCACTGCAAGCCACTCAGTTCTATCTTTCCACAAAGGCAAAGTAAACTACTGTCAAAACAGGAATCTCTCTCTCTCCAACTTGTGGGAAGAGTTTAGAATACCTACCATGGGCTAGAAGTATTTACCTGCAATAATGGGCATCAACTGGATTAAGTCATTTATGTGTAAGATAGGTTTGAAAAAGATTGAAGTATTTGGTGATGACATGATCCTCCTGCATGCAAGCTTTAGGGTATAGTAACTATGTCTATACCTACCTATATACCTACTGTCATGAAATATCCTTATTCTTGCTCTCAAATCCTTAGAAAATAAAGACCTTTCTAATTGTTTGCTATACCTTTGTGTTAACTCTCAATAATTAATGTGCAAGCTTATAATCTTTCATAAAACCACATTGATTCTGGCTAATCCTATAAAAAAAAATTCTCAATGCCCTGTTACCCATTTCCTTAATAATGTTTCCTTACATTTGAAGCGAGGTTAACCATGTAGTTCCATACTTTCTCTTTGTTCTTAAATATGGGGTTATATTTGTTACCTTGAGACAACCACTTTAAATATCCAATTTTGGAAACAGTGTATCCATCATTTCCAGAGCCACCTCTGCAAATACAGATCATCAGATCCTGAAGATTTTGGAATCCTCGTCTACACTGATTTCTGCAATGTTATTTTGAACTTACTGAGTTATTTCAATTTCATTCTTTCAAGGTCTATTGCTCTGTCTCTCACCTTCTCTCTTGAAGTTGTACAAAAACATTTCTTTCATTTCTCTGTAGTTCCTTGTTCTTCAGTACAATTTCTCTCATCTTGGTCTGAAAGGAACCACTTCCATCTATTATTGATTCATTTCTCGTATCCGTATAAGCTTTGACTTTAAATAAAATGTTTCTTGATGTTTCATTCTCCTTTTCCTTATCGATTCAATGGCCATCCTTTGCCAAATTTTGACATTTACCTCAAGATAATGTTTGGTGCTTTTGGCAACGTTATAATCCTTGAGCTTTGTTCTGACAGTATCCTTAATTACTCTCATTAGCCATAATACATGATGCATAAATGGCAACATCAACAATGACCTCAACGTACCAAAACTAAATTAATAACTTAATGAATGGATTAATTAGAGCACACAGATGCTGAGAGGAAGACTGCAGAGAAGCAAGAGATCACTGAGTAAGTGGATACTAAACTAATTTACAATAAAAAATCTTAAATAACCAACTGAAAAATGCAATTGATATTAAATGAATTCAATTATAGCAAGCTGGCCAGGTGATGCATCATGTCAGATATGGGAATTGATGGATGCTGGATAATGGTGAATGTCACATAAGCAGCAGGATTTTACAACTCGAAGAACGACTACCTCCTTACAAATAACTTAAAATAATTAACATTGAAGAAAAAGTACTTGGAAAACTAATGGAACCTAATCCTGACAAATCTCTTGGATTTGGAGCCTACACTCCAGTGTTTTCTAAAATGTGGTTGCAGGATTAGTGAAAGCATTGGGTGTACTTTCCTAAATTCTGGATAGGTCTCAGTGGACTGGAAAATTACAAAAAGAGTGGCAATATTGAAGAAATAAGAGAACTATAAATTAGTCAAGCCAACAATCGTCACTGGAAAAATGCTGGAATCTATTCTTAAGTAGTGGCTTAATATTTTAGAACATCTTAACACAGTTAAGCTGAGTCAGCATGCTTGTGTAAAATTGAAAACATGTTTGACATTTAGTAGAGTTCTTTGAGTTTGTTACCAGCAAAGTGAAGAAAGGAGAATTTCCAAATGGCACTCAATAAAATGAGATACAAGGCTATTGCACAAGTTAAGAGCTCAAGGCGTTTAGGGTAATTTAAGACGAGAGGAAAAAGCTTTAAACTATCCAGGGAGGTAATTTCTTATGGCAGAAGGTGGTGTGTATGTGGAACAAGCTGCCAGAGGTAGCTGTTCAGGCAGATACAATAGTGATATTTTAAAAACATTTAGAAACAATGCCCAATTTGAGATTTGTTATAGCAAAAATCACATGTGGTTAAAGTGCACATTGTCAGATTTTAATAAAGGTCATTTATATATATTTTGGATTGGCCATGTGGAAATTACAGCAGTGTTTATACATAGCTCCCCCCATTTCAGGGCACCATAATGTTTGGGACACAGCAATGACATGTAAAAGAAAGTAGTCATGTTTAGCATTTTGTTGCCAGTCCTTTGCCTGCAATGACTGCTTGAAGTCTGCGGTTCATGGACAGCACCAGTTGCTGGTTGTCTTCTCTGGTGATGCTCTGCCAGGTCTGTATTGCAGCCATCTTTAGCTTATGCTTGTTTCGAGGGCTAGTCCCCGTCAGTTTTCTCTTCAGCATAGAAAAGGCATGCTCAATTGGGTTCGGATCGGGTGATTGACTTGGCCACTCAAGAATTGACCATTTTTTAAGCTTTGAAAAGCTCATTTGTTGCTTTAGTAGTATGTTTGGGATCATTGTCTTGCTGTAGAATGAGGCGAGGCATTTGTTTGAACTTGAGCAGACTGGATCTGTCTGTACACTTCAGAATTCGTTATGCTAGTACCATCAACTGTTGTATTATCAATGAAGATAAGTGAGCCAGTACCTTCTGCACCCATAAATGCCCAGACCATAAAACGCCCACCACCGTGTATCAGATGAAGTGGTATGCTTTGGATCTTGGACAGTTCCTACTCTCCTCTGTACTTTGCTCTTTTCATCGCTCTGATATAAATTAATCTTCATCTTCATCTCATTACAAGACCTTTTTCCAGAACTGTGGTTGCTTTTTTAAGTACTTCTTGGCAAACTGTAAACCAGCCATCCTATTTTTGAGGCTAACCAATGGTTTGCATCTTGCAGTGCAGCCTCTGTATTTCTGTTCATGAAGTCTTCTGCGGACAGTGGTCATTGACAAATCCACACCAGCTCCTGAAGAGTGTTTCTGATCTGTCGGACAGGTGTTTGGCCGTTTTTCTTTATTATAGAGAGAATTCTTCGGTCATCAGCTGTGGAGGTCTTCCTTGGCCTGCCAGTCCCTTTCAGATTAGTAAGCTCACCAGTGCTCTCTTTCTTCTTAATGATTTTCCAAACAGTTGATTTTGGGAAGCCTAAGGTTTGGCTGAAGTCTCTAACAGTTTTATTCTTGTTTCTCAGTCTCATAATGGCTTCTTTGGCTATATTTAAGAGGGAGTTAGATGTGGCCCTTGGGGCTAAAAGGATCAAGGGGTATGGAGAGAAGGCAGGTACAGGATACCGAGTTGGATGATCAGCCATGATCATATTGAATGGTGGTGCAGGGTCGAAGGGCCGAATGGCCTACTCATGCACCTATTTTCTATGTTTCTATGAATCTTTGACTTCCATTGGCACAACTTTGGTCCTCATGTTGATAAGCAGCAATAAAAGTTTCCTAAGGTGATGGAAAGACTACGTGCTGAGGGCTTTCTTATACCTGCATTAAGGAGGCAATTAAACACACCTGAGCAATTACAAACGCTTGTGAAGCCATGTACCAAACATCATGGTGCCCTGAAATGGGGGCGGGAGGGATGACTATGTATAAACACAGCAGTAATTTCCACATGGTGAAACCAAAAATTTATAAAAAATACCCTTTAATAAAATCTGACAATGTGCACTTTAACCACAGGTGATTTTTTTCTATTACAAATCTCAAATTATGGAGTACGGAGGAAAATAAATAAATGATGGGTCTTTGTCCCAAACATTATGGAGGGCACTGTAGGTATATGGATAGGATGGGTTTAGAGGGATGGGCCAAATGCAGGCAAATGAGACTAGCTCAGCTAGAAAACCTAGTCAGCATGGACGTGTTGTGCCAAAGGACCTGCTACCATGCTGTCTGACTCTAATGACATTCACAAAGGATTATCTAAATTACGGAATATGTCATCAGAATAGAGGACATGTGAGGTTGACATGCTATAATTAGTGGGGTGACAAAATGATCACTGCCGGGGCCTCAAATGTTTCCATTACATAGACAAATACATAATCAAAAAAAACAGTTAGGAAGCAGTGACGGAAATCGCTATCAAAATATGGAGGGGACAGGGGGCAGGGGGGACACAATTTCTTGGTGGCCGCGCGCGCATGAGCTCACTCGCACACACACACACACACACACACACACACAAGGCTTTGGAGGCCTCAACCTTGGGCCCTGTGAACGGTAATTTCAGCTCAATCCAGCGCTAAATGCAGCTCAACTCTGCCTGTCTCGCCGGATTAACCTACAGCCCTGCCTGGACTGATGGAATACCAGTCAGGAGCCATGGTCAGGAGTCACTGCTTCTCCGTACTGGGCAATATTTCCCACAAGTCCAGGCAGGGCTGTAGGTTTCCGCCTCTGACCGACACCTCCCTCCTCCAATCATCGTACTGAATCATCATGTCCCGTCCCCATTGCCTGCTGACTGATGTCTCTTTAGTCCAATCGGCGCCCTCGATCAGCAGTCCCCCCCCCCCCCCCCCCCCCCCCCCCCACTGTCTTGCGGAAAGCAATACACCGGGTCTTAAATTCCGGATTACTAAAAATGGGGGCAGGAACGTCCGCCACCTCTCAAAGCAGAGTGGGGACGTGTCTCCCCTGGCCCCCCTAGGATTTCCGCCACTGTTTGGAAGGCAAGTTCTGAGGTAGAGACACCACGTCTACATGGGAATGGAAAGGGGTTACGTGAGTCTTTGGGGAGAAAAAAAAAATTGGCAGATGAAGAATACTCAGGAGTTATCCACTTCTATACCTTGGAGTTATCGAGTTTGATTAGATCAACAGAAAGAATATTGGTTTCAGGAGACATTATTCACCTTCCTTCAAATCCAGCTCTTGAATGTCTCAGTTAATAAAGGAAAGCATTCTATTTTCCGTTCAACCACCTTGTTAACAACATTCTGTGGACGTGCACTTCATGGAACCTCCTCCTCCATTCCATTCAAAATCCTCCCTCTTTGACTGGACTATGAACAAGCAAGGTGACCACCTCCTGAAAGATGCTGGCCACAAAACTCTTAGCCTCGCATGTGATGTCAGCTGCTACCCAAGCTCCAAAATCTGGAGCAGTAATTGCCTCAACTGACAAGAGTTCTTTTGACCATATGGAGGTCCAGGACACAGGAGTGCACTAGTGTGCTTCATAGATCTCCACTGCCCTGCGCTGCCTCCTTCAGCTTAAATTAAGCTCACAAAAAGGATACATTTATTTAGACATTTGAACAAATTGAAGTTTTACAATTAGCGGCTTATATCCCTTCCTCGCCGAAGTCCACATTCCATGGGCACTACACATGGGACAGCACAATATTATTGCTCTATTTCCTCTTTGTTGCCCACTCTGCCAGCTGGTAGCATATACATGTAGCAATACTCTGCCTATAAACATATATATTAAAAGATGACCCAAGTATTAGACCTGGTCAAAGAGAGGGATTTAAGTACACTCATGACTGGATCTATAGAAGCCAATTGAGACCACCATAAATATGGGGGAATATTAGGATGTTTGTGAAGAAAAATCCTATTGTTTACAACAGAATAAAATGGAAATGCAGATGAACGAAACGGAAAATCTATCTCCAACAAACACCATTGCACAATTCTAACTGCTAACTATGGTGCAAGAATGTTTTAACCAGATTCCACAGTGTGACATATATGCTATTGCATGCATAAAGACAGTCTGAATTTTTTTACAAAGTTGAAATAAGCAAGGAACAAATCAAAAATGGCTATTTGTCCACATCCATTTCCATGATTAACTTCACGAAGATCTCCATTGTACATTAAAAAAAAAACTCTACCCAAATGAAATGGAGTGCCTTGTCTACAGTTTGCAGGTTTATTCTTCATTCTCTTGTTAAACACAAGTTTACATGGTGTACTCTCCAGTCTTACCATGAATAAAATCATGGTTTCCCTGCTGACTTCTTTAGACTGTAATATGCCATGAGGGTGACATAAGAGTTGCACTAATTACCTCGTATTAATGGATTTTATGCTGCATTAAAACATATCGCAAGTCAAGACATATTATTTTGCAAAATGCTTTAAAAATGTTGGAGAGAATTTGTTAAAATTGGATTTCTGCATGTCAGGTCATCCGTAATCCATGGAACCTCTGTATTCAAATGAAATAATGGAGCATAAATTCAAAATCCATTTAATCCCCACTTCTTTTGATGTCCAAAATCAGTTGATTTCAGCCACAAATCCAGTAATTGACTGAGCATCCACAACACTGAAGTAGCAAATTTACAACACTCACATCAAATAAACATTTCTCCATTCTTACCTAATGGCTAATCCCTTACCTTGAGACCATATGCCCTTTTCCTAAGGCTTCTCTGGCTGTAGAAAAAACTCTTCTCTCTGATTAACTCTGAACCTTCCAGGTCGCTTTTCTTCCGTCCTTCCATTACCCTTGCAAATATGTCATCCGCCAACCATGCAAACCCCTATTTTACATGCATTAATCGTGGCAAATCAAATACCATTTTAAAATTCAGTAATATTATATCCACTCTTTCCCCTCATCATTTCTGCTAATTATATCCTCAACAGAAAGATCGGCCAAACATATTTTTCAATTCCAACAAGCCAGCTGGGTTCTGCCAGAATTCTAACACCCTTCTGACGCCCTTAATAACTTATGGCCAACAACAGTGATCAGACTTGTTCCTATAGTTTTTTCCCTCCTTTCCTCAATAGCCATTTTATGTCTTAATATGTGCTGAGGCTATCCCAGAGAATTCTGGAAGATCATTAATGGATCTGCCATCTCTGTAGCTATCAGATTCAGGAAAGTGTTTATTTTAGTCCATTAATTTGTCAGTACTTTCTCATCTGTGATGCAAATTCTTGACTGCTCAGACTTGCTTCACCAGTTCTGCTACAAAGACAGTTGTAAAATATTTGTTTAGTAATTTGGCCAGTAGATACTTGTATATCTTTTTTCATACTTCCATTTTCTTACGTGCATGTTAATCTTTGCTGCTTCCTTTCTCTTCACAAATTTGATGAAGATGAAGCCACCACTGTCTTAAACTCTTTGCTTATATGAATAATTGGTTCCTATCACTCCACCAATCATCAGACTTACTTTTCCTGGTAAGCATAAAAGCTTCTTCCTTTAATCTAATACTCTCCTTAATTTATTCAGTTCACTATGAAAAAATCACTTTTCTCAAAGTTTATATTATTAATGGAATGCACATTTGAAAATTTTGATGTACATGTTTAATAACTTCTTATTGTATATTTAAAGCAAAATTCTAATGTCCCCAAACCATTTTAATCAAACATGACTTTTACTTACCAACAATTTGTAATACTTTTGCACTTACATAAAAAAATTCTATCACATTATTATTTCCTTCCTCATCTATTTACAATAGAATTGATTCCTTGCAATAGAGTGAAAGATCAAAACGAAAGCACTTAATTAAGCATTCTGTTTTTTCCCATATTATTCATTAGACGTCAATGACTCTCATGACCCACTTGAATTAAAAGCTCACAACACCATATGATGCTAGTAGGAAAGGTTACTGTCAATAAGGACGATGCTATTATAAATGACTGTGTATGAAAACAAAAAATAGAATTTGCATTTCCGTATGGAACGCAATCACTCCAGTGTAAGAGTGTTGCGGTATCCATTTATCACCCACTCAAAATACCTATTTTGCAAAATGAGAGGATGGCAGCAGCCAAGCTTGTATCAATATTCATCTGAACAAGCCACAAGTACAAGGACACATTAATTTTATGGAAACAAAACTTTCTACTTAAATTATCATATCAAAATGTAAACAAAATGGTAGAAGTACTCAGTTGGTCAGGCAGCATCTGTAGATACACAAGCAAACATTTCATTCCCACCACAGATGCTGCCTAACCTGCTTAGACATTCCAGCACTTTGTGTTTTACACACTTATCAAGTTCTATAAGCTTTTATCAAGCCCTTACGCAAGGTTAAACACCCAAAATATTTATCTCAAATATTTTCAGGATGTTTCAGTTCTCATTACTGATTTCCAAAGTCAGCTGTATTTTTCTTTCAATTAATTTCTGCATCTGTATTTTAAACAGTTACAATCTTTGGAAATTCCAAACCAGCAAAACAAAACAAGGTTGGTATGAAACGTATCAGATCAATGGCGCTCCATACCTAGACAAATGAGTTTGAGAGCACATTTGAGCTTAATGTTCAACTTTCTGCTAGGAAATAAATTTCTTAAACCACAGTACATTGGTCCAACTTACCTTTAAAGATATTTATATATAGCTTTTTATTGATCTGAATTGCTGGAGAACAATATGTGTAATAATTTCTGAGAATTGCTTCATAATTCATGGCCGATATACTTTTTAAAAAATAAAAGTGTGCTATAATCCGAAATAGTATTTGTGAAGATATGTGGACATCAATAAGGTCAACTGCTGGCACCAGGATTTCTAGTTTAAAATTACTCAGAAACATTCTCCAATAATAATGTTGTTACATTAGCGATAATGGACACTCCAAGCACTACAGGTGCACAAGCTTTTATCAGAAATTCCAAATAACGAAAAGCTCCGAATAGCGAACATTTTTTCGATCCTTGAAGAAAGGTCCTTGAAGACGCTCACCGAGGGCGGCCCGCAGAGGTGACTGCGGAACCTCCAGTCGGTCCTCGAAGAAAGGGGAACTAAATCCCCATTCATAAAAGAGAAGGTGAGGGTATATTGCGCGGGAGGGTTAATAATTGACAATCTGCTGCTGCCTGCCCGCTGAGTTAAAAAGTTCCCACGGTAGACTCACGATACACAGTGTATCGTGAGTCTTGCGTGGGAACTTTTTAACTCAGCGGGCAGGCAGCAGCAGATTGTCCCTCCCTTCAGTTTCACCCCACCTACACCCCTCCGCTTCCCGGCCATGTGTGTGACCCCCTTCCCTCCCCTCTCCAGCTCCCCGCCCATTGCACCGGCGCGGGGGCTTTGCACTGTCTTCACGTCGGCGATGCCAGCAGGTCAGTGCCAGTCACCGGAGACTTCAGGACCAACGGGACACCGACCCCCAGGCCCACTGCAAGCACGGAGATCCCAGAGACCCACAGCCAGCAGCAGCCCAGCCCCGTTCCAACTACAGAGGAAAACTGCAAACTGGCCGGAGACGTCAGGACCACCAGAAGCCGCACCCCGATGGGCTGCTACGGCGACACGTGGCAGTTCACCCACAGCTCGAGCTGCGCCCCCTCATCGGGACACCGACCCCCAGGCCCACTGCAAGCACGGAGATCCCAGATCAGCAACCCCAGCCCAGCCCCGCTCCAACTCCAGAGGAACACACTCCCCGTAGGGGCAGAAGCTGATGGTGTGCAAGGTACTTCTTGTTCTTGGGGTGGCGCAGCTTGGGCTGTGGGCGAACTGCCACTTGTCGCCGTAGCAGCCCATCGGGGAGCGGGTTCCTCTGGAGTTGGAGGGGGAGGGGGGCATTGTGCTGTTTGATCTCCCCCTGCTATCCCAGGGACAGGGAGACACAGCGGCTTTTGAGAATGGTGGGCAATCACTTCCAAAGTTCTGCCCACACAGTCAGTACACCTCTCCTACACTTGCCTCCCACACTAAGATCATCTCGCAGAGAATGATCCCAGCCTAACCCTCCCTATTCTCTCCTATTCTGCAAGAAAAAACTACATTGAAGACTCAAACTCGCAATCGAGTAACTGCCGGGATCGAGGCGCAAACTCGCGACCTTGCGGATATGTGCCGAGCACTCTACCACTGAGCCAGCCGTTAAAATCTACGCTAAAAATCTTCCATTCCGAAAGCTGAAAAATTCCGAATTACGAAAAGTGTCTGGTCCCAAGGCTTTCGGATAAAAGGTTGTGCACCTGTATAAAGTTCCCAGCTGTCAATTGTAGAAACTGAACCAGCATTAGATCATATCTACGTATTTAGTTTAATTCACAAGTGAATTATTCGCTCAGAGGTTGCCTATTGGAATTGAAAAGGGAACACATTATGTATCATGTAACAGTAATTGTATGACACGCAAATCTGGGTATAAAGAAGTTCATCACATAACAAAAGGCCTTTGTCCATTCTATAATGTTTACTTTCCCTGCCTCAGATCGAGACATAATTAAAAATAAATCATTCATTACAGTGCAAGTAAGCACACAATGTAAAAAAAATTCACAAGTGAAGCAATCATTTATTTTGCACAATTATCACAAAAAGGTCATAAAGTCATACGGCAGATCATACGTCCATCACATCCATAGTATCGTTGCGTCGCAACTTCATTCCCACCTTGCGTATAACCTACTTGAACCCCTCCAATCTGGCTTTCGCCCCCTCCATAGCACAGAAACTGCTCTCCTCAAAGTCCTCAACGACCTCCTCACCTCTGCTGACACTGATTCCCTCAACATCCTCATCCTCCTCGACCTGAGCGCAGCCTTCGATACAGTGAACCATAACATCCTGCTCACCAGACTTAAAGACCTCGGCATTGAAGGCTCTGCACTCAGCTGGCTCCGTTCCTACCTTTCCAACAGATCCCACTTCATCTCTCTCCACAACCACACCTCTGCTACAGCCACAGTCACTCAAGGCGTTCCCCAAGGCTCCGTACTCGGCCCCCTCCTCTTCATCATCTACATCCTCCCCCTTGGTCAGATACTCCGCCACATCAACCTGGACTTCCACTGTTACGCCGATGACACCCAGATCTACCTCGGCACCAAGTCCCCCAACAACCCCCCCCCCCATCTCCCATATCAACTCCTGTTTGTCAGCTATAAAAACTTGGATGCAACATAATTTCCTCAAACTCAACAGCGATAAGGCAGAATTCCTCCTCATAGGCTCCAAAGCCACACTCAGCAAAATCAATAACCCCACTCTCACCATCGACGGCACCACTGTCTCCCCATCTCCCCAGGCGCGCAACCTTGGCGTGATCTTTGATTCCACCCTCTCCCTTGAGCCTCACATCCGCCATGTCATTAAAACCTCCTTCTTGCATCTCCACAACATCGCCAAACTCAGACCCTCTCTCACACCTCCCGCTGCTGAAAGACTCATCCATGCCTTCATCTCCTCCTGACTGGACTATTGCAACTCACTTCTCCTTGGCATCAGCTCCACCTACATCAACCGACTCCAACTATTCCAGAACGCAGCCGCCCGACTCATCACCCACACCAAATCCTGGCATCACATCACTCCAGTCCTCAAACAACTTCACTGGCTTCCCATCTCCCACCGGATCGCCTACAAAATCCTTATCCTCACCTACAAAGCCCTCACCATCTGCCCCCCCCCCCCCATCCCCCCCCCCCCCCCCCCCCCCCCCCCCCTCCCTATCTCACTGACCTCCTCCCCCCTACCAACCCTCACGGTCCCTCAGATCCACATCAGCCGGTCTCCTCTCCATCCACAAGTCCAACCTCCGCAGTTTTGGGGACAGAGCCTTCTCCAGGGCAGCTCCCAGGCTCTGGAACTCCCTCCCCCAACTGATCCGCAATTCCGTGTCCCTCACCATCTTCCAGTCCCGCCTCAAGACCCATCTCTTCACCTCTGCCTATCCTTAGCCCCACGTCCCCCTCCCTTTTCATCTGTGCATTAATTGCCTCATTGTGTTTTGAATTGAATTCTGTCTTTACTTTGTGTACTAGTCATGTCTCTACTATTTATTTCATTCCCTTACATGTTTTTCCTCTACCTGCTAAATTTTTGTAAGGTGTCCTTGAGACGCTTGAAAGGCACCCATAAATAAAATTTATTATTATTATAGTCTTCTATACCTCAGTGATTCAAGAGCCAGTCTAGAAGCTTAAATGTTGAGAATATCTGCCTTGATCACATCCCCAGACAGAAGATAAATTTTACTCCAATCCCTTCTATAGCTCACCTTAAACCCATGCCGCCTCATCTTAGACACCCCCACCATTTCTTGGCTGAAATGTTCCAAGCCAGGCAACATCCTGGCGAATTTCCTCTGTGTCCTTTCCAGTGCAATTATGTCCATTACATAGCGTGGCAATTAGAACTGCACAAAAAACTCCAAGATTGACCTAAACAGAGTTTAATAAACTCGTTTCAGAACATCTCAGCTGTGTGCCAAGAGCAATGAAAGTAAATCTTCCAAATGCCTTCCTCTAGGATCTATAACTTGTTACACCAAGGTCCTCATTAAAAGTCTCTTGGGCCCCACAATTTTCTGCAAATGGTCTATCCCCTCCCAAATACATCACCTCACACTTATCAGGGCTAAATATCATCAGCCAAAGCTCTACCTTTTTCCAACTTTCCATTCGTTATCTTCCTACTTTCCAACTAATCTTCATTGCACTGCTGCCTTACACTGCCCTCCTTTGTACCTACAACACCACCAACTTTCACATCATCTGTAAATTTACTAATCATATCTTCCACATACTTGCTCACTGCTCACAAATGCTTGGTTAAGTAAACCCCTGACCACCTCTTCATGAATGCACTGCCTTTCTAACACACATCGTGGTCATCATTCTTCCAAATATCATTTTATGACTTGAAGTTGCGCAACAGTATATGGTGTTGGTTTTAAAATAAAGTTACAACAGACTTAAATGAAAACATATTCAGTAAACAAATTAGCAAACTGTAATTTTTGCAAGAATGCTTTATCACACTGGCATTTAAAATGTGTATGATATACTCCACCACAATCTTTGTAAATCAACTAGAGAACAGTGACTAGGTTTCCATTGAAAATAATCAACATGAGAAAAGGATTCCACTAGCCAGATATTCTAAAATAAATTAACTTCAGAGTATAACATTAAATAAATATGCGATTTACCAAATTCCATAATGACGCGAATATATAATACAACAAACTAAAAGATTGCCAAAGTACTATCTCTTCCATCACAAACCAACAAGTTATATTTCAAAGTAAACATAAATATATATTTAGACAATATATTTCAAACGTTCTTTTCATCAGGATTAGGCTAAATTCATGTATTAAACATTTAGCACTGATGGACATACATTCTATTAAAACGATATGTCGCAACAATAAAATAAAATATTTAAAATCCTCAGGAAGCATCTGTGGACAAGTAAGTTATATTACACGTTGATAACCTTTGATTGGAATTGGGAAAGCTGTACAATCAACAGGTTTAAGGCTCAGAGGAAATGAATAGGGGAAGAATAGAATGAACTGGCAAGAACTGTGAGAGATCGGAAACCAGGCGAGATAAAATTACTCATGGCAAGATATTCTCATATTCTAAAAAGGAGACTTTTTTCGATCCACAATGGAAACACTTTTGCTAACAACACAACTTTTTTTTCGAAGTGTCAATCCATGAAGTTCCCCCTCCACAAACCTCCACTGTCACGAGGGACTAAGGGTACAACCCACCATTCATGTGAGAAATAAAATCGGAAAAGGCTGGATATATTCCGTATCTTAACTGCTAAGTCTGGAAGATGCTGCACTATTCTAATGGGCCTGTCCCACTATACATGTTTACCCAAGAGCTCTCCCGAGTTAAAAAAAAAAAAATCAAGCTCGTGGTAAGCACGTAGAATGTACGTAGCGGGTACGTCGGAGCTCGGGACGTCGCTTATCGGTTTGGAACGCTAACGGCAGGTATTTTGGAAACGCGGTAAGCTCGTGAAGACTTTTCAATATGTTGAAAAATGTCCACGAGAGTCCCAAGTACCCACGAGCGGTTATTACGGTAATTCTCCGAGTTCGAATCAGGGGAAACTCGGGAGAACTCTTGAATTAGCTCGTACAGTGGGACAGCCCCATTAAGCATCAAGGGGAAGGAGGTGGGGTTGTCAAGTAAAAGATCAGAGAGGGAATGGAACCAAGGATTTAAGTCACAGGGAGCCAGAAGCTCAGGATTGTTTGCATTTGGTCCCAACAATGCTAAGGAACCCACATTGTGAGCAGGGAACTGAAAGATGTAAACAAACAACTTTCTCCTGGAAAATTTGTTTACAAAGTTGAAAGCGAGGAAATTTGAGACAATGCATCTCCGATGATGCATGGGAAGAGGAATGAGTATTGATGGAGATGTTGCATCTGAACACTGAAGGGCAAGGGATGGGGAAGATGTGGACGATAGCAGTGTCATTTTGGAAGTATCAGAAATGGCAGAAAATGATGCCATGAAAATGGGAGATTCATTAAATCCTTTTCTGGTTTTGGAAGGGTACAAAGAAGTTAAAATAGTACAGTGATAGGAATAAACATAATTGTCAAGATTTCACATCTGCAGTGTTTCCTGCTGTAGTTTCAGATGCCAGCTCTCCCATTACCTCTTCAACATTTAATTATTTGCTTACTTATTCTATTGACGCCTTCTTTCATCTTACATTTGCCTTTCTTTTTTGAACACAGAAATCTGTTTATCCAAGACATTTTCCAATTTCAATGAAATATCATTATGGTGAATGTTAACTCTGTTTCTCTCCCTAAAGATGCACTCCCAAATTAGTATTTTTATTTCTGATTTCCCGCTTACAGTGCTTTTCTTTCCTAAACAGTATCATTAACAGATTTTTAAACTAGTGAGACACCTGGCAATAAAGTATTGCTCCCCTCATTACTTTAATCTGGAAACTGAATTTTTAATTCTGCAGCATTCTAAACGTATACTGAATTTTCACATCTCCAATTATTTTCACATACTTCCACTTATAACATACTGTACATCAATACCTGCGATGGAATATCTGCCGTTTCCTCTGACACTCCATGTCCATTCTGTAAAATAAAGAGAATAAATTATCATCTAAAGGTACAAATATTATTACATCATTAAGCAAAAAAATGCAATAAAACATTTTCTAACAATCTGCATAGTTACAAAATTCTGAAATAAATTTTATTTTTCAATAGTACCATGCAAGGATTTAGTGTATACAGATTTGGAGAAACACCCAGCCATTGCAAAGCTTCCGATGGAAAGATTGAAGAATCTATTTTTAAAAAAAAATGCTGAACTTCAAACAACATTCATCTGTATTACTCTGGTTTTTATATGCAAAATACACGATTGCACAATGAATGGGAAAACCTGTTCAGATCTCCTACCATCGAGGGATGTAAAATGTCAGTTGCCCCTGCAGAATACGTCAGTACAGCACAGCAGAGGATTCCAATCTGGCTGGGCCATGGGAGAAGCACACACTCATCAAAATCAATGCTGTGAACATTGTTTTTCATTAAGATATGACTTTACCCAGGATAAATTTACGTGAAAACATCCAGCTTTAGCTCTCTGCCTCTCATTGACAAGGAGGTGTTTGACAGCTTAGATTTCATGGAGTCCTAGTTGTAATGTTCCCTTTAACATCAATTATTAAGACAACACCAATATATTCAATTCCCTTTTAAAAACTTTTCCTATGGCACAGGGGCTACTCACATTCTCAGGCATTTTTTTGGACTGAGCCAATAGCCTCTTTGTGTGTTTCCAACACATCCTAACCACCATGGTAATCATCAAATTTCAATTCAAAAATATGCAACTTACAGACCATTCTGTACTTCCATCGCTGCAAAAAGTCATGGTTCTCCATGGCTTTTCAGATCACTCCAACTCTTTCCATGTGCTTTTTTAGAAGGATCTGAGCATTGCTGGCAAAGCCAGCATTTATCATTCACTCCTTAATGCTTCTGGTGAAGATATCCCTACTGTCGGAAAGGGAGTTCCAAAATTTGAATGCAACAATATATTTCCAAATCTGGATGAAATGTAATCAGGAAAGGACCTGTAGGTGGTGGCATTCCCATTCACCTGCTACCTTTGTCCTCTGTCCTGGTGGTGGAGCTGGGAAGTCCAAATGGACCTGGCGAGTCTATGTACTGCTGTCAGAATAGCCAAGACAGGTGCCGGCATTGCATTTTGTAGCTGGGATACATTGCAGCCACTATGTGTCAGATTTGGAGGGAGTCAATGCTTTGGAGCAATGAGCCAATGAAAATGCCCGGTCAGCAAAGGCGATTAACTAAAACTACCTACAACTACCTTGACTACCCATAACTACATGCCGACCCCACTACAACTGCACCTGCGACTACAGGATTATCGATTTTCTCCATGGCGACCAACACGTTGAAAAATTTGCCGCGACCATACTGAGGCCGCGACTAGTTCCCAGAATGCGGGAACTCCTCGCGACCATGAAGGAGACTCACTAGAGACCACCAGCGAATATGTGGCGATCATGAAACGACCACAGTCTCCTGCACTTGCCTAAAAAATCACCTAAGTGGGACAGGCCCTTTAGTGACACCAAACCACATGTCAAAGACCTTACCATTTCTACTGAAACCAATACAATTTGTTAAATAAATATTGAAGCTATTCTTTATAATTTTTTTCCAATTTGGCCCAACAATTAACATTTCATGTGGGAGGAGGATTAATTTGTCAAAACCTGGTTGATGAATCTTAAAGGGAAATACGATACAGAACAAGGCCAATGTTTAGCAAAAATTTAAGGCACCTTAAACAGTTTACACTAAAAAGTTTTGGCCTAAAATTTAAATGTAACTTAAAACGTCCTTGTTGCTTTTTATTTTGCCCCAAAGATCAACTGAAAGAATAACATTTTCATAATTTGATTTTTTTTTTTTAATTAAACTGCTTATTATATCTTGTTACAAGCTTACTCTCACTCTCCCTCATCTGTGCTGCAGCTCCATACATAGGGTTAAAAAACAGTTAAAAAACAGTAAAAAATAATTTTCTGATCTTGTATTCCTCGCAGTCCTGGGTTCAGACCTGCATCAACATTTGGAAAATAGCAGATCATATGTGATTGGGCTGGGTGAAGTAAGTAAAAGTATGAAAAGCCAAAACGACTAAACCATGTTCTTCACCAGATTCTTGTGTAGGTGAAGAGGTTTCAAAAATAATCTGCAAATATTAAATATTAAACCCATAACTCCAAAAGCTTAAATGGTATTAAAAACACTGATGATCTCACTAGGTAAATTTTCTGATAGACTTTTCATTGGCACGATTCCATGCAAAAACGCAGCAGTCTTCACTTTCATTATTTGCTGTACTATCTGCTTGCATCACTGCTTTATTCAACAATGTTACAAATCAGATTATCGTAAAAGTATAGCTTCCCAGTGTATCCATAAATCTACCTAAGCTAGATTAGGCAACAAGTAGAAAAGATCAAATGTCCCACTTAAAAAAGAGATGCAATGTGGATTTCTTCTTTGTATCATTTTTGGGACCAATTATGGTGCCATTTCAGTGAATTTGACAACTGACAGCATAACTGGATAGACAAACTGCTGCAGTGACTCAGCGGGTCAGGCAGCATCTCTGGAGAAAATGGATCGGTGATATTTCAGTCTCGAAGAAGGGTCCTGACCCAAATCATCACCTATACATTTTCTCCAGACATGCTGCCTGACCACAGTCTTGATCTCAGTCTCCATCACAGGAAATAGACTAGTGTCTGACGTCTATTACAAACCCACTGACTCCCACGACTATCTCGAATACACTTCTTCCCACCCTGCTTCCTGCAATGAATATTCCCTACTCCCAATTTCTCAGTCCACGCTGCATCTGAGCCCAAGATGAGGTGTTCCATACAGACATCCGAGATGTCCTCATACTTTAGGGAATGGGGTTCCCTCTCCCATCAGAGACGAGGCCCACACTCGTGTCTCCTCGGTGCCCCACAGCTCCACCCTTGCTCCTTCACCCTCTACTGGCAACAGAGACTGAGTCCCCCTAGTCCTTGCCTTTCACCCCATTAGCCATTGCGTACAACACATAATCCTCTAAAATGTTCACCACCTCCAATGGGATCCGGTTACATCTTCCCTTCTCCACCCCTTTCCGCCTTCCCCGCAGACTGTTCCCTCCGCAACTCCCTGGTTAACTCATACCTTTCCTCCCAAACCACCCCCTGCCCAGGTACCTTCCCTTGCAACCACAGAAGATGCAACACCAGTCCCTATACCTCATCCCTCGACTCTGTCCAAGGACCCCGACAGTCCTTCAGATTAGGCAGAGGATCACTTGCATCTCGTCCAACCTCATCTACTGCATCCATTGTTCAAGATGTGGACTCTTATACATCAGCGAGACCAAACACAGACTGGGCGATCGTTTCGCTGAACACCTTCACTCAGTCTGCCTGAAGCTACCAGATGTCCCAGTTGCTAAACACTTTAATTCTCCTTCCCATTCGCACACAGACCTTTCTGTCCAAGGTCTCCTCCATTGTCTGAGGTAGGCTAAACGCAAATTAGAGGAACAGCATCTCATATTTCTCTTGGGCAGCTTGGTATGAATATTAATTTCTCTGACTTCAAGTAACCCCGGCATTCCCTCTCTCTATCCCTCCCCCACCAAAGTCACACCAGCTTATCGTTTTCGCCCAACAAACAGTTAACAATGGCCCGTTTCGTTTATCATCGTTGCTTTTTGCATATCTTTCATTCATTGTTCTTTATCTCTCTATATCATCGTCTATATCTCTTGTTTCCCTTATCCCTAACTAGTCTGAAGGGTCTTGACCCGAAACGTCACCCATTCCTTCTCTCCAGATATGCTGCCTGTCCCGCTGAGTTACTCCAGCTTTTCGTGTCTATCTTTGCTGCCTGACCTGCTGAGTTACTCCAGTATTTTGTGTCTACCTTTAGTATAAATCAGCATCTGCAACTTCATTTTATTCCAGTGTATCTCTAGAGTCGTGTTCCAAGGGAATTTTGCAATAGTACCAATATTTCAAATCACATAACTGCAGTGTGATACCAAACTGGACAATAAAAACAATCAGTTCTCAAAATATGCAAAATTTACTAAACAGAAACATGCCATTAACACCCATAACCACAACACAGTGATGTTTCTTCCCATACAGGTAGCAGAAACTCCACAAGATCTATTTTTATATACCTAGACTTAGCAAAAGGATCAGTTATAATGACTTCCATTCCCACACCTCACTATTTTCTCTGGTATTCTCCAAGAAGCTTTCTCCTGTCTTGTATTTCTCAATAATATCCTGCTTCGGTAAAAATATCTGAAAGCACAGCATCAGTTTTATTTGTATAGTGTTGACACCGAGCACAACTCGCCATTCGTTTTCGAGGTCTAGTCTCTAAATTGTCATATAGGTTGACTAACATAGTTTTGTTTATTATTATCTGTACCTCGATAATAATTTCACTAATATTATTATCGAGGTACAGTGAAAAGCTTTTGTTTGCTTGCTATACTGTCAAAGAGAACGGTACATGAATACAATCAAGCCGTCCACAGATAAATATGGACAAAATCCCCCATAATCCTCCACCATTTCCGCCACCTCCAACGTGACCCCACCACTCGCCACATCTTCCCATCTCCCCCTATGTCTGCCTTCCGCAAAGACCGCTCCCTCCTCAACTCCCTTGTCAATTCTTCCCTTCCCTCCCGTACCACCCCCTCCCCGGGCACTTTCCATTGCAACCGCAAGAAATGCAACACCTGTCCCTTCACCTCCCTCCTCGACTCCATTCAAGGACCCAAGCAGTCGTTCCAGGTGCGACAAAGGTTCACCTGTATCTCCTCCAACCTCATCTACTGCATCCGCTGCTCTAGATGTCAGCTGATTTACATCGGGGAGACTATGCGGAGGTTGGGCGATTGTTTCGCCGAACACCTCCGCTCAGTCCGCAATAACCTACCTGAACTCCCGGTGGCTCAGCACTTCAACTCCCCCTCCCATTCCCAATCCGACCTCTCTGTCCTGGGTCTCCTCCATTGCCAGAGTGAGCAACACCGGAAATTGGAGGAACAGCACCTCGTATTCCGCCTGGGTAGCTTGCGTCCTGATGGCATGAACGTTGAATTCTCCCAATTTTGCTAGCCCTTGCTGTCTCCTCCCCTTCCTTAACCCTCGAGCTGTCTCCTCCCATCCCCCCGCCCTCGGGCTCCTCCTCCTCCCTTTTTCCTTCCTTCTCCCCCTCACCCCCCATCAGTCTGACGTCGGCTATTTCCTTCGCTCCATAGATGCTGCTGCACCCGCTGAGTTTCTCCAGCAATTTTGTGTACCTTGGACAAAATAGATTGTAGTTTATATCCCACCAGGTACAAACGGGTACCGGGTACAAATGTTTCCTCATCACCAACTCCTTCTCTTCCTTGGATAGAAACTCAGGCCACCGAAAACTGTTCACAGAAATAAAAACAGAAAATACTGGAAACACTGTTGGTCTGGCAGCATCTGTGGAATGACAATGTTTTACATCTGGGACACTTTGTTAGAACTTGGAAAAAGGTAATCTGCTGAAAATCCCATTTGTGCCTTTGTTATCTGATGTCTTGTTATTCCAATGCACTTTTTTTGTCAATCGGCATAAACATCGGCTCACCTAGAATTAACACCCATATCCTAAACCACATAACATATCCGTTCGCCCCTCATTCTAACGTTAACTAACCTGCATTGGCACCCTGGTAAGCAACACCTGCAAAATGTATAGTTTCCTGGGTTCATATCCCACAATTGAAATACTCATTCTCATCTTTAACTTCCATTAGCTCCACAAATGCCCAACCATTTCTAGACTACATTTTGGAATTATCTCATACCTCAGCCTCATTTCCACTCTTTCTACAATAAGCTGCATAAAGTCTCTCTCCCTGCAATTCCCTCGGCATCTCTCCCTGCAATTCCCTTGGCATCTCCGTGGCAAATGCTTTTGCGACGTGCCTTGTGAAAATTTCATTGCTTTAAAAAGCACAATGTAAATGTAAGATGTTAATCCTGTCAACCTAAATTCAAAACCGGATACTTTCCAGCCCCAATCAATTCAGTGCTTGCAGACCAGCGTAAACATTCAAAACATTTATTACCACCGAGTTTGTGAGTAGATTGTAAATTCCACCCACATCCAATGCACTCAATGAAAAGGTAGTCTTAACTATCTTTTCACTGACCAACACAAAACTATATCCAAATATATTTTAGAAAATGCTTTCATATCATTTCGAATGTGCAATTTACAAATATGGGCCTTAAACTTGTACAGCAGTCTCCAACATCGACAAGACATGCAAACTGTGCATTAGTAGACACAAACTCTGCATCCTTGTTGTGCCAGCAGAGACACACCATTAAAGACCCCGCATCAATTTCCCCTAAACCATACCCCAGGACTGACTGGGAAATTGGTTTGCTTGTAAATGCCCAAAGACTCAAATGAAATCAACATCAGCAAGATGGAAATCAGGCACAGTTAATCAAAGTAAAAAAATAAATATCTCAACAAAATCTCTTCAGAGAGGAAGTAAAATATACAAGGCTGTCATTATCAATCCATAGGTTGCAACCCAAATGTGGGTCACCAAAATAAAAAAGTTGCAAACCTACCTTTGAAAAAACATCAGAATATTATTAAAAATACATTGCTCCCCCTAAAAAATGCTTGCCATAATTTCCAAGCAGCACATTCTAAATTATGTACAGAAACTCTAACCCACTTTATGTGACACCCTAAAATAATTTGCCACAGCCCTGGTAAAATGCTAAAGATCCACCCTGCTTTAGGTTGTATGTGGTTTGTGGAGAAACTGCAGGAAGCCAATCCAGCCAGGGGTACTCAGCTAGAAAGATCTTGCCTATTGATAAAAATCAAAACTAACTGATTGCAATCATAATTTGAGAGCGATGTTAATCCAGGTCTGCTTTGCAGCCACGATCTTTTTGGTATATCGGTTGCATTAAAATAAAAAATGTTAGCAATGATTAAGGTAGCTGAAAAATGATGTCCAAATATATGCAGGTTTGTAGGTCAATTGACTTGTCTGTAGTTTGCAAAACTGGGATAACATCACCTGTACATTAATTCTGTTTTGTCGGTGTGGGCTTCGTGGGCCAAAGGGCCTGTTCCCACGCTGCATCTCTAAACTACATCAAAAATGTTTCTGAAAAAGCCAGGCAAAATTCTGAATTTTTAAAAAGCTGTGGATGCTGAAAATCTGAAACAGTCCAAAGTCAGGCAGTATCTGCGGAAAGAAAACAGTCACAATTTTGAGTCCACAACCCTGCAGCAGAATATTCATCAGAAAAAAGTTTTGATAAGCATGGATGCAGAGCAACCAAAATATCACAGCATGAACCAGAATTATGAATGATCAGTTAATTATTCACAAATTGCTATTTTCAAAGAATGTCAGAGATCCCAGGCAGGCGAAGCAGCAGTTCTCGAAAGAACATGAAATTTAACTCAAAATAATGAATTTGTACCTAATGGTTTTAGTTTAAGTTAAATGTGCATACATGCTGAAAAACATAACCTTGCTGACTTACATTTCACCATTAGTCAAAGCAAGAATAGCCCATTCTTAAGCTCGTTTTACAAATCATAATGGCCACATGAATTGAACACATTCAATACACACATGAAACAGCATGTGTAATCCCCAATAACCTCCTCACTTTTAAATCAGTTTGGATTCTTGGATGATCAAATGTATTCATTAATTCATCAGTTTGATGGTACAATTGCACTTCCTAGGGAGAACGTTGTAATGAGTCAAAGTCAAACATTTGATTAAAGATTTGGCACAAAATGCTACTAAGTAATCTCATATACAAATGCAATAAGAGAAACTTGGCAAATGCGCCACTTAATTCCCTGAGATAACAAAAACGAAAAGGCAACTTCTATACTTGTAAATATAAAAATGGTATCAGTCCTGCCCCCATGCTATTACAATTAACAATTTAACATCACATTGGATCGAAATAACACTTTTTCTATCCTTCACTCCAACATTATAATCTACGTAGAGGATCACACATGATTCAATGAGACATACCATGAGCAGCATCAAGTAAGATATGAATGCGTCATTACCCTGGTGAAATCACAACCCAGTACTATTATAAGTGTATTTGATAGAAACAGCATACAATTGGCAGAACCGAGTAATCCCCCTCTGCAAGAACCCCATCAGAAAACCCAGGCTCGATTTGCACTGGATGTACAGTAGAAAATATTACAGGACCAGACAGCATCTTAGCTGCAGTACTGGAGACCTGCACTCTGGAACTCGCTGTGCATCCAGCCAAGATGCTCCAGTCTTGCTACAATACCAGCATCCACTTGACAACATGGAAAACTGTTAAGGTTTGACCCGTTCTTGAAAAGCAGGACAAATCCAATTCAGCTAATTACAGGTAGAGTGTTTGCGACACCAGTGGTCAGGATTTGTTGGCTGCCATGGGGCTGCAAGCATCTTCAGCATGTGGGAACTCAGTTTGTGGCCATATTTCCAACTTGCAGGCTATCCAGGTTACAAACAATTCTCAGGAACAGAACACTGTCGCTACCTGCTGGGGCAGATCTCCACTATTCAGTCAATCTACTCTCAATCAGCAGTAATTGCAACAGAAGACAGTGTCAACAATCCTATCGTCTGATGAATTCAGCAATAACCTGACATTATGACAGTATTTAACCAAATGTGACATCAAAAAACCATAGTAACGCTGAAATCAAAGGGCATCAAGGAGAGAGCACTCCAATGATCGTAAAGTACTCCAAAGGAAGATGGTTGCGATTGTTGGAGGTTAATCCTTCCGCTCCAGGTCTTTGCTGCGGAGCTTACAGGCAGAGTCCTGGACCCAAACTCCATGAGCTACTTCATCAATGCCTTTCCTTCAAACATCAGTTCACAAATAGGTATGGGCGATGAAGAAATAATGCTCAAATCCAATCACAACTCCGCAACAAATGAAGCAGTTGAAGTTTGCATGCAGCAGAGCTACATTACATTCAGGCATGGGCTGATATGATGTGACATTCAGACAAGCGTCAGGCAACAGCATTCTCGAAAAAGAGCACACGAGGAGCAGGTTTATGGGAACATCATCATCTGCAGGCCGTTCCGCAAGTCGCACAGCACCCAGACATGGTTCCGTCATTGCCCGTGGGCCTAAATCCTGGAATTCCCAACCCAACAGTTATTAAAGTCAGTTATTAAAGATGGGATAGCAGCACATTTGGAAAGTGCTGAAATCATTGGACAAAGTCAGCATGGATTTACGAAAGGTAAATCATGTCTGACGAAACTTATAGAATTTTTCGAGGATGTAACTAGTAGCGTGGATAGGGGAGAACCAGTGGATGTGGTGTATCTGGACTTCCAGAAGGCTTTCGACAAGGTCCCACATAAGAGATTAGTATACAAACTTAAAGCACAAGGCATTGGGGGTTCAGTATTGATGTGGATAGAGAACTGGCTGGCAAACAGGAAGCAAAGAGTAGGAGTAAACGGGTCCTTTTCACAATGGCAGGCAGTGACTAGTGGGGTACCCCAAGGCTCAGTACTGGGACCCCAGCTATTTACAATATATATTAATGATCTGGATGAGGGAATTGAAGGCAATATCTCCAAGTTTGCGGATGACACTAAGCTGGGGGGCAGTGTTAGCTGTGAGGAGGCTGTGAGGAGGATGCTAGGAGACTGCAGGGTGACTTGGATAGGCTGGGTGAGTGGGCAAATGTTTGGCAGATGCAGTATAATGTGGATAAATGTGAGGTTATCCATTTTGGTGGGAAAAACAGGAAAGCAGACTATTATCTAAATGGTGGCCGATTGGGAAAGGGGGAGATGCAGCGAGACCTGGGTGTCATGGTACACCAGTCATTGAAGGTAGGCATGCAGGTGCAGCAGGCAGTAAAGAAAGCGAATGGTATGTTAGCTTTCATTGCAAAAGGATTTGAGTATAGGAGCAGAGAGGTTCTACTGCAGTTGTACAGGGTCTTGGTGAGACCACACCTGGAGTATTGCGTACAGTTTTGGTCTCCAAATCTGAGGAAGGACATTATTGCCATAGAGGGAGTGCAGAGACGGTTCACCAGACTGATTCCTGGGATGTCAGGACTGTCTTATGAAGAAAGACTGGATAGACTTGGTTTATACTCTCTAGAATTTAGAAGATTGAGAGGGGATCTTATAGAAACTTACAAAATTCTGTACTCTGTACTTCTGTACTCAATGTCCTTATTGACAAAGGCCAGCAGGCCAAAAGTCTTCTTCATCACGTAAAATACCACTTTCAGGAAAGTATATCCTTGTATTAGGCATCTGTTTGCAATACTCCCACCACAAAATAATTTACCCACATCGTAATGTATTCACTCCACTGATTCTACATAAGATGCTTCTCATGCTGGCTTCCTCAAAATATTTCAAAATTACTATACAGGAGACTATAAGCAGTTACAAAGTTACTTTTATAATATTGGATACCACATTTAGTGTAGCATTGCTTTCTCTTAGCTGTTTACTGTAGCCTTGAAAAGGAGTAATTTTGTGACAAGCAAAATTAAACGACTATTATTTGTCTTAAGTTATCATTCATGGTCTATCAGGAAGCAGTGATTCCTGCCCTCCCAAAAACATTTGAGACCCAGACTACATATAACAGAAATCTTAAGGTCCTTCAAAGAGATCCACACTAACTCTGTGTCTCCACATTCTCTCAAATTCACTGCACGGATATAAATAATATATATGCGTAGGAAAGAACTGCAGATGCTGGTTTAAATCGAAGATAGACACAAAATGCTGGCGTAACTCAGCGGGACAGGCAGAATCTTTGGAGAGAAGGAATGGGAGGCGTTTCGGGTCGACTGATGTCAAGGGAGTGGGTGGGACACAATAGAATGTAGTCAGAGACAGGAAGACTGGTGGGAGAACTGGAATGGGGAGGGGATGGAGAGAGAGTGAAAGCAAGGGCTATTTGAAGTTAGGTTAGAACTTAGAACTTGAAGTTTGAAGTTAGTTTGAAGTCTAACGTCAAATAGTCCTTGCTTTCACTCTCTCTCTCTCCATCCCTCCCCATTCCCAGTTCTCCCACCAGTCTTACTTTCTCCAACTACATTCTATCACTGTCCCGCCTACTCCCCTGACATCAATTTGATGAAGGGTCTCGACCCCAAAACGTCACCCATTCCTTCTCTCCAGAGAAGCTGCCTGTCCCGCTGAGTTACTACAGCATTTTGTGTCTGTCTTCTAAATAATATCAATGTTCTCTCCCAATCCAACATCCCATCTGGAGGTCCTATTTATACTCAATGAGCTGTGGCGGGCAAATCACATTGTTCAAATGCCCAATCCAGACGAGAGGGAAATATTAAAGATGATTTTGAAGTCTCCTTGAAGAGATGCAGCATTGTCACTGATGCTTGGGAATATCTGCTGGTCACAACCACTGAATGTAGAGCATTCTGGATGGTATCGAGAACCTTGAGGCCACATCTCATGAGTATTCTGAGCCCATGCATAAGCAAGGAACCATGTCATCTAACAAGCCACCCACCTGCCCCACTGGTAAGAACCAGCAGTTCCAACAATTGACTCTTTAGCCCCTTCAAACCCCACAAAACCAGAATGGATGTATTCTCAATCTCAAAGGACGTCTAAGTTTATTCATTTAATGTCACAGGATGCCATGTCAGATTATTAGAAATGAGCAAAATAGTATGATATTATTTGCAACTTCATCAAAGACCTTCCACAATACAGACCACAGCTGTTCCTATTCCATGAAATGTCAACTACACAAAAATGCAATGTCAGTTACGTGCCATTTGACTTTCAAATTATCAATGTTGCTGATTAACCACATTTCTCTTTGTGTTGGCTGTTGATTCAATCATAGTAATAATATCAGAACAGTTCTTCAAGAACACACTTAGTATTGCAGGATTTCGAGATCAATGGGTACTAAAACCACATCTCCTCCAGAGAAATAATCGTTAACTAAATAACCTGCCCATAAGATTTGTGCTGCACCTCCCCCTTAACGAACGATTGGACTTGTTTAGAACGATATTTCTGCAGCATTCCATTTGGATCAAAAATAATATATTCATTCACTCAATAGACTTAGCAAAATACAAAACATTGAATTCTGCTACAGTTCAGACAAACTCTGAAAAATACATGAACTGTAATGTTTTACAGCGATACTACACCGGATCATATTTCATCCCCAAGGATGACGTTGATTCAGTTTCAGTCGTTTTACCTAAGCTCAAGATCTCTCTACATTTTCCAACCCTGGCTGCTGATCTCTGGGAAAATGCCATAACATTGTCCAAGTGTATTATGTAGCACTTCTACCCGACATATATATGCACCACCTTTCACTTCTACTCATTGTACTAAAACGTACTTTTTTCAGTACTTCGATTTCAGGTTTAATTCTATATTAAGGGAGCTCCCGTATTACAAAGAAGTAACTATTCTTATTTTGGACTGAACAAAAATGCTTATGGAAGAGGAATCCCCTGGTAGCTGCGGGGTACAAGGTCATTAATCCTTTCAATGAAGGGTTTTATCCGATGCCATTACTAAAGCTACAACCCTTTCTTTCTCGTGCGTCATTTTTTGATGTTGTAATGCGAGATATTCAATGTCATTTTATTTGCCAACGATTGAAAAATAAATCAGGTTATTCAGATAAAATGTTCAAAAAGATGGCGACCCTTAAAGGCGTTATAAATTGTTTATTCGTGCAAAAGTCAACAAATTAACAATAGTGAAGTTCGAAAAATCTAAACGTGATGTTGACAGCGCATAGCAAAATATTGACAGAAACCATGCAAACTACAAGGATCGATTCTTTTTTTTCCTAAATGTTTATAATTATAACCACGGCGTGGCAACATAACCAGCATCTCCAAAGTTAACTTAATTGCTCTTTTATGGGTTCGATTATGCACAAATTCCGACTGGGTGCAATCCAACAGCGCCCGAGCAGTGCTTTTGCACAATTCAACTGGAATTGCAGTGAATCACCGCTGAGAAGTGCGAGCTGGAACACTCCGGCCCTTCAACCGCAACTTCAGTGGAATTCGCTCTCCTTTGCACAAAACATTCAGGCAGAGTTTCTCAGACGGCACCGTTCCCCATTCAATCACCTTATCCGGACACCCCAGCTGGTGTCGTGGCGCTCTCCTTGCCTCACGGTCAATGCCCACCGTCCGCCCTCGCTCGGGCGACTTTAGAGCCCATTCCAAGGCATGTCCCCGCCGGCTGCAATATTTACCTCAGTCTCCAGGTGAACCACGTCCACTTTGGGCCAGGGTCCGGCTAACTGTGCCAACGGCATCCTGCGAGTGGCTCGAGGACGCGGGAACGCTCCCGGGTGAGCTGCTGTCTGTTCGTCAGCGGGTAACAAGTCAGTTCCCGCCGCCAGACGAGGTCCGCCTCAAGTCTCTGTCTTGCCCGAAGATCATAAAGCGGAGCCCGCTCTGCTCCACAGCTCCCTCGATATCCCGCGAAACGCAGCCACCAACTCGCAGCCTCCGCTCGCTCGCTCGCCTGCCCGCCGTCTGCCAGGCTCCGCCCACCTGCGCCAGACACGTCATGACGCCGGGCGTCGTCTGGTTGTCGTCCGTGCGTGCCGCCAAATCCCGCCAAAAGGAGACGGGCGGATCCGGGCCAGGCCAAAGATACTAGAGGAGCGCTTGGGGCTCGGCGGATAGAAGTTTATATAATTAAGTTTTAATTCTCCAGGTATTTACGACATATATTAATGATTTGGACGAGTGAATTGAATGCAACATCTCCAAGTTTGCAGATGACACGAAGCTGGGGGGCATTGTTAGCTGTGAGGAGGATGTTAGGAGGCTGCAAGGTGACTTGGATAGGCTGGGTGAGTGGGCAAATGCATGGCAGATGCAGTATAATGTGGATAAATGTGAGGTTATCCACTTTGGTGGCAAAAAAAGGAAAGTAGATTATTATCTGAATGGTGGCCGATTAGGAAAGGGGGAGATGCAATGAGACCTGGGTGTCATGGTACACCAGTCATTAAAAGTAGGCATGCAGGTGCAGCAGGCAGTGAAGAAGGCGAATGGTATGTTAGCATTCATAGCAAAAGGATTTGAGTATAGGAGCAGGGAGGTTCTACTGCAGTTGTACAGTGTCTTGGTGAGACCACACCTGGAGTATTGCGTACAGTTTTGGTCTCCTAATCTGAGGAAAGACATTCTTGCCATAGAGGTAGTACAGAGAAGGTTCACCAGACTGATTCCTGGGATGTCAGGACTTTCATATGAAGAAAGACTGGATAGACTCGGTTTGTACTCGCTAGAATTTAGAAGATTGAGGGGGGGATCTTATAGAAACTTACCAAATTCTTAAGGGGTTGGACAGGCTAGATGCAGGAAGATTGTTCCCGATGTTGGGGAAGTCCAGAACAAGGGGTCATAGTTTAAGGATAAGGGGGAAATATTTTAGGACCGAGATGAGGAAAACTTTTTTCACACAGAGAGTGGTGAATCTCTGGAATTCTCTGCCGCAGAAGGTAGTTGAGGCCAGTTCATTGGCTATATTTAAGAGGGAGTTAGATGTAGCCCTTGTGGCTAAAGGGATCAGGGGGTATGGAGAGAAGGCAGGAACAGGATACTGAGTTGGATGATCAGCCATGATCATATTGAATGGCGGTGCAGGCTCGAAGGGACGAATGGCCTACTCCTGCACCTATTTTCTATGTTTCTAAGAGCGACAAGAGAGTGAAGAAAATTAGAAACTTTCTCTGTGGGTGGAAATGTCCAACGCACACCTCCAGATTCAGGGTTTAGTGGATACAAAACGACAATCGGTGGTTTTGAAAAGGATTATTCACAATCGCAATTCACTGACTATAGGGGGGGATGCACGTAAGGTCATCGGGGCAGAGGGTGTGACGTGCGGAGCAGCTCAATCCATCGTGAGGACACGGCAGCTTCCGGCGTACACTGTTAACACACAAAACGGGTACTTTCTTACCTGTTAAAAACCGCCAAAATGGTCAATTTTTGTGCTGTAAATAATTGTGGAGGGTGAATGAGCGCTCAGAACCAAATGCTCTAGTATCTGCTCTGAACCAGAGCACCAAGTAAATGGCCGAAGGAGCGCATCCCTCTGGACAGCCCCCACTCTTCTCCCGGGTCAGCACTGACCGGCCACGGCCAACCTTCGCCCTGTGCGGCCGCACTGTCATGGGCTGTGGGTCAGCTGCGCCCACACACGGAACCGGGTTGAGTGGGGCCACGGCTCCTGGCAGCGGACACATGGGGACGAAAACCCGGAAAGGTCCCCGTCATCTGCAGCAGAGTTGAAGACGGTTTGGTCCCTCCACCTACCCAGAATCACTGACGCCCCCCCCAGCCCCCACCGAGCACCCAGCCCCCACCGAGCACCCACCGACTACCGCCCCCATCGACCACCTGGCAACTTCCCCGTCAGCTGCAGCAGAGTTGGGACAGTCTGGTCCCTCCGCCACCCAGTCACTGACCGTGCTGCATCTGCACCCCCCCCCTCCGACCACTTGCCATAGAGGGAGTGCAGAGACGGTTCACCAGACTGATTCCTGGGATGTCAGGACTGTCTTATGAAGAAAGACTGGATAGACTTGGTTTATACTCTCTAGAATTTAGAAGATTGAGAGGGGATCTTATAGAAACTTACAAAATTCTTAAGGGGTTGGACAGGCTAGATGCAGGAAGATTGTTCCCGATGTTAGGGAAGTCCAGGACAAGGGGTCACAGCTTAAGGATAAAGGGGAAATCCTTTAAAACCGAGATGAGAAGAACTTTTTTCACGCAGAGAGTGGTGAATCTCTGGAACTCTGCCACAGAGGGTAGTTGAGGCCACTTCATTGGCTATATTTAAGAGGGAGTTAGATGTGGCCCTTGTGGCTAAGGGGATCAGGGGGTATGGAGAGAAGGCAGGTACGGGATACTGAGTTGGATGATCAGCCATGATCATATTGAATGGCGGTGCAGGCTCGAAGGGCCGAATGGCCTACTCCTGCACCTAATTTCTATGTTTCTATGTTTCACTCTCCCCTCTGATCACCCTCCACCCCCCCCCCGACCACTGACCCACCCGACCACCCCCCAACCATGTCCACCCCCCAACCATGCCCCCCCCCCCCCCCATCAGCTGCAGCAGAGTTGGGGACAGTCTGGTCCCTCCGCCCACCCAGTCACTGACCGTGCTGCATCAGCACCCCACCCCCCCGACCTCCTCCCCCCAGCGCGCCCCAGCGACCACCTCCTCCCCCAACCTGGGGATAGATAGCCCGGGGTCTATGAGTGTGGAATCAGTCACTGTGGAGTCCAGATGCTGGGACAGAAGATGAGCCCGCTACACAGGAATCCATGGTAAGTGCTTACCTGCAGTTCTCCGCGTGTACTCCAGTTGCCGTTGCATGGTAACCGGACTGCCGTGCAACCTCCCTATACGAGTCATACAAAACAACCCACCACAACAGTGGTCCTTGAACGACTGGAGGGCAGAGCCCAGAAACTGCGCGAAAACCTGACCCCAAGGAATAGAGGGATATGGATATATGGATTATGTGCATGTAGATTAGATCAGTTTAGGGGAGTAAGCAGGCACAGACAGTCATTGGGCTGCTTTTCCTCAGTGCTGCAGCTGAATCATTGCAGGCCAGTCAGTGACCAGAGTATTGTGTGAAGCTCTCGTCCCATTTACAGGAAGGATGTGGATGCTTTGGAAAGTGTGCAGAGGAGATTTACCAAAATGCTGCCTGGATTAGAGGATTTCAGATACAAGAAGAATTTGGATAGACTTGGAGACAGACACAAAGAGCTGGAGTAACTCAGAAGGTCAGGCAGCATCTCTGGAGAAAAGGAATAGGTGTCAAGACCCTTATTCAGAGTCAGAACAAATGAATGAAAGATATGCAAAAAACAATGAACATCAAAGAAAGGTGGAGCCCACAATGGGCCATTGTTGGCTCGCGGAAGGTGATAACAAGTGGTACAAACGGTGTAACCCTTGTAAACAGATGTAAGTAACCCTTGCAACCCCTCCTCTCTCTCTCTCTCTGTTTCCCTCTCTTACCCTAGTCTTTGTACTAGTTTCACTGTTGTCCTGCTGAGTTTCATTGTTTGAATTACTCATTATCACCTTCCCCTCATCGTTGCTTTTTGAGACCTGCTGCGTTACTCTTGCTTTTTGTGTCTATCTTCAGTGTACACCAGTATCTGCAGTTCGTTCCTACACACTGAGGAGGGAATCAGACACAGTCAGTCATCGGGCCGGCTTCCCCCAGTGCTGCAGCTGCATCATTACAGACCAGTCAGTGACCAGAGTATTGCATGCAGCTCTAATTGTCCCGTTACAAGAAGGATGTGGAGATTTTGCGAAAGGTGCAGAGGAAAATTACCAGCATGATGGATTAGAGAGTTTAGCTACACTTTGGATAGACTTGAAGACAGATACAGAAAGCTGGAGTAACTCAGTGGGTCAACGATGAGTTATAAGGTGATAACGAGTGATACAATCAATGAAACTCAGCAAGACAACAATGAAACTAGTACAACGACTATGGCTCCCACTACTCACTGCAAAAAAATTGCTCTGCACATCTCCATTAAACTTTCCCCCTCTCACCTTACAGCTATACCCTCTAGTGTTGAATATTTCCACCCAGGGAGAAAGGGTAGATGTCTTCCCTATCTTGCACCTCCTGCAACTTCATCTACTGTATCCACTGTTCGAGGTGTGAACAAGCACAGACTCTGCAATCGTTTTGCTGAACACCCTTGCTCAGTCCACCTCAGCCTATGCAATCTCCCAGTTGCTATACACTCCAACTCCCCCTTAAATGACCTTTCTGCCCTTAGCTGCCTTCACTGTCAGAGTGAGGCCAAATGCAAATTGGAGGAATAGCACCTGATATTTGGTTTGGGCAACTTACAATCCAGTGGTTTGAATATTGATTTCTCTAACTTCAAGCTTCTTCAACCTATTTCTCTAACTTAGCTTTCCCTCGCTCTGTCTCTCCCCCACCCTAGTTTTCCTACTAGTTTCACAGTCCTCCCGATTAATTTTACTGTTTGTATGCCTCGTTGTCAACTTCCCCATAGCTAACAATGAACCTTTGTACATTTCCTTAATCACTGTCTGCTTTGATCTGTCTGTTTCACACCTTACATGCCCTTTGTACCCTTCCATATCTCTGGTTTCCTTCTTTCCTGACTCAAATCTGAAGAAGGGTCTTGACCCAAAACATCGCCCAATCCTTTTCTCCTTCTACTCCAGCATTTTGTTTCTATCTTTGGTGTAAACCAGCATCTGTAGTTCTTTCCTACACAGTACTCATACTTCACTGGGATTGTGGCTATGGACCAAAACGAAAAGATGGCATAGCTGTGACTGTTCTTTGCTTTCCAACACTTCAGTTAATGTATTTGCTAGCTTCAACAATATATGAACTGACAGGGATTCTGCTTGAGACAATCTTCTCACCCCACTAAAGGAAATTAAACTACTATAGCAGCATGCAAGTTGCTGCTTGTGATATGGGCCAATTCTTGTTGCTGCAAGTTCTGCTGCCAAATGTTCTGGTTTTCAGCCATTCAGACAAGGAATTCATTTTGCACATTGCACGGTAATTGTGACTTTTGAACAGCTGCATGCAGTCGTTGTTTAACGTTGAAACTGTTGCTGTGGAATCAATCTTACTTTAAACAGAAATGCATTCCACTGGGAGCCAAGTAAAGCAGAACATGAAGTGTTTCAGTTAAATATAAACAGTCTATTAATTTCATGTCCTGTTCATTTACCATATTTTACTTATTGCTCCCTTTGGACATCTATTCCTTTCTCTAACTAACCATTGCTTTCATCAAGCACAAACCTCACCCAAAGTATAAGAATTACTCTCAAACTTTTTCTGTACTGTTTAGTTTATTTTTTTAAATAAATTGTTCCCTCGGTGCACTAGCCCACCAGTCAAAAAATTAACATAAGCACAGAAGAAGCTGTCCTTTTAAACTTTCCAAATCATACCTTGATTTGTTACACTGCTTCTATGACAGTTTATGCTTTGTTAATGCCACTTGACAGCAGATGCCGTGAAAGACACTTAACATTCTTAGTGTTACAGTAATACATTAATTAAGTGGGACAAGCTTTCACGACCCTGCATAATAGTTATTTATAATGGCTATCATATTGAATGTAAAAATCATGAAAACTATTCAGTATTAAAAGATTGTATTTTTGCTGGCTATAATGAAATAAATAGCCAGGTTTAAATTTTGAACTGCATAACTATATTTGTACAGAAAAGTTGAAGCAAAAATCATTGCAAATTTTTCTTCTTGCAAGTAGATGCAGTGTTTGAGCATGTTTGCATTTTTAACCTACATGATTTTCTTATTGCCTGTCTCCTTAAATTTATTGACCAGGCAAAGGTTATCATAAAAGCCGTGGCATGATGCAACTCCATTCTGTGTGCTTGAGACATACTACTAATGGGCTTACCGTGTCTTTCAAAGGTCACATAAATAGGAAGGTTTAAATATTTGAAAATTGTAACGACATGAACAAACCAACATTAAGAAACACTGGGTTGTGAATAATATTAAGAAAACAACTTTTTTTAAAAATGTGTCTTGGCATGTCTAGCTATTTGTTAAGAATGTTGTGGTGTGCATACTGTATATGAGAAACCTGGAGATTATGAGCAATGATCTCTTTGAAGTTATTAAGTTTGTAGATTATTTAAGAATTATCAGCAATTTTCAAGAGATTGTTAATTTATTTTGATGTATTTTACAAATCTGTTCATACTATTAGCAAATGAGATTTTAGACCTGAAAATAATTTAAATAATGGTACATAATGGTAGAGGTAGTATGCTATAATTTCAGCTAATAAAGGCAGACACTTGACCTGTTTCTTGGTTGGTCACTTACTTATCAAATTGTATCTGGCGCATTCTCAGTTATGATTAATCTCTCTGACCTTATACCGCTAATTTTTTGAGTACTCCAGTAATCCATCTTTGGCCTCTTCCACAAGCTATTCAGCACATTATCCAACTCTTTTTTGACAACACCTATCTTTTTCACTCCACCATCCCCTCTTAGTTAATCCACTGATTCAGTTTAATAGATTTATTGCCCAGTGTCCCTACTCGGCCATAATTTCCACCAATTAAAAATTGGGAAACTGAAGACAACATTTCTCGTATCACAACACAAAGTGCTGGAGGAACTCATCAGGTCAGACAGCATCTGTGGAAAGAATGGACAGACAACATTTTGGGTCAGGACCCTTATTCAGTCTTAGTGTCTGAAGAAGGGTCCTAATTCGAAATGTCGTATGTCTATTCCCTCCACAGATTTCTCGTGGTACCTTTAACTCCCACCACGAACTCATATCTTTGAAACAAATTTTGTTCCATTCTTTATTCAGCAAAATTGTTTGCATTCTTCCAGCTTGACTCAAAGATTAGTTTCAAATCCAATGTCCTCCCCATCACAATGCAGTCTACTTCCACTTCTGATACACACCCACCCCTCATTGATAATACTCCAGTTGCTACTGAAACAGACACTCGTATCTTCCTCATATCTCATGTTTCATTCTTAATAAACTTTGTTGCCATTTTTGTTCCCACAGGCCCTACTCATCACTGATATGCAGGGCCGGATTTACGTATAAGCTTCATAAGCTTAAGTTTAGGGCCTCGAGATCTAGGGGTGCCTCGGCTTCGCTCCGCCAAGGTGTATAAAACTGTTGACAGAGTGGCATTGTTATAAAACCTACCATCAGTGGCGCTGTGCTTGCGATTCCGGAGGCTTTTGGTGGTGGTGGGGGGGGGGGGGGGGGGGGGGGGGGGGATTAAAATGCAGGTGAGGTTAATATTCATTGTTGGAGAGGTATTTGCTCCAAAGATCCTTGGATCGTTGACCTGGCCTTTGGACCTACCCACCTCACCGCCGCACCGGGGTCTACCCACCTCGTCGCCTTGCTGGGCCCGCCGAACATCGCGCTGCACCGGGCCCACCAAACCCAATGGGGACCCTTCGAACATCGGCAGGTCCCCATTGTTCTTCACAGCAGTCCCCCCCCCTCGCTGGGTTCCCATTGTTCTTCACAGTGGTGCCCCCATGCCGGGTGCCCGTTGTCTACCCCTCCCCCTCGCGCTCATCGACCGCGAAGCCCCACCACGACTGAGGCGCCATTGCCGCCGAGGCCCACGTTGAATAGCAGAGAATTAAAACTAATATACTTTTTTTAACAAATTAACATAATTTAAATCACATTAAAACATTTACAAATCAGTACAAAATATGGAAGTATAATAATTTGAACTTACTTGCATGGCACTCTTCCAAATCATCAGCCACAGCTATTACAGTTAGTCAACTTGTAATAAATCCTAGGGAACGTGCCTTCCAGTATAAAAAGGTCAACACAACTCTATTTTATTCCCTTAATGAATATTATACATGTTACTACTGTCTCTTTTATCTCATTATCCTGAATATCATTAACTACCTTAGTATGTGGTACTTCATCAAACTCCTTTCAGAAAATCCATCTACATAATTACATTGCCCACAAATAACCTCTTCAATATCTCATCAAAAAAACTGTCAACTTTATCAGCTGCAAATTGTCTTGCACAAATTAGTGCACATTCTCCTCCAGTAATCAATGCTTGTCCAAGTTAAACTACCTTGTACTAATTGTTTTACCATTTGCTGAAAATATTTACAATCCTTTAGGACCTTGGCACAACTCCTCTATCCAAGAATGTTTGGAAGACCATATACAGCATTTCCAAGATTTCTACTTTTCCTTCAGCAACTACAAAGCACCTAATGTGGACTTGTCTCTTTTTTACTTAATGTACGGTCATCTTTTCTTCTACCCTCTTTTTATTTGATCTATTATCCATGGGAAGTCCACATAGGGGTTCTGCATTTTGTTTCCTTCAATATATCTCCATCGTACTCCCTAGTTGGTCCCACCAGTTTTGTGTTACTGGTAGATTCCCCTTTATTATAGCCCCTAATTGATCTACTATTGCCACTTTGACTTCAATCCTTTTTTTGCTTCCCTTCTTTTTTATATCCAACCCAATTCTCTCCCATTTTCTTAAGCAATTGGTTGTGAAATATCCATATTTGAAGGTATCCTATTATTCATTGAAAATGGTTACCTTATTTCTCAAATTTTAATTCTTGTCCTAACTTTACCTCTGACCTCTATACTTAGGCACCTGTACAACTCCAATAAAACTCAACAGCAGCTTCAAGAATAATATTTCATCTTTTGCTTTGGAATTTTATAACCTTCAGGAATCAATTGTTTTCATATTTCCTCCATTCACATTTTATATCCGATTTGAATACCGGGGAGAAAGCAAAAGCAGGGCCACTGGCATTACTACCATGAAATTCTCCTGTTGCCACTTCCTGTTAGCACAATTATGAAACCATATTCTAAAAATACATTCTGCAGCATCCTAGTATTATTGTACTTTTTACTTTCACGGTGGAAACAGTTTCTGCCTTGATTGACCCCCAACAAAATATACCAGACATATTATTAGCACACATAAATTCAAAGTTAAGAATGTTTCTTCCAGAACCCAGCCTTGACAATTATTTCTGTTCTAATACATGTAAAAAATAATATGTAGGAAGGAACGGCAGATGCTGGTTTACACTGAAGATAGACACAAAATGCTGGAGTAACTCAGCGGGACAGGCAGCATCTCTGGAGAGAAGGAATATGCGATGTTTTGGGCCAAGACCCTTCTTCGGACATATTCAGAACAGATGGAATTTTTTGCAGCCGCAGCCTGAAAAATACATAACCAACTCTAGTTGCATGATGTATCCGAGGGAGAAGCTTGAGTTTCAACTTCCTTACAGTTGGTTACTTGCAGAGTCTCAAGGAATTGTATGCCGTCATGAATATTTAGCTCTTCTATTGCTGTTACGGCACATAAAGCTCAAATCGGCGAGCTATATAGTGCCAAAAACAAAGATTATTCACCATTTGGCAAGAGCATGAACATTACAAAATGAATCTTAACTGAAAAAGATTACCAGAAGGCTTTGAATTTGTTTGAATTAAAATTCTTTGAATGTTAATATGCAAAAAAGAAAGGAACTGACTACCTGTACTTGCTAAAGTCACATGTCAGTAGAGAAAATAAATTATCTCTGAAGACGGACATGTTGAAATTCCAACATCCATAGAAATGTGTCACAGCACAGAATCCACAACAGTATCTTCCAGGGCCACAAGGAATGGATTTTCTTCTGCTTACATATGCAGGGAATTGTGCATGTAAGATTTATACATTTTGGGCCTTAACATGATTAGACATGATAACAGTACAAAAGTCATGGAAAATGCAGAAACTGATGATGAGCACCCCCCCCACCCCCCCCCCCCCCCCCCCCCCCCCCCCCCCCCCCCCCCCCCCCCCCCCCCCCCAAATAAATGAAACTAGTGGAAAATAATAAAATTGCATATTGTTATAAGATATTTCAATATCTCACTATTTACTGTGTTCACAGCTACAATCCAAGCTACTTTTTACTGGGGTGCAATTTATGACAGCAGCACAACTCACATGGTTTGCAAGGACTTTAACAAGGTCTTGGCAAAGTCTACATGTCAGGCTACTCTAGAAGTTTACAGCATATAGAATCCAAGGTGGGTTGGCAAACTGAATTCAAAGTTGGCTTGGTGATAGGAGGTAGAGGGTCGTGGTTGAGATGTGTTTTTCTGACTGAAAGTCTGTAACCAGTAGTGTACCTCAGGATAGACATAAAAAGCTGGAGTGGCTCAGCGGGACAGACAGCATCTCTGGAGAGAAGGAATGGGTGACATTTTGGGTTGAGACCCTTCTTCATACTAGTTAAGGATAAGGGAAACAAGAGATTTAGACGATGATGTAGAGAGATAAAGAACAATGAATGAAACATGCAAAAAAGTAACGATGATAACGGAAACTGCCCATTGTTAGCTGATTGTTGGATGAAAACGAGAAGCTGGTGCGACTTGGGTGGGGAAGGGATGGAGAGAGCGGGAATACCGGGGTTACTTGAAGTTAGAGAAATCAATATTCTGGGCTGTAAGCTGCCCAAACGAAATATGAGATGCTGTTCCTCTAATTTGCTTTTAGCCACACTCTGACAATGTAGGAGACCTAGGACAGAAAGGTCTGAAGGAATGGGAAGGAGAATTAAAGTGTTTAGCAACCGGGAGATCAGGTAGGTTCAGGCGGTGTTCAGCAAAACAATCGCCCAGTCTATGTATAAGAGTCCACATCTTTAACAACGGATACAGTAGATGAGGTTGGAGGAGGTGCAAGTGAACCTCTGCCTAACCTGGAAGAGTCGAGGGAGGAGGTATAGGGACAGGTGTTGCATCTTCTGCGGTCGCAGGAGAAGGCACCTGGGGAGATGGTGTTTGGGTGGATAGGAATTAATTAACTAGGGCCTATTGTTTATCATGTGAGCAAATGGATGAGACTGTTGGTGGACTGATTAGTGAGCTTGCTGTGACACAAAAATTGATGGAGTAATAGATACTGGAACACACCTACACCCTGCGCCAGCTTCTGTCTGAATGGGCACGATTGAGAATCATGAAGGAGTGACTGGTTGATACTTAACGCTTTCATCTGGCAAATGCTCTCCTTCACATCATTTTGTATTACAGTGAGAGGCAACAATATACAGCAGTGACAAATTAGCACCATTATTCTTTCAATGGAAATGATATTTCCATGTGAAATATGTGACATTTTAGTTTGTTTCTCCATGCAAATTCTTACAGCTAATTATACCAATCATGCTTAACTATCACAAAAGCATCCTGCTGTAACCTCTTCCATCTCCAGATTTGAATTAAAAGGGATCTCTTCACTTAATTTGTATGTCAGTAGCTTTTATGACCCTTCACTTGCCATTATT